>NC_080405.1:28832777-29143333 GCF_030265065.1 Corythoichthys intestinalis
GAAATGCATTTTTTTATTTTTTTTATTTTTGAATATCCGTGGAAAAACAAGAAAGCTAAGCTAAAGTATCCATTTAGCTTGTCTATAGTTATGATTGGTATTGAGAAACAGTGTATGCCTCAGCTTTAAGGAGCTTGTTTAGTTCCTTCTCTTTGGAAATTATCTGACCCATTTTGGAGGAGAGGCTCTTACACGGGTGAGTGTAACATCTGATACCTTAAGTTTTAAATAATCAACCAAGGACTACTTGAGAAATGTGTGAGTATTGTTGACTTATTTTCTGACAAAGATGGGAGTTGACCTTTTCCTTCTGCCAGTGTCTCCTCTGGTTCCTGGAAGGGATGCTGAGCCAGGAATGACTGGGCAGACTCCAACACTGAGTAGATGAATGGCCCTCGAGACTTGACATCTTCCATGAAAGCCTGGTCAGAACCAGAGGAGAGAAAAATAAGCATGAAAAAACGAACAAATCAAAGAACCAGTTTCTCATCAACAACCTCTGATCAGACACCAGAACGATTCAGTTACACGGCCAGCGTGCAGATTTGCAGAGCCTTCAGACAAACACGATGGTAATACTTTACAGTGAGGAAAAAAATCTAAGTGGGTTTGGCTCCCAATGATCTGTAATTCAAACAAGTTTATGTCAGCCATCTGTTACAGTATTTACTCCCAGGCAGTCAATGATAGTGATGTATCGCCACTGGGAAACGACCACCTGAGGAGAAAAACAAGATATTTACAGTCCTTACAAGTACACCCGAATGCACCATTAAGTGAGCGAGCGGATTGAAGCACATACCCACGGATATCTGGCAGGTACAGGGCTGGGGATCATTTGGTACTGGGCCAAAACAAGGAATAGTTGTCACAATTTTGAGGCCTAATAAACCAATAAAGTCTTTGTTGCTCAGTTTGGTTTGTTAATTTATTTAACTGCAGAGATGTTGATTATTGGCCCATCTGGGCACAGGCACTTCCTTGACTCTCTATACAGTAGTATGTAAAAGTATCTGAACATTTTGGAAATTCTCACATTTCTGCATAAAATCACCATCAAATGTGATCTGATCAGTGTCTGCTTTAACTAACCCCCCCCCAAACATTTACAGGTTTCCATATTTTAATAAGGACAGTATACAAACAATGACAGATGGGGGAAAAATAAGTAAGTGAACCATCACATTTAATATTTTGTGCCCCGCCCCCCCTTTTGCAGCATAAACTTTAACCAGACGCTTCCTGTAGCTTCAGATCAGTCTGGCACATCGATCAGGACTAATCTTGACCCATTCTTCTCGACAAAACTGCTGTAGTTCAGTCAGATTCCTGGGATGTCTGGCATGAATCGCTGTCTTTAGGATATGCCACAGCATCTCAAAGGGGCTGAAGTCTGGACTTTGACTTGGCCACTCCAGAACATGTATTTTGTTCTTTTGAAACCATTCTGAAGTTAATTTACTTCTTGTTGTCTACTTCTTTGTCTTGTTGCAGCATCCACCCTCTTAATAGCTTCAACTGTCTGACAGACGGCCTCAGGTTTTCCTGCAAAACATCCTGATAAACTTTTAAATTTATTCTTCCATTTATGATTGCAAGTTGTCCAGGCCCTGAGCAAGCAAAGCAGCCCTAAATCATGATGCTCTCTCCGCCATGCTTCACGGTGGGGATGAGGCGTTGATGTTGGTGAGCTGTTCCATTTTTCCTCCACACATGACGTTGTGTGTTACTCCCAAACATTTCAACTTTGCTTTCTCCAGTCACAAAATATATTGCCAAAACTTCTGTGGAGTGTCCCGGTGCCTTTTTGCGAAAATTAAACGAGCAACAATGTTTTTTTAGACAGCAGTGGCTTCCTCTGTGGAGTCCTCCCATGAACATCATTCTTGGTCATAGTTACTTGGTATTTCCTTTGGAAAGATCAGGTATATGTTATTCTGTTTTTTGTTTTGGATGGGAATACTTTGGCGCACCGCGCAGCCTGAACCGCTTGACCGATCGGCACTGTTCAAGTATCGACGCGTCCAGAATTTTCCCGCGACACAGGCTTTTTTTCAAACGGCCCCAAACAATTTTCCGTTCACCCGTAAACGGCAATTTTCCGAAAAAAAAAAAGCAATTTTCAAAATGTATCTAGTCCTACAGTTTTTTTTACCAAATTACATAATTTAGGTATCAAAAATTCCGGGACGGTGAGGGGCATAAAAGTTGTATACAGAATTTTGAAAAAAATTATGGTCCCCCGGAAATTGGCCAAAAACTGTCCCATTCATTTCGAATGAGAACGTTTCCCATTCACCTTCCCATGGGCTCACCACCTGTGGGAGGGGCCAAAGGGGTCGGGTGCGTAGGGAGTTGGGCGGCAGCCAAAGGCGGTCCGACCCCCAGCTGCTGAAGCTAACTCTTGGGACATGGAATGTCACCTCTCTGGCAGGGAAGGAGCCTGAGCTGGTGTGTGAGGCAGAGAAGTTCCGACTAGATATAGTCGGACTCTCCTCCACACACAGCTTGGGTTCTGGTACCAATCCTCTCGAGAGGGGTTGGACTCTCTTCCACTCTGGAGTTGCCCATGGTGAGAGGCGCCGGGCAGGTGTGGGCATACTTATTGCCCCCCGGCTTGGCGCCTGTACGTTGGGGTTTACCCCGGTAGACGAGAGGGTAGCCTCCCTCCGCCTTCGGGTGGGGGGACGGGTTCTAACTGTTGTTTGTGCTTATGCACCGAACAGCAGATCAGAATACCCACCCTTTTTGGAGTCCTTGGAGGGTGTGCTAGAGAGCGCCCCCTCTGGGGACTCCCTCGTTCTACTGGGGGACTTCAACGCTCACGTGGGCAATGACAGTGAGACCTGGAGGGGCGTGATTGGGAGGAACGGCCCCCCCGATCAGAACCCGAGTGGTGTTCTGTTATTGGACTTCTGTGCTCGTCACGGTTTGTCTATAACGAACACCATGTTCAAACATAGGGGTGTCCATATGTGCACTTGGCACCAGGACACCCTAGGCCGCAGTTCGATGATCGACTTCGTAATCGTGTCATCGGACTTGCGGCCGCATGTTTTGGACACTCGGGTGAAGAGAGGGGCGGAGCTGTCAACTGATCACCACCTGGTGGTGTGTTGGCTCCGATGGCGGGGGAAGATGCTGGCCAGTCCTGGCAGGCCCAAACGTATTGTGAGGGTCTGCTGGAAACGTCTGGCAGAATCCCCTGTCAGAAAGAGTTTCAACACCCACCTCCGGCAGAACTTCTCCCTTGTCCCGGGGGAGGTGGGGGACATTGAGTCCGAGTGGGCCATGTTCCGCACCTCCATTGTTGAGGCGGCCGATCAGAGCTGTGGCCGTAAGGTGGTTGGTGCCTGTCGTGGCGGCAATCCCCGAACCCGCTGGTGGACACCAGCGGTAAGGGATGCCGTCAAGCTGAAGAAGGAGGCCTATCGGGCCTTTTTGGCCTGTGGGACTCCGGAGGCAGCTGACAGGTACCGGCTGGCCAAGCGGACTGCGGCCTCGGCGGTTGCCGAGGCAAAAACTCGGACATGGGAGGAGTTCGGTGAGGCCATGGAAAACGACTTCCGGATGGCTTCGAGGAAATTCTGGTCCACCATCCGGCGTCTGAGGAGGGGAAAGCAGTGCACTATTAACACTGTGTATAGTGAAGATGGTGTACTGCTGACCTCGACTCGGGACGTCGTGAGTCGGTGGAGAGAATACTTCGAAGCCCTCCTCAATTCCACCGACACGCCTTCCTTTGAGGAAGCAGAGTCTGGGGACTCTGAGGTGGGCTCTTCGATCTCTGGGGTTGAAGTCACTGAGGCGGTTAGTAAGCTCCTCGGTGGCAAGGCCCCGGGGGTGGATGAGATCCGCCCGGAGTTCCTAAAGGCTCTGGATGTTGTAGGGCTGTCATGGCTGACACGCCTCTACAACATCGCGTGGACATCGGGGACAGTGCCTCTGGATTGGCAGACCGGGGTGGTGGTCCCCCTTTTTAAAAAGGGGGACCGGAGGGTGTGTTCCAATTATAGAGGAATCACACTCCTCAGCCTCCCCGGTAAAGTCTATTCAGGGGTGCTGGAGAGGAGGGTCCGTCGGGAAGTCGAATCTCGGATTCAGGAGGAGCAGTGTGGTTTTCGTCCCGGCCGTGGAACAGTGGACCAGCTCTACACCCTCAGCAGGGTCCTCGAGGGTGCATGGGAGTTCGCCCAACCAGTCTACATGTGTTTTGTGGATTTGGAGAAGGCGTTCGACCGTGTGCCTAGGGGAATCCTGTGGAGGGTGCTCGGGGAGTACGGGGTACCGAGCCCCTTGGTAAGGGCTGTTCGGTCCCTGTACGACCGGTGTCAGAGTCTGGTCCGCATTGCCGGCAGTAAGTCGAATTCGTTCCCAGTGAGGGTTGGACTCCGCCAAGGCTGCCCTTTGTCACCGATTTTGTTCATAACTTTTATGGACAGAATTTCTAGGCGCAGCCGAAGCGTTGAGGGGTCCGGTTTGGTGACCTCAGCATTGAATCTCTGCTTTTTGCAGATGATTTAGTGCTGTTGGCTTCATCAAGCCGTGACCTCCAACTCTCACTGGAGCGGTTCGCAGCTGAGTGTGAAGCGGTTGGGATGAAGATCAGCACCTCCAAATCCGAGACCATGGTCCTCAGTCGGAAAAGGGTGGCGTGCCCTCTCCGGGTCGGGGATGAGATCCTGCCCCAAGTGGAGGAGTTCAAGTATCTTGGGGTCTTGTTCACGAGTGACGGTAGGAGGGAGCGGGAGATCGACAGGCGAATCGGTGCGGCGTCTGCAGTAATGCGGACGCTGCACCGGTCCGTAGTGGTGAAGAAGGAGCTGAGCCGAAAGGCAAAGCTCTCGATTTACCAGTCGATCTACGTTCCTACCCTCACCTATGGTCACGAGCTTTGGGTCGTGACCGAAAGAACAAGATCCCGGATACAAGCGGCCGAAATGAGTTTCCTCCGCAGGGTGTCCGGGCTCTCCCTTAGAGATAGGGTGAGAAGCTCGGTCATCCGGGAGGGACTCGGCGTCGAGCCGCTACTCCTCCGCGTAGAGAGGAGCCAGCTGAGGTGGCTCGGGCATCTGGTTCGGATGCCTCCCGGACGCCTCCCTGGAGAGGTGTTCCGGGCATGTCCCACCGGCGGGAGGCCCCGGGGACGACCCAGGACACGCTGGAGAGACTATGTCTCTCGGCTGGCCTGGGAACGCCTTGGGATCCCGCCGGAGGAGCTGGTTGAAGTGGCTGGGGAGAGGGAAGTCTGGGCTTCCCTGTTAAAGCTGCTGCCCCCGCGACCCGACCCCGGAACAAGCGGAAGATAATGGATGGATGGATGGACGTTTCCCATTCACTTACAATGGGATTTCTAATTGAAGTTACATTGCATTGATGCCATTGATGGCCATGCATGTCGAATCTATTGATGCCAATGTACTTGGATTCAATTGACTGTATGGATGTCGATGCCATTGACGGCCATGGACGTCCAAATTTTTTCCCATTCATTTTCAATGGGGGGAAAAAACAAAATTTCTCCAATTCAACAGAAAATGACCAGATATCAATAGGACGTGTCCCCCAAATGTCCCCAATTCCATTGACGCTTATGGAGGGTGCTGCCACTAGCCACGTTTACATGCTGACTTTTATTCATACCGATTCAAATCATTCCGAATGGAAATTTCACATCAGCTGTTTACATGTCACTTCATCTATTCCGATCCAGCGTTTACATGTGACTGCCTATATTCCGAAAGGACGTTTGACAACTGCCGTCTGACATGCGCAGATTAATCAAAACAAAGCGTCACGTTGCAAAACATGGAGATCGATCGTCAGATCAGCTGCTGTTTTAACTTTTCGAGTGGAAACAAAACTTCAGAATGACACGCCGTTCATTTAAAAAGTTGTGTGGGTGCGCTGTGCTTGTGCTTGGAAGCCATGTTGCAAGTGACGTTACTTACGTCACTAAGTGACGTCACCACGTCAGTACGGAGCATGTGCAGAAAGAACGCAACCAGACACCATTCCGCTTCCCTGTTTACATGATATAATTTTACTTCTAATCGGTTTGGGAAAAGGAATATTCCACCCCTGTGAAACGGAATGAAATTCCATTCGGTTTTGGCCTGTTCATTCCGAATGAGGTGTTTATATGGAACACATTTATTCGGTTTGAACAAATATTCCGATTGTAATTGGAATATTTGGCTCCATGTAAACGTGGCAAATGACGGCCATGGACGTCCAAATTTCCCATTCATTTCTCATGGCATGTACTTTGTTTAATGCCATTGACGGGCATGTTTCTCCACAGTATTAATGCCAATGTAATTGGATTCCATTGACGCCTATGTAAGTCGATGCCACTGACAGCCATGGACGTCCATAATTTTTCCCATTCATTTTCAATGGCAAAAAATCCAATATCCCCAAATTAACAGAAATGACCAGATATCAATGGGACGTGTCCCCCAAACTTCCCCGCTTCCACTGACGCTTATGGATGGTGCTGCCATTGACGGCCATGGACGTCCAAAATTCCCATTCATTTCTCATGGCATTATTTTGTTTATTGCCATTGACTGGCATGTTTGTCCATTCTATTGATGCCAATGTACTTGGAGGCCATTGACAGCCATGGTCGTCCAAATTTTCCGTTCATTTCTAATGGCATTTAATTTGTTTAATGCCATTGACAGGCATGTTTGTCCATTCTATTGATAGCCCTGGGCGGGGCTACGATCTGTATAGCCACACAGGAAAGACCAGGTGTAATTTCTCCAGAAATTGCAGTTTCTAGTTTTATATATAGTTGATGTGTGCACAGAGATATTGGACCGTGCCAGTGATTTCTGTAAGTCTTTAGCAGACACTCTAGGGTTCTTTTTTTTTTTACCTCTCTGAGTATTCTGCATTGAACTCTTGGCATCATCTTTGGTGGACGGCCATTCCTTGGGAGAGAACCAACAGTGCCAAACTCTCTCCATTTGTAGACAACTTCTCTGATTGTCGATTGATGAACATCTAGAGATGGTTTTGTATCCTTTCGCAACTTTATACAAATCAACAATCCTTGATCGTAGGTCTTCAGACAGCTCTTTTGACTGAACCATAACGCACATCAGACAATGCTTTTCATCAACAAATTTCTAACCAGGTGTGTGTTTTATAGTGTGCAGGGCAGCTTTACAACCGCTCATCAGTGATTGGGCACACACCTGACTTAAAATGTTTGGTAAAATTGGTTTCAATTGCTCTTTAAGTCTCCTTAGGCAGACGGTTCATTTACTTACAGTATTTCGCCCCTTCTGTATACTGCATACTATCCTCATTAAAATATGAAAACATAACAACATAACATAAATGTTTGGGTGGTTTTAGTTAAAGCAGACATTGTTTTTTTGTCTGTGTGATTTTGACAAAGATCAGATCACATTTGGTGGTGATTTTATGCAAAAATGTGAGAAATTCCAAAAGGTTCAGATACCTTTTCATACCACTGTAGGGCACTTACAGTATTTAGGTGATTGGTTGATATGACGGGACTAGACATTAGTGTTGCACCGATACCATTTTTTGGCCCCGATACTGATACCTGGCTGTGCAGTATCGACCGATACCACCCCGATTTTATATATATATATATATATTTTTTTTTTTCTCTTAATTTTTTTTTTTTTCCAAAGAGCTACATAATTGGATGTGAAATCATTGCTATCAAGGCTTTGTCAGGCTGTTGCTTACCTTTGCAAAATAGGAAAAAGTACACTAAACCCTAGTAGACAATAGTTGAATAAACCTTCCGCTCTCAAAGGCCAAAATAGTGCTAAATTTGTGAAATTAATAAAACATGTATAATACTGGCCCAACAGTAAGAAAGCAAAAATAAATTCATAATAATAAACTCTGAATGAACTGAATAAACTTTTTTAAACCTCTCAAAGTCCAAACAGTGCAACTTTCATGAAATTACTGTCACATTTTGCTGCTGGTTAGATTGTGTTTTGTTGCTGGGCGTGGGGGCGTGGCACTTGAACCCAATGCAGGCTCATCAATGCAGCATTTAAGCACGGGTGATCTCAGAGAAGGCTGCCGAGATATTTGCCTTGCTGATCACTATTTGACATCTGGCACAATAATCTCGCTACATTTGCTTGTTATGCCCCTGCATTGGGTTTTTCTGTTAGTGTGCTGCTCTCGTTTGTAACCGCTGCCTATCGTCTTAGTTTGTCCGTCGACCTGCTGTCACGGACTCCTTTTGTTATTTCTACTGTCCCGCGATCGCGTGTTATTTTTTGTTTGCAATCATTAAACCCTTTTATGTATCCCCCGCTTGTTGTCTGCTTCGAGGTTCAACCTTGTTTCCGCATTTGCGGACGCTAACAATTATGAGTAATAATAATTGACCACAGCATCCCGTCTCTCCTTTTTTTCGGGAGGTGGGAGTCCCTTATTTCTATTTCTGAAAGGTGGCAACAATACTTTGGAAACACTTCCCAAATTACTGCGGCATTTCTTTCAGTAAAAGACAATAAAAGTAAAGTAGACGAAGTGAACTGACCAGCGATTGTTGCTCCGGTCCAGCGGCCTTCTTCCTCTGGATAGCAGTCCTGCTCTTGCAGGCTCAAACTCGTTGTGTTCGTTCACGTTTCGTCTTCAAATGTTTTATCAAGTTTGAGGTATTGAAACTGGCTGATTTAACTCCACATCTCCAAACTTTCAGGCCGCAAATCTTGCATGCAGCCATTGATTTTAATCGACGGGATTTCTATTTGGAAATATTTCCCGACCGCCGCGGCGCCGCCATATTTCCTGGTTTGTTTTTCGTCCATATGAAAAAGCCCCCTTTTGATTGGTCAGGAGTGGCTATTGGCCCGCTCTCATTGGTCTGGAGCAGGCCAATAGCGATAGCTGCTTGGTGTTCACGTGTCATCACACAACACAGAGACAGATTGTAGTGAGCGCCAGGAGGAGAAAAAGGCTGTGGTCAAATGTTATAATAATGGACCGGTAAATGTTATCGGCGCTGTCTTTGTTGGTACTCGCCGATACCGATACCACCATTTCGGGCCGGATCGGTGCCCCCTGCCGATACTAGTATCGGTATCGGTGCATCTTTACTAGACATCCAATCCATTTTGACTTGGAAGGCGGCAATTGAGTTACCTGTAAATATCATAAAACAACATTTAAGAAATCCACTTTAAGTGTGTTTTTAGCAGCCATAACAAGATTGTATTTCTGTTTTAATCAATTCTAATTGAATTACGTTGCATTTTTTAAAACATTTTATTGATATACTGTATATTACTAATGAAGAATATAAAAATAATAAAATACAATGAGAATCAATATTTTTTACAATTATACAATTATTTGGGTTCACATAATTTTGCACCTGAGTTATAGTCTGAGTATTCTGATTTTTACATGTGGGTTTTTTTAAGGTTTGGGACATGCGTGTTTCAGGGATAGTTACGGTTGGCTCGTCAGGTAGTGATTTATAGTGAGGATTTTAGGGTTATGGACACCACTCTGATGTTTGATAAAAGGATCATTGTTCACAGTGATTTTGTGTTTGGTCTAGTTGGGGGGTTTAAATCATCGAATGTTGCTGAGCTCTTTGGGACTGATATACTGTTTGACTATTATAACTAACAATGATGTTTGTATTCTTTATTTCCTGGCTTGAACTGGTCTGATTCCTGTCAAAAGCATCATGGTGCTTTAAACAACATGAACTTTAGATGCGGAAAGCTAAATGAGAAATCAGCAGCAAGTTTTCAGCAACACAAGTCACTTTAAGGATCACGGGGTTGTTCTGTCAGGTCCACATGGGATTAAATTGCAGCGTACTTGTGCTAGAAGCCTAGAGAGGAGGCCAGAAAGCAGTCTGAGTTCTCTAGGGAAAGTCATACAGCTGGCCTGCTGGCTCAGATGAGTCAATTAAATGGCAAGAAGGCTGTGCCACTGGAACTCAGCAGAGTGAGAAGACATACAGTTGCACCATCAGTGCCTGCTTTAGAGCCCAGATGAAAGCCAGCATGTTCTCCATCTTTATTACTCAATTTATTCCATTTCGGCCATATATATTTTTTTTCAAATAATGTTTTAAAGATGAACAGCATGTTTTTGAATTCATATTTTGAAAACAAGCTCCGCTAAACGCAATAGAAAGAAGTTTTATTTACGATGTTTGTTCACCATTTATAGCTGGGAAATGCTCAATACTGTATCTATAAAATACAAAATATTAAGGTGATCATTTTGTTACATTCAGAGGTTGAGGTGCGCATAAGTAAATATATCAACAAAGATTTGGTAAATTACTGACTGCCATTTAAAGCGTTTGAGACTTTCGGTTACAAGCATGATCTGAACTCTTTGAAAACCCAATAACGGTCAAACAGAAGGGGGAAAAATAAGTAAGTGAACCATCACAGAGATATTGGACTGTGCCAGTGATTTCTGTAAGTCTTTAGCAGACCCTCTAGGGTTCTTTTTTTACCTCTCTGATTATTCTACGCTGAACTCTGGCGTCATCTTTGGTGGACGGCCACTCCTTGGGAGAGAAGCAACAGTGCCAAACTCTCTCCATTTTGTAGACAACTTCTCTGACTGTCGAGTGTTGAACATTCAGACTTTTAGAGACGGTTTTGGATCTTTTCCTAGCTATATACAAATCAACAATCCTTGATCGTTGGTCTTCAGACAGCTCTTTTGCCGAGCCATGATGCACATTTCTTACCAGGTGTGTGTTTTATATTGGGCAGGGCAGCTTTAAACCACTCATCTGTGATTGGCCACACACCTGATTTAAAATGTTTGGTAAAAATTGGTTTCAATTGCTCTTCAAGTCTCCTTAGGCAGAGGGTTCACTTATTTAACCCACCCCTCCCCCTCTGTCATTCTTTGCATGGCATCCTCATTAAAATATGAAAACCTATAAATGTTTGGGTGGTTTTAGTTAAAGCAGACACTGTATTTTCATCTGTGTGATTTGACAAATACCAGATCACATTTTATAGTGATTTTGTGCAGAAATGTGAGAAATTCCAAAAGGTTAAGATACTTTTTCATACCACTGTATTTGAACATGTTTCGGTGGCTTTTACGGTTTTCATGGTTAGTTAGGATCGGATAGAAGGCCTGGGCAATAAATCAGAAATCGGGCCAAGAATTGGAATTTTTTTTGCGAACAAATGAAAAAATATTTAATTCAAGTTTTTTCCGGTTCTTGTTTTTTGCCAAAAAGCAAGTCTAGCAACCAGCTATTCAACTGATTTTTTCATAAGAAAGAGTTAGTTCCTTGTGTAGTTAATACTTTGTGTTTCGGGGGTTAACAGCACAGGGGGAGAGAAAAGGGTCATATTTAAGACAAAATGTCCCACCAAATTTGATTTTTCTTTTTTTCAAAATGTAGATTTGCTTTTTTTTTTAAACTTGTTTTGAGCTTTCTCTGTCTTTTATTCTTAGTATCTCCTTAAAAAAGTACATGGGAGTATAACAATACTACAGTGCTAAGACTCCAACTCTTTATGCCTTGATTTCTCATCCAACTCAGTTGAATACCACACTAATTCTCTTTGACCATTGATGATGTTGTGGATGAAGCGTTCCCATGCTGATCACACAGCATCTTCCGCAGACACTATGAAAGGATTACAATTACAGCAGACAATTCACGAGCCAACTTGTGCAGTCAAGTGATGAGTTTCAATATCAGCCAGAGCCGGGCAAGCTTGACAAACAGTAGGTGATGAGATTTTAACCCAAAAGCCTAAATGAAACAAGCACGCAGGAGCCTGTGCCAAGGAAAATATGAAATAAATGCCCCAAATATGAGAGCTGTCGTGTTAGATAAGATTCCCTGGGCAAATAATGGATGAGACAACCTTCCAATTCCCTCCTATACCTTGCATCTTTTTTTTTTTCCAGACTAACAATTGTCTCCATCCTCTCTGTATTCTGTCTGGCCAAGAAGAGTTGATCCATGGATTCCTAGACCAGCTGCCTTGTTAAAACTTTAATACCGTCTAAATTTCACACTCAGCGGCTTCATCTTCGCTTGAAGGAACATTAAGGGTCTTCAAATCAGATTAGGACGAATTATGCACGGTGTCGAACATTCCGGAGAAAGGAAATGAAGTCATTTCAACATGTTGCTGGCGTTACATTTACCCGTCACTGTGGAAGAGCCCTCTCTGGGGTCTGTTGACAAAAAGAAAGATGGATTTTCTCTTGCTTCAAAGAGCCGCAAAATCCTCCTTTGCACATATTGAGGAAAAGGAAAACAAACCCACCCCAAATCCCCAGGTCACCTTCAAGGACACACATCCGGTTAACACACTCCTAAACTGCAACACAAAGATGTCAGGATAAATCCACTTCGGATCAATGATTTATATTTAATAATTTAAAAAAAAAAAATAACATTGAATTTTCCATCAAAATGCGGGATGCAATTTCCCACTGTTCTTTGTTGGAGGAAGTTTCAGAGAAACCAGGCATTGGGAAAGGAAAGCTGAGACACTGCAGATTATAAATTAGGTTGCATTGGAAATGGAACAGCCAAGGAGCAAGGAAAGGAAAGAAATAGGAAGCGAGGAAAAAAAAAAGAACGTTAATGTTAAAGCAATTTTTATCTTTTTTAAAGTTTTTTTTCCTACCTATTACCACCTTATAAAACACCATTTACTGGATTTCATTGAATTCAATAACTGCCATTGACGGGCTGGATGTGCGAGGGGCGAATGAGCGAAAGAAAAATTCTGTGTTTTTTAAATATCAATAAACAAAGATTCTGCCTGCCAGCATGGACACGATGTTGTTATTTTTTGGAACTGGACGTTTATCTTCGTCAATGGCAGGCAATGAGTTAAATAATGTTTTTTTTTCATCTTTCTTTTGTTTTGACATCATATTGATTTATTAGTGTATTTAATAAAAAAAAAAAAAAACATTAAAAAAATTATTAGTAATAATAAATAATAATTAGGGCTGTCAAAATTATCACGTTAACGAGCGGTAATTAATTTTTAAAAATTAATCCTGTTAAAATATTTGACGCAATTAACGCACAAATACCCTGCTCAAACAGATTAAAATGAAAGCACAGTGAAAGCTGTACTTGTGTTTTTCGGAGTTTTGCCGCCCTCTGCTGGCGCTTGGGTGCGACTGATTTTATAGGCCTCAGCACCCTTGAGCAATGACATCAACAATGGCGGGCTACTAGTTTATTTTTTGATTGAAAATTTTACAAATTTTATTAAAACGAAAACATGAAGAGGGGTTTTAATATAAAATTTCTATAACTTGTACTAAAATGTATCTTTTAAGAACTACAAGTCTTTCTATCCATGGATCGCTTTAACAGAATGTTAATAATGGTAATGCCATCTTGTTGATTTATTGTTATAATAAAGAAATGCAGTACTTATGTACCGTATGTTGAATGTATATATCCATCTTGTGTCTTATATTTCCATTCCAACAATAATTTACAGAAAAATATGGCATATTTTATAGATGGTTTGAATTGCGATGAATTATGATGAATTAATTTTTAAGTTGTAATTAACTCGATTAAAAATTTTATTCGTTTGACACCCCTAATAATAATATAATTATAATTGAAACCTGAAATTCATATATGTGGACGTCTTGTTTTGGGTAATGATTGTCATACCTGTACACCAAATGTTAATTGTGTGCCCTATATTAGCCAAAATGTGATGTCTAAGTATGTGGTGTGAATGCCAGGGCTTTATGGGCCAAAAATAATTATCAAAAATAGTCACTTGCCCTTATTATTAGTCATTGGCCCTATTAAGGGTTAGGATTCTAAGTGTCATCCTGTACAGCAGTGGTCCCCAACCTTTTTTGCACCACTGACCGGTGTAATGCGGGCCTTCTTTTCACGGATCGGCAATGTGTGGCAGAAAATGACAGTAAATATAAAATAACACGTCTAGGCTAAAAATGAATATTAAATGCAGGGAAAATGTCACTCACCATACACTGAATAAAACCTTTTTTTAACAGCGGCCTTTCCTAAAAAATTGTTGCTAAATATCCATGGTCGCAAGCATAATGAGTTCTCCAATGGTGAAAGGTTTCTTAGCTTTAGCAATACGGTTCGCCATGAGGTATGATGCTCTCAGTGCATTTGCTTTTGTTGCCTCGTTTGCTAGCTTTAAGCCACATACAGTATTATTCAGAATGGGCTTGGTTGTAGGCTCCTATTCTGGCTCAGCAGGTGGCCTTTTCCCCGACGTTTCCCCCCAAAGACGTCACTGCTCGCAACACACGTCAACATCAGCTAAAGTTACTGTTTACATTGACGGGTGCTGGGCTGCTATCGGTGTGCAAACACCATAGTAATTGCGGCCAACCACAAGATTGCAACCTATACAAATCTTTACTCGGATTAGTCTATAGAGTAGACAGAGATATTGATGTGTCAAGAGCCACAGGCCAGATTGCAGTCGTTAATAAATTACCGTATTGGCCCGAATATAAGACAGTATTTTTTGCATTGAAATAAGACTGAAAAAGTGGGAGTCGTCTTATATTTGGGGTAAAGACATCATACCCATTCACGACGCTAGATGGCGCCAGGTATCAATTAAGTGAATGCTGAACTTGAGGAGTATTGATCTGTCATGACGGATCTCAGCTACTCTCAAGTTTAACCAGTTTGCATTATTTTATTGCAATGTTTTTCCTTATTCAGATTTGTTTCAAGACTACAGTTACAGTTTCCTCACTTTGATGGTTAATGCAGTTATTGCAATTTTGTTGTTTTATCACAATAGATTATATTATTGTTTTATCATATACAGCATATTATATAATATTAAGATTTGAATGAGGCAAAATAACATGATTTTTCTCTCAAATATATTGTTATAATCATTTGTTTCAGATGTACTGTCATTATTTTCTGTATAAAAAATAATTTGATGTTCAAAAAGTCTTTTTTCAAACTTAAGTCTTGAAAAAGAGGGGGTCTTCTTATAATCAGGGCCGTCTTATATTCGCGCCAATACGGTACTTGTTTCTCTGTGGCCCAGTAGCAAATGCGCCACGGACCCGCACCGGTCCATGACCCAGTGGTTGGGGACCACTGATGTAAAGGACCCTCTCAAAAATGCTCCTATAAATAACATCACACAGTCTGTAAGCTTCAATCTCCCCTATAATAATGCCTTCGTCTGTCTCACCCTTCCCATCCTTATTCAAGGCAACTCCCTTCTTTTTGGTCTACCTCACAAATCCCTCCATAAACTCCTACTGGTCCATAAATCAGCTGCAACTCGATTCTCCCACCACCGCAATTTTACAACACCTCGACCGGCTATTGGTAAAATTTGAAATACTTTTCACAATCCTGTTCGCTTCTAAGACTAGCCATAACTTCACAAAGCTTACAGAGAATGGATGGATTTTAAGTCTGTCACTCTGGGAATTGCATTTAGTGGCTTTTATCTGTAAACATGGTAGAAGCTGCTGGCTAGGCAGCAACTTTGGGTTATGTTTTGTTGTTGTTGTTGTTGTTTTTTTTAAGCTGTTTTGTCAATGCTTTACTGACGGAATCAATCTCAACGACAACATTAGTCAAACTTTTAAGACAAAGTTTCTGAGGTGAGAAAATAAATCATTTAGAGATATCCAAAGGTTTCTGATCAAATAAATGCATTTTTATTAGAGCGTGTCTTATCTCATTTTGAAATGCCATTAACTCATTGCCTGCCACTGACACCAATAAAACATCCAATTCTTTTAAATTGGGAGGACAGGCTGTGAATACTCATCTTTTAATAAACTGACGACAATAGACATCCAAACTGTTTTGACTGGGAGGGCTGACGCTGAATGATCAACATGGATTTGGCGTCTAGTGCCGTCAATGGTAGCGGCTGAGTTAGGGTTAGTTCCTGCATCCAAAAGAAGCAAAAATAAAATCATTTTGGGTACCGGTACATATTTTTGGCAACAATGATTACATTTAATAACAGTGTATGTTTTAAAAACACATCTGTAAAAAAAATCAAACTTCTGCCACGTTTTTATTCCATTCAGTGGGCATGTTGCTCTTTCTCACACAGGATAAAGAATACATGCTTTGAAGTCTATAACATTTTTTAAGCCTGTTTTTTTACCAATAAGATTAGTGGTTTTCTCAAATTTATGCTCGCAACTTGAGGCAAAATGATCGGCCAAACAACTGCTTGACTTATGAAAAACTCATAAGTCATTAGTATCTCAAAGCTCTACTAAAAATAATGTTAAAAAGATTTTTTTCAAAATTATTCTTCACATTGTTGGGCAAGGACGTTGAGTCAAACGTCTGACCACAATTCAGAGTTTAACCTGTGATGTAGTTTGTGATTCTATGAAAAGCGCTTTATCAAAAAAAAAAAAAAAAAAAAAAAAAAAAAACACTATTCAATAGAGTGTTAATCTTGTCAATTCTTTGTATTCAAAAGCAAAGATGTCCTTGCGAAATGCAGTATCTTTTAATGTTATCAAGCAGTAAAAATGTCCCACCGACCGCTGGACAATAAAAATATTCCAATCATATGATAACACAAGCTATGAGGCTCCTCTATCTTTCAAACTCCAAATAATGACAATCACGACTCAACCCTTGATGCGCCTCTACAAAAACATTAAACAGATTTTTTTTTTCTTTGACTGGAACCAATTTACCATCCAGAATGTAGATATAAATGGCAGAGCAATCACACGCATCACACACATCATAGCACATGACCCTGGGAACACCCTCAATCCATTTTCACACTAAGGAAACAGATAGCGAGCTTAAAAGTGGAAAGGGGCGCTCAGCGGGACTTGTCCCCGCCGCCACACTTCCATTAAGCCGTAACACCCACTGAATACATCTCTCCGTATTTATGTGTAAATCTATCACACTGGGGTCATGAATCCCCCTTGAGGCACAACCGACACTCCGGTCAATGGATTTGGCGCGCCGTTTGGAAAAGTATTAGGATGGAGCATTACCTGGTGGCACTCCCTCTGGTGCTGCACGGCGCCCACGTCGCCTCCAATGGGCATTTGCTCTGACAGCTCCTCGTCCTTCGCTGTCAGCCATTCGATTATCTCCTGGAGGGAGAGCTGAAGCTTTCCGCTATTGTCGGAGATGGCTTCGATTCGCACCCTGCAAATCGACACAAGGAAAGCAACATTTGGTTATTTTAACGTAATTTAAATTTCTGATGTGTCGGCTACGTTCTATTCTGAATGAAATATTGAAATTTGGCACTAGCACATCAAAGCATTTAGTTTTAGAACGTGGTTTGTAGTTTCCTGAAAATTGACTGATGCAAAAGAATTAAAAAAATTAAAAATCACCACAGCCAACAAGAAAAATTTGAAAAATAAAACCGAATATTTTTAGTTTCTCAGACATCTGCACGCTGTCCCATTTGTCACATTGCTGGCATGAATCATAATCAAAATGCCTCCTCTCATTCCCTATAAATATGTCGCAAAAACAAACAAACAAACAAAAAAATACAGTTCAATTACATTCATAGAAAAATTCAGAAGTATAATAATCTTTTGTTTCTTTTTGCTCCAATATAGTATCTAGATAGAATTCCCAATGATGGTGCAAGCTAATCACATTGTAGTGAGAATAAGTTATTCATTAATAAGTAATTCATTATTTGAGCTGACGTATTGTTATTGTTGCCAGCAAAACACAAAACAGATAACAGCACTTTTTCATGATTACCCTTAATTACACTCTAGTGAGGATAAGCAGTATAGAAAATGGATGGGAATTTAATTACCACCAACCAGCATGTCATGTCACTGAGGAAAGTGTTACAGCAGCTGGCATTAAAGGGACATTAAATATCCCAGTTTTTCATTTACAGAAGTCAGCACTCCAGCACTATTATTACTGCACTTCACATACCATCAAGTGCAAGGATAGCAGTCAGAAAAGCATAGGTGAAGTCATTAGCATTTAGAAAATATATCAATATTGTCCCAGATGTCCGAGACATACGGCAGCACGACATATGTGTCGCCAGAACTGAGAAAGGAGACCATAAACCCGTTTTTTTAAACGCATGTTCGCTATTAGCACGCGTTCATCAACGGGTTCACTTCAGTTCACATTAGTGAGTGAAGAAATGGAAGTGTAAGGCAATTTTCTGCAAACTGAATTTGGCACACACGAGCGAACACGAGAGACGTGGGATTACATCAGAGATGCCAGCTGGAGGGAGGGAGCTACACGCAAGGAAAGTGGCTAAGTATGAAAAGATTACAATTAATTGATTAGGTAATAATTAGGTACACAGGCAGTGTGATAACAAGTTTGAGTGACAGTGTCAGGAAGAGACTGTATTTATTTAATAATATGGAATGATTACTAATGAGGTTAGAGTTTAAAATATTGCATAATCAAATATATTCCGTAAACACCACAATACAATACACACGCAACAATGCTCTCCAAAGATCCACTCATTCACTGCCACTAATGAACACAATCTATTTGAAATGGGAGGACTGGCAGTGAATCATCACGTCTCAGTGCCAGTGATGGCAGGAGATTTCAATCCATTTTAAATGGGGTGGCAGCAAATGATAAAGAAATCAGAGCGTATTTATTGTTTTGACAGTAAATAAAAACAGAATATATGCTATCCATTAAAATTGTATTATTACTAGGGCTGTCAAATGATTAAAATTTTTAATCGAGTTAATTACGGCTTAAAAATTAATTAATCGCAATTAATCGCAATTCAAACCATCTATAAAATATGCCATATTTTTCTGTAAATTATGTATATATTCTGTAAAATAAATTGTTGGAATGGAAAGATAAGACACAAGATGGATATATACATTCAACATACGGTACAAAAGGACTGTAGTGGGCATTTCACTCTACTGTCATTTAAATCTGTCTATGCTGTCCTCACTCCGAAGCGTCTACTTTTTCCAAAGCTAGACAGCTAGTGAACGACGCCTTAATAATTAGACTTCTTCCTTTTTCATCTGATTTATTAATAAAATGGCCTCAAACCATTGTCCTCTTTAGACCGTTGTAAAACTACAAAAAAATGTACACAAGCTTAGCACGCTATACAGGTTCACTAAACATAAACAAAAAGCGTCTCATACAAAAAATATAACATTTCGCTTACTAACATAATATGTACATTCTTTACAATAACCATACTTACGGACGAATCTTGTCCAAGGATCATATAAGCACAACATTATCAGCCCGAGACGTCGTGCAGCCATAATGAACTGGAAAGAAAACAATAAACCATGTCGCAAAGCGACCACAAGAGTTCGCTGTTGGACAGCACAAAAAGTCATGCTGTAAAACTTACCAAAAGGCAGAATACTTTCTGAGCGGGACATGTGCGTTAATTGCGTCAAATATTTTAACGTGATTAATTTAAAAAATTAATTACCGCGCGTTAACGCGATAATTTTGACAGCCCTAATTATTACTATTATTATTATTTATAAAATTTTAAAGTACTATGATCTTAAGTATCCTTATTCATATAGTGTGTTCATACCTGAAACACCTGAAGTGGAAATCTAATGACACAGGGTTTCCCCCAGTAATTTTTTAAGCCTGACAGGCCATCAGGCCTTTTTGGCCCGAACCAGGCTATAAAGAGTGCCACCAAAGAAAGAATACATATTTTAAATGCATTTTAACAGCATCTAGATATGTTTGAAGGCACAATGACGATATATTATGGTCGCTATGTGAACAAACTTATCCAAGGTCTCTCCCTTTGCAGTGAATTTGTATTTTTGTTTGTTTATTAAAACTTTATTTCAAGACTGTGCTGTACTGGAAATCAGAGCCGTATAAAGAGAGTCGCGACACTAGTGTTGTATCGGTCGCGAACGATTCGTTCTTTTTGAACGAATTGTTTGGGTGAACGAGACCGAACTAATCATCATCTGCACTGATTCGTTCTATGAAGTTGGTGGCGCTTGTTCGCTGCGTGGGAGGGCGTTGAGCAAGCGGCAGCGTCTTCTGACATCGCACACGACCAATCAGACGCCAGCCTCATCGCGGGCAGGGGAGGGAGCGGAAACAGAATCAAGGCGTCTGTCACTCATTTCCACGTGTGGCCAATAAGCAGCCAGCGTGCAGGCAGGGGGGAAAGACTGAGTTTTGTCACTTCCCGTTCAGTGATTCGGTCCTCCGGTTCCTGACCTAGCTTGCTGCTAACTTGACTTTCCAGTAATGACTATGCGGTGAACGAGTCATAAAATGAAAGGAAATGACTTTGTCACATATTTGTTAACGTGGAGCCTATCAAATGCTGCTCAAACTGACAAAAACACCACACAAATCTAGCGAGCATGGTTTAGTGTTCTACTTTTCTCAACAGACTCGGGACTGTACCTATGACGATATACTATCAAATTTACAGTAATTTAAAACACGCGTAGCTACGAGGCAAGCAAAAGCTGAGCTGCGGTCGCGTGACGGCAGTGAAGCGGGCAGAGAACTGTCACTATATGGAGGCTTCATGGCAACAATATTTACCTCATATGTGCACAGAAAAAAAAGAATATTTAGTATGATCACCATAATACTGATTTGCAATGAAACTGTATATACATGTCAATTTTTTCCGAGTGTTTTATTTTTTTTTCGTGTCAGAGGGTGTCGGTTGGTTTGACAAATTATGTTAATCCGTCCATCATGTGCTACTCAAGCGCCCAAAAACAAAGCGCGCGGATACGGGAGATGTCGCAATATGTCTACATTTTTCTTAGCAGACTAATGAGAGTAGAAAGGCGACATCATAAAGAGCAAACAATTATTTCTCGTCAGCATTTGACGATCTGAGATGCGGGGACGACAGGGGAGCTGACCGGATTATTTTATTTATTAATACCAGTGCAAAAATTCAATACGATCATCTTAACCCTTGAGAGTCGAAGGCCGGCGCGTCCTCAGCGCACGTCGTCTTTGAAGCGCCCTCACGTTTTAATTACGTCACCCACATGCCGTTGGTTGGTCTCGTTTTAAAGTGCGGAAGTTGCGGTTTACTCTCGTTATTATTTGAAGTCAATCGACCAACTAGAACGTGAGATATTGTCATTTAAGTTTTATAGTTTTATTGTCCTCTCAAAAAAACATTAAAACGCTGCATGGATCATTTGTTTATGTCTATATTTCCATCATTTCTAGTCCTTTTTCAAAACGGAAGCTCCATGAAAAAAACACAAATCAAACGAACCCTTTCGAAGTCACAGTGGAAGCACAAAATGCGTTTTTTTTTTATTTTATTTTTTATAAATATAACTGCGGTGCGAGGTTCAACCGAACGAGAGGGAGGAGGAGTGTTCTGAAGCAGCGAGGTGGCGAGCGACGGCCAGTTGGATACTGCTGGATCGAGCAGCGACTTTGTGTGACTTTGACAATGAACGGAAAACTAAATTTAGCGCAAGCAATTGTGCTTCTGATCAACTTGAGGAAGAGGATGGTCCAAATTCGTCATCATCGTCTTCTTCGGAAGAGTCCTCGAGTGAAGATAGTGACGGATTTGAACACGTGGGTGACGCCATCGACGAGCAGAGGTAAACCAACTCACTCTTTTTTTTCATGCTGAAAACGTTTCTTTTGAAAGTTTCTTTTGATATTGCAAGACAAAGTTAATTTTGATGCAATATAAGTGTGTGTTTGTGTATATAATAATAAAATGTGCATATCAGATCAAAGTCGTACGTGCACTGTGGGTATCCCAGGCAGGAATTTATAATTTGTGGTGTTCTTCTTTCTATATGAAGATTAGGGATGTAGCACATATTCAGCTATGGTATTCTTTCTATTGTCATACATATAGATTTCCATTATTATTTATTGCTGTATATATTTTTATTTTATACTTTATTATTTTCATAAATACTGACTTATTTTCATGTACATTTATAGTGACAATGACAGCAAAGTGAAATGAAAATGGAAGGGTGGAAAGAGGACCGACACCCCATGGAAGTGTGAGCTGTGTGATGTAGCCGTGTCTAATTCCAGGACGAAACTGCTTTTCGGAGTGGCATGACTGAAAAAAATTTAACTTGTTTATTGTAAATATTTTTGAAAATGCTTTTTTCCCCCCAATGTTATATATATATTTTTTTCCCACATCAATCTTCTCAATTTGTGTATATAAATGTGTGTTCAAGAAGCTTGATTGTGTGTACATAGTTTTCATCAGGCGATTGGCCGCAATACCTAAACTCATAAAGAGATGGCCTCTAAACACTTTTTGTGTTAGATGGTATATATTTTTTCACTGTTCTTCACTGTTAGGTCTGCTGTATATAATCTGTTTTGACTGGAGCATGTATAAAGGCAAAAAACGCCTATGGCTATACCTGTTGTTTATGTTGAATTGTCAAATATAAGACTATTTATTCTAAATTTTTTTGGTTGAATGTTCATCCTAACATGTTGAATAAATATTACAAAGTTTCAAAACGGTTCGTTACGCATGTTTGGTTGTCAATTGGACATCAATATTAAAAATTTTGACAAAACGATTTTGGAATTTTTGGTCTTTTTGGGCCCAAAATGATGATTTATAATTGATCAGTGAAGGAAACAACAATTTGGACATGAAGTTCAAGGTGTCACAAAAAAAGGGACCAAACCAGGCCATCGTAAACAATTCTTTCTTTGAAATATAAAGGCAACTTCAAAGGCATGCAAAATCAGACAAAATAGGCCCAGACCTGAAAGGGTTAATAATAAAAAAACAAAAATACAACAGAGCGAGAGGTAAATATGATGTGTTGGTCGTTCCATATTTAGAAATTAAACTTTCGATTTATTTTTATTTTCGTGACAGCAAGCATGCCGCGTTGGCTAGTAGCAGCAGCATTGTATATGTGAGCAAGATCATGCTAAAGAAAGTCCGTGCGCCCCCGACCCCAAGCCCCCACTTCCCCCTCAAAAGGAAAATGTTTAACCGTGTCCTAAATCGAAATGCAAGCACGAGCCATGACTTTGAGCCCATAGAACTAGGACAGACGACGCGGAAGTTCTCCCTCGCTTTTGCAGCAGCGGGGGAGGAGACGAGGCTGTCTGTGAAAGCAGAATGATATCGCCTGTCACTCATTTCTTAAACTACGACGAGTGGTCAATGTGCAAGAGAGGGAGGGACCAAGCAATGTCACTTCCCGTTCAGTTATACTGCAAAGCTGTCTTTGGTGATTCGTTCGGCAACGTCACTTCCCGTTCACTAACCGAACGATTCATTTGGGCGGGGAGGGAGATGAGGGGGGCGAACGATTCGTTGAGCGATTCGTTTGAACGAATCTTTTTACTGAACGATCCGGAATGGATTCGTTTACTCAAGTGAACGACAGATCCCGTCATTACGCGACACTCCCATAGGGATCCGTTATACAATTTTACTTCCGGGTTTTCCGGGTTACGGCGCCTCGGGTAGTTCTAAACATGGCTTCGACGAGGGCGGACCGCATTCATACGAATGGCTGGCTGCCAAGTATATTCGGAGGTAAGTTGATGATAAAAACGGTCCCTTTTGAATTTTCAACAGTCTGTATTATATAAGAGACGCTTTATCATGTATATGTTGAGCTTTATCTGTATGTTCGTGGCGTAACTATACATATTTTAGATTTATGATGAGCGATTTTCTCCCACTTTTTAAGCTGACTCTGCTAACTGGGAATGTATCGCCAGGGATAAATTCATTAAGTCGCTACCTCTTTTAAATTTTCAACTCTTTCAGAGGCCCTTTGTGACGTTCACACTCATCTATATTTGTGAGTATTGGTAGACGACTGGCTTTCACGTGCTAATTAGCTCGATTTTGTAAGCTTTGAACTAAGGTAGCACCCTCATGGAAGAGTACCAAGTCAATGCATGACAACCTTTATTCTTTACACCAAAATGTTCAACATTATTATATTTTAGAGATCTGTATAGATTGAAAAGTGATGTCAACAAACAATAAACACAAATTTATAATAGAAAATTAATTTAATGTTTTTTGTTTTGTTTTTTTTTTAGGTCACATTTTCAAGATCCGCTTCTGCTGGGGACTTCTGCTGGTGCCTGCTGGCTGTGGGCACAAATCCCATTTTTCAAATAGCAAAAAACATATTATAAAAGCCTTTTGTTTCACGTTTTGACGGCTGACCATTGCCATCCTTTTTTTCTGCTACTCTCGTTCTTTGGTGAAACCATGCTGCACAACCAACCATCACAGGCCACTGATCTATAAAATGTTAGGTGTAAACAATGAAACATGACACCAATTGTTCAATGTCATGTTACAGAAAATAATACAATTTTGTTCCGGTGTTCTGCCAAAATCTGCTACGGCAAAACATCCTATATTAGTCGAATTTGACACCCAAAGTACTACCGTGCGCTCTAAACTTGTTTTGTTTAGATGCATACAGGAATAACGTAATAAAAAATGCCTGCAGAAAATACTTAAATGTAGTTATATCAAATAAGGACGGTTTAAATACGCTACGTGACAAATGTGGTCAACTCCTTCAAAGCTAACACAAAAAACACAATGGTGAAAAGTATGAAAGGGTAATACATGCAAAAAGTATCTTTGAGGCAGTGAAAAGGTTCTAAATAACTAAATAAAAACAAAAATAGTGAGTACTCGCCGCTTCTAACCGATGTGCGCATGCGTGTGGATGCATGCGCAAGCGAGCTGAGCATTGTGTAGGACATTTCGCCGCGTATTGTGTAATGTGTAAGCATTAGAAAGTACATCAGTAAAGAAAAGTGGAAAATAGAATTTAAAAGTCTTGCCCTCCAACTTTTTGGGCAACAAAAGCGTTTTTATATGTCAATGCGACGAAACAAACGAGGATGTGCCATTTAGAACTTGGGAAAATACTATGTTATACATGGTGTTATCTTTAATGTATTACCACAGGTAGGTGAATCAAGGAAATCGAGACATTCTCTGGAAAAACAGTATTCTTGTTGTGAAAAAAAGCAAAAACCTAAATCATCTTGCATTTTAATGTAAAAGTCGATTTCTCGTGCAAATGCTCACACAAACATGAAACTTTCACTCCAAATGGGAAAGTTCCCTTCTGCGTAACAGTTTACATACAGTTGTCGCCTTACCCCTCCAAATGTAAAACTAGCATTTAAATATATTTCATACAATGACATAATCAAACTAGTGCTTAGATACGTGATTTTATCCATTTTCCCATAAATGTCGCAATTACCGCTGTCAGTTCCATTGAAAACCCCTACAGCTCTGCTTGTGCTTGGAACTACCCACACCGTACAGGAACCACGTGACCACCTGCGGCGACATCAAAGAGTGTCGCAACTCCCTTTATACGGCTCTGCTGGAAATAAATCAAAACAAATTTATTTCTATAGCCCTTTACAAAAACCTGAAAGGTCCACAAAGTGCTTTATAACAACGATACAGCTCATAATAAATAAAAGGCAGGGAAGTATTATGGAATGACATTTAGAAAAAAAAAAAAAAGAAAAAAAAAAAAAAACCCATCACGATAAAAGTCAAAACAGCAAACAAAGCAGATAAAATCCAAACCATTAAAACCCTTAAGAAATAAAACCAGGCTACCCTTGTTTGGATAAAAGGAGAGTCTAAAAAAGTGGGTCTTTAACTGTGATTTAAACAGGCCTAGATTCTTAATGGTGCGGATTTCAGGGGGCAGGCTGTTCCACAATCTGGGGGCAGCAACTGCAAAAGATCGATCACCCCACTGTTTAAGTCTCGACCTTGGAACTTGGAAATGAAGCTTGCTGGTAGAAGGAAGAGCCCTGAAAGAAATACGGAGGGTTAAAATCTCCGACAAATAAAAAGGAGCCAGGCTATTAATAGAATTAAAAACAAACAGTAAAAGTTTGAAATCCGGAGCGATGACAGCACGGAGGTAATATGTTCACGTCTGGGTGTACCAGTTAAAAATTAAGCAGCAGCATTTTGAAAAAGTTGCAGACGATACATAGAGGACTTGGGAAGACAAACATAAAGTGCATTGCAGTAGTCCAGTCTTGAGTTTATAAAGGCATGAATTGCTTTTTCAAGATTATGGCAACTAAGAAAAGGCTGCACTTTGGCCAAGAGACGGATCTGGAAAAACTTGCTCTTACAACAGAACGTTGGGCCTACTATCGAAGATCACTCCACGATTACTAACGTGTGTCTTAAAAAAGGAAAGCTAGAGCGCCAGACTTGGGCTCAAGGGCATTCATCATGGAAGGTGTGTCAAAAGTAATATTTTCAGTTTTGCTCTTGTTAAGATGATAAAGGTTCTGTGCTAGCCACTGCTTCACATCAGAAATGCACTCCTTCATTTTAGAGAGAGCAGTTCGTTCGTTGGGTCTCAGGGGTAAATACAGCTGAAGGTCATCGGCATGAAAAAGAAAAGAGATATTATGCTTTTTTTATAATTGATCCCAAAGGCAGCAAAGTGCAAAAAAGAACAGGCCCTAAAATAGAGCTATGTGGCACCCCGCAAGACGGAGGAGGTCGTGAGGAGGAAAATGCTCCAATCATTACCGAAAAGGTCCTATGTTCCAGGAACGACTTAAACCATGGTAGTAATAATGGCTTAAAATAATGCATAATTGCCATTCCTACCAGTTGAAGTGGATTGAACGTCTGCTTGTGATAAATATTAAAATTCTGAGCAGAAGGATGAAAAGATCCACATGATTGGTGTCTATCAGCGTCAATGGCACAAAGAGTTGAAATTTTACCCCCCCCCAAAAAAAAACATGGAGGGTCCCCCGTGGCAGGCTATGCAATTTTCTCAGAAACTCCTCTGATGGTTATATGAGAGCAACTGCTTTCTGGCACAATGACATGTTCTATTTTCGATTAATTCATTGATTGATACAATACTAATACACACAGATGCTAGCATATATAGCATTGCAGTCCTTCTGGGAATCGCTTCTGAGTCATACAAAAGAGCAAGGCTCTTCCATGGCTGTCTCTGAGTAAGGTCATCCATCAGTAGCCAACTCTGACATCAAAATGCTTTAACCCTCCCAAGCTAATAGAGAAACACACACGCACACACCCTAAATGGCACATTTGTCCATCCCTGTGCTTTCATTCTACCTTCGCATTGAGTGAGACAAATAAAGCTGAGCCTGGGCTGTAATGGAATAAACCTTACATGCTGCCTCATGTGTTGAATTGTTTGGTCACTAGTAGGGGTGTGAATAACTCATTTTGTGATAATATGATATGACGTTAATTCTTGCAACAGGGATATGATATTTGCCTATTTTACAAAGTCTGGCATGATTCGGTTCAAGGGTCTTCAGATATGTACACATTTACAGTAACATAATCAGTTAAATTTCACCAAAATCCAAAATATACAAAGCAATTTTGAAGTTTTTCACATCTCTTATATTTGAATTAAAACTTAAACAACCTCAAATGAACAATGAGCACCCGGAACCCAGACAAAATGGCGGCTTTTTGACACGTGGACGACAGACAGACGGACGGACGGACAGACAGATAATTTATACAGTGTATCACAAAAGTGAGTACACCCCTCGCATTTCTGCAGATATTTAAGTACTGGTATATCTTTTCATGGGACAACACTGACAAAATGACACTTTGACACAATGAAAAGTAGTCTGTGTGCAGCTTATATGATAGAGTTAATTTATTTCCCCCTCAAAAGAACTGAAAATATAGCCATTATTGTCTAAACCCCTGGCAACAAAAGCGAGTACACCGCATGGGAACTACGTACATCCCTAAATGTCCAGATTGAGTACTGCTTGTTATTTTCCCTCTAAAATGTCATGTGACTCGTTACAGGAGTGCTGTCAGCATTGCTGCAGAGATTGAAGAGGTGTGGGGGTCATTCCCACTACCATGCTTGACTGTGGGCATGACACACTTATCTTTGTACTGCTCACCTGGTCGCCGCTACACATGCTTCAGACCATCGGAACCAAACAAATGAATCTTCGTCTCATCATACCATAGGACATGGTTCCATTAATTCATGTGTTTTGTTGACATGTCTTCACCAAACTGTTTGCGGGCTTTCTTGTGTACCATCTTCAGAAGAGGCTTCCTCCTGGGGTGACAGCCATGCACACCAATTTGATGTAGAGTACGGCGTATGGTCTGAGCACTAACAGGCTGACCCCCCACCTTTTCTATCTCTGCAGCAATGCTGACAGCACTCCTGTAACGAGTCACATGAAATTTTGGAGAGAAAATGGCAAGCAGTACTCAATTTGGACATTTTGGGATGTACGTAGTTCCCATGCAGTGTACTCACTTTGCCAGGGGTTTGGATAGTAGTGGCTATATTTTGAGTTATTTTGAGGGGAAAATAAATTAACTCTATTATATAAGCTGCACACAGACTACTTTTCATTGTGTCAAAGTGTCATTTTGTCAGTGTTGTCCCATGAAAAGATATACTTAAATATCTGCAGAAATGCGAGGGTGTACTCATTTTTGTGATACACTGTATGTCATTTTAGTATGCACAAGTGAATGCAGAACAAAATGTCTTTGCATTTGACCAGCACAGTGTTAAGAATAAAAAATATATAGTCTAATTCAAGGAAATGACTAGGTTTGAAGTTATACGTGTACCTAATAACATCATTAGAGTGCCCCGCTATGCAATCACTAGGCTTCATAGCCTGTGTGCATTTCACTTTCATTCATTTATTTTGCATTCACATCCACAAGTCTACAAATAAACATCTGTTTTTATGGTGGTACTCGGTAGAAAAAGCAATATTTAGTTAATAAAAGTGCTGAAAGCAACAAGCAAAGTAATTCTGGCATTATTTGGATAAATAGGATGGCTACACATAAAGACCGCAATTAATCGAGCCGCCATTAGTTAATCAGCCCTGAGACAAACAAAAATAATAAATCGGGTTCAGAGGGCTGATGCATATACGTCACTAGAATATACCGTACCTACAAAATTTTGTTTTGATCGGTCCTTGAATAACAGAGGAGTGTCAATTTTAGTGTCCTCAACAAGAAAAAAGTGAAGGACATATTGAGCGTCGTGATTCACTCAACTTATTAGGATCGGTGCTTAACCGACTGATGTATCGATCCAGATCGATGTATTGTGAGACTCATTGACAGCAGTTCTCCATATTCAGACTGATGTAAGGGGCCGTTTACACGGTGACTCTCTGAGAATACGAAAAATTTCAAATTTGCATTTATATGGGCCCGTCTCCATTCGATCAATGTCGCAATTCCGAATGAAAACGATGTAGTATTCATGCCAGGCCCTAGAGGGCAGTGCAGATTTTCAGGGCGACAGAGAATGATGCACTATGGCCCCACCAAGCTCTCGCAGCCCTGAAAAAAATATGGCCGCCCACTCGAAGCAATGGCATTTTTCTTTTGTTCAAAAAGGCACAAAAATTGAAACATTCAACATGTTTAATTTTAAAATAATATTAAAACAGTAAATTAAAGTCGACATTCCGCCATATTTGCTGTTTCTAATGTTTAGTAGCACCGCTGCACACGCCCAATGTGACGTGTACGAGTGCTGCCGTTATCGGCGCGGTCTCGCGCTGCGGGAGCCTTTAATATGTATGCCGAGGAAGCCCTCTCAATCCCCCGCAATCGGATTCTTCCACTTTGGGGGCATGATTCAGAATTTTTCGTCTTCGCCGACACCATATGTACGCGAGGCCACTCCGCAACACAGTCATTGCTTCTTCGTGTTGCAGAGTCGCCATGTAAAATGCCCCTAAGAACATTTAAGTCATTGTAGTGTGTTTTGCTTTCGGTGGTGGGACTTAAAGTAGCTTGTAATCATTGTACTCTCAATATTTCAATTGCTGTTGTTTTTTTTTTTCTTAAATATTGACTGACCTCCACCAAAATTGACTAGGACACACTAGTTGAACGTTTACAGTACATGTTACCAGGAAAGCAAAACTGCAGACAATTATACCTCTAGTGCAGTGTTTCACAACTGGTGTGCCGCAAGAAATAATCCAATGTCCCTTTTTTTTTGTTTCCTTTAAATAATTTATAACATTATTAGGGTGGCCCCTGGCGGTATTTTGAAGGCCACTCATCCTTGGAACAGCACGCGGACGTTGTCGGGCAGAGTTGCAGTTGAAAGGAAGGAGGAGGTGGAAGGTATTGGAGTTATTGTTCATGTCCTGTTCAAGAACTGCTTGAATTTCTAGCCATCAGCCACCTTGCTGTCCACGTCAATGTGCTGGAATAAAATGCAAAAGGAGGATTGAAGGTTGTCACATACGGACAAAATGGAAAGGATACTTTCGTGTATATCGACACTTAACGAGTCAAATCAAATGATATACAGTAGACGTACTGGGGTCCACGTTGTCGCAGACAGCAAGGTGGCTGATGGCTATAATTCCAAGCAGTTCTTGAACGCAAGACGAGCAATTTCCCCGCTGGGCCCAACGCACGCAACCGAGAACCTTCCTTGTGACACACACGGATATCTCGGTGGCAGTCATGGATAAGTTTTTAAAAAGGACAACTTTGAAATCCAGACTGAGCCCTGGACTAAAAGCAAAGACTGGGAGCTCAAAGGCAAGGCAATCCATTGAAAAATGTTTCATTCGGATTTACTTTCACTGGGGATGAGAGGAAACCTACTCCATTATGTTTCACGTTCCATCAAATAACACACGGAGTAAGTAAATATTGAGAAATTATATTATAACTAAATATACTAACAGAAAGTAATTTTGGAACATTTTTTGTTTGTGGTGTGCCGCAAGATTTTCCAATGTAAAAACGTGCCATGACTCAGAAAAGGTTGAGGTGCTACTCTTGTGAAATGTAGTCTTGCCTGTACAATGCATATAAATTACTGTGGTAGGATTTAGGGCTGCAGCTATCGAATATTTTAGTAATCGAGTAATCGACTGAAAATTCTATTGATTAATCGAGTAATCGGATAAAACAAATATATTTTTTAGGGAAGAGCAATTATAAATATACATGAGAAAACAAGACATTTCATCTAATATTGATCCATTTTCAGTCAATCAATGTCTTTATTTTCGATGTATATTGTTGAAATGGTAAATGTTAAATGGTGTTATACTTTTATAGCACTTTCCCACCTTTCAAGGCGCTCAAAGCGCTTTACACTATCTCCCCATCCACCTACTGGTGACACAGCAGCAGGAGCAACGTGGAGTTCAGTATCTTGCTCAAGGACACTTAGGCGTGTTCATCAGGGCGGAGAATTGAACCCACAACCTCTGGGTTGGGGGGACAACTACTCTACCACTGAGCCACGCTGTTGAAAACAGCCAACAATTGCATCTCAGATGTAACTAGAATAAAAAAAAGACTAATTCACTGCTTTCACTCAAAAAACTTTTAGATCTTATTAAAAAAAAAAAAAAAATTATATATATCTTACCTAAAAATGCCGTTATGCTTGATAACACACATCACTTAAAAGTTAGGATTTTTTCCCCACGTGTTTCAATTAAATTTCTATTTGTGTCAAGCCATTTTTAAGTTCTAGTTAAGTTTTAAGTTTGTCTAAACTGTAAGTCCTGATAGGATTTTGAGTTTTTGCAGTGCTCAAAATAAATGTATGATACAGGCTGTATTGGAGCACATTAGGGACCAGTGCTACTTGGTGTTTTATCCAGCAATGACTACTGAGCTAAAATTGATAGTTAGCATTATTGAGTTTTTATTTTACACCCTCATCACTCCACAACGCTATGTTATGTTAAAGCCTGTATGTAAGACACGTTAGCCACGCATCGACAGTGGTCATAATTAATAGAAACCTAGCCCTCCGCAGGGCTAACGTTACGTGAGCTTGTGACAGTAACTTTAATCTTATTTATTAGCGCTTAGCGCTCTTTATTAGTGCTTAGCGCTCTACTGCTTTAAGATGGCGGCGGTTTACTAACGCTGCCCAGACGCGGCCGAGTCTGTCATTTCGCATCTAGTTCAACATACATGTGATCTCTATGAGACGCATCAGACGCTACCTGCTACCAACTAGCATCGTGCGGGCAAGTATTTAGCAACCTCGGCGTCGTGTGTAGCGGCTGTCTGCTGCAGTAAGTTTTGTTGTTGTTGTTTTTTTGCTTCGTCCTCTACGCACGTAACATCAGCGCGTTGTCCCGCATTAAAAGTAGTCCGAGCAAAACGTGATGCTTAGAGCTGTCAAAATAAACGAATACTCGAGGTGAATAAAATTACTCGGATCAGTTTTTAAACTCGAGTTACTCGAGTTGCTCGAGTATTAGTTTCAGCTCTAGTAGGATTCCAATTCAACAACCTTCTGTGTGATTGTTGGAAGCTTAAGAACAACCAAAAACAATTAGGAAAGGTCTTCATTTAACTTCATGGCTGCCATTGACAGCGGTAGACATCCATTCCATTTGGACAGCTGTCAGTAGCCACGTTTACATGCTGACTTTTATTCATACCGATTCAAATCATTCCGAATGGAAATTTCACATCAGCTGTTTACATGTCACTTCATCTATTCCGATCCAGCGTTTACACGTTACTGCCTTTATTCCGAAAGGACGTTTGACAACTGCCGTCTGACATGCGCAGATTAATCAAAACAAAGCGTCACGTTGCAAAACATGGAGATCGATCGTCAGATCAGCTGCTGTTTTAACTTTTCGAGTGGAAACAAAACTTCAGAATGATACGCCGTTCATTTAAAAAGTTGTGTGGGTGCGCTGTGCGTGTGCTTGGAAGCCATGTTGCAAGTGAAGTTACTTACGTCACCAAGTGACGTCACCACGTCATTACGGAGCATGCGCAGAAAGAACGCAACCAGACACCATTCCGCTTCCCTGTTTACATGATATAATTTTATTTCTAATCGGTTTGGGAAAAGGAATATTCCACCCCTGTGAATCGGAATGAAATTCCATTCGGTTTGGGCCTGTTCATTCCGAATGAGGTGTTTATATGTAACACATTTATTCGGTTTGAACAAATCTTTCGATTGTAATTGGAATATTTGGCTCCATGTAAACGTGACAATTCACTGCCAGTCTCTTACATAAAAAAAACCCTTTTGTTTTAAATGGTTGCTTGAGCTGTACACACCTGATTGGATTATCTTGCATGTTAATGTCGGTTGCATGTGAATGGTTAGCTGTGGTGTTTGTTGAGGGGAAAAAAATGATTTACACATCAAACAGCCACTTGCTTTCAATGACTGCAAACACTGTAGTGTTCGCGCCAGCAGACTATTCACTGTAGTGCTGATAAAATTTAAAAAAAACTCTCAGTGATGTTTTCTCTTCAGTACCCAGCTGCAGCAACATGATTTGCCCCTTCAAGTAGATACACGTCCCCTGGAGCTAGTGGGGATTGAAAAGGTGCTAAAATGATGGGAAATAAAATCAGCAGATGGCCAAAGAGCTAGTGTAAATGAGCGACAATGCCCTATTTGTGTGTTGAATGATAATCACATTGGAGCCTTTGCGATAACACATTCAGGCTATTTACTCTGTCGCTGTGTCACAGACAAGAACAATCAAGAATGGCATTCAGGAGGGCACAGATCTCCGCCGAGACACAATATTCAGAATGAGCATTGTTTATTTTTTGTCGACAGTGTGTTTGTATGTCTCTGAATTTTGTTAGCACAAAACAGAGCTGAGATGGGATGGGACATGACCAGAGTCTAAGATTATCAAAAACAAACGTCAAAGAAACCATCATGTTGGACCGTATTCACTCCACCAATTAGATGCAATTCCTACTATTATCGCTTACTGGAAAATTAATTTTCGGCGGTAAGGGCTGGCTGTGAATGATTATGTTTCACTGCCATTGACGGCGGTGTGCTAATTTGACTGGACGGCTGGCAGTATCGCAATAACAATATGCTGTATAACTTTCCTCACTGTTTTGATCTTACTCACACTACCAAGAACTGGAGGGAACTCCCTGGAATTGGGCAGTGACGATTAACCCAATAATAGACAGCTAATCAATATTTCGATAGTCAATTCATCATTTAATGACACTGTTGAACCAAATATTGTCTGAATCCTCTTTTGTAAATATTGTCATTTTATTGCCATTTTATTTATTTATATATATATATATATATATATATATATATATATATATATATATATATATATATATATATATATATATATATACAGTGCCCTCCACAATTATTGGCACCCCTGAAAAAGATGTGTTTTTTTAGATTATAATATATATATTTTTTAATTCAAATAATATGGGACCTTAATGGAAGAAAAAAAATTAAAAATCATTGTCTTGCTGAAAGACCCAGTGACGACCCATCTTCAGCTTTTGGCCAGAGGGCAACAGATTTTGATTTCTGATTTCTCATCTGACCAAAGCACACTGTCTCAGTTGAACCCTGGGACCGTGTGTATTTTTGTGTGAGACCAATATTGAGCTTTTTGGCAACAAACACTCTAAGTGGGTCTGGCGTGCCACGAAAGATGCGCATGCTGAAAAGCACCTCATACCCACTGTGAAGTATGTGGGTGGGTCAGTGATGCTGTGGGGGTGTTTCGCTTCCCAAGGCCCTGGGAACCTTGTTAGGGTGCATGGCATCATGAATGCTTTGAAATACCAGGACATTTTAAATCAAAATCTGTTGCCCTCTGGCCGAAAGCTGAAGATGGGTCGTCACTGGGTCTTTCAGCAAGACAATGACCCTCAACATATGGCCAAATCTACAAAGAAATGGTTCACCAGACACAAAATTAAGCTCCTCCCATGGCTATCTCAGTCTCCAGACCTTGTTTTGTTGGCAAAAAGGGGTTGTCCAAAGTATTAAAAACAGGGGTGCTAATAATTGTGACACACATTGTTTGATGTCAAATAATTTTTTCTTTATGTTGGATTTTTTTCCCCACTGAATGAATGCACTTGTATTGAAGGTTGGATTTTTCTCTTTTTTTCCATTTTGGTCCCATATTATTTGAATTAAAAAAAAAAAAACATCTTTTTCAGGGGTGCCAATAATTATGGAGGGCACTGTATTTGGCGGAAAACACAGACAAGGCTGAAAAAGCAGTTTCTGCTCTAGCACCCATCCATCCATCCATCCATCCATCCATCCATCCATCCATCCATCCATCCATCCATCCATCCATCCATCCATCCATCCATCCATCCATCCATCCATCCATCCATCCATCCATCCATCCATCCATCCATTATCTTCCACTTAATCCGGGGTCGGGTCGCGGGGGCAGCAGCTTTAGTAGGGAAGCCCAGACTTCCCTCTCCCCAGCCACTTCAGCCAGCTCCTCCGGCGGGATTCCAAGGCGTTCCCAGGCCAGCCGAGCGATATAGTCTCTCCAGCGTGTCCTTGGTCGACCCCGGGGCCTCCTGCCAGTGGGACATGCCCGGAACACTTCTCCAGGGAGGCGTCCAGGAGGCATCCGAACCAGATGCCCGAGCCACCTCATCTGGCTCCTCTCAACGCGGAGGAGTAGCGGCTCGACACCAAGCCCCTCCCGGATGACCGAGCTTCTCACCCTATCTCTAAGGGAGAGCCCGGACACCCTGCGGAGGAAACTCATTTCGGCCGCTTGTATCCGGGATCTTGTTCTTTCGGTCACGACCCACAGCTCGTGACCATAGGCGAGGGTAGGAACGTAGATCGACCGGTAAATCAAGAGCTTCACCTTTTGGCTCAGCTCCTTCTTCACCACAACGGACCGGTGCAGAGTCCGCATCACTGCCGACGCTGCACCGATCCGCCTGTCAATCTCCCGCTCCCTCCTACCCTCACTCGTGAACAAGACCCCAAGATACTTGAACTCCTCCACTTGGGGCAGGATCTCATCCCGACCCGGAGAGGGTACTCCACCCTTTTCCGGCTGAGGACCATGGTCTCGGATTTGGAGGTGCTGATCTTCAATCCAACCGCTTCACGCTCGGCCGCGAACCGCCCCAGTGAGAGTTGGAGGTCACGGCTTGATGAAGCCAACAGCACCACATCATCTGCAAAAAGCAGAGATGCAATGCTGAGGCCACCAAACCGGACACCCTCAACGCTTCGGCTGCGCCTAGAAATTCTGTCCATAAAAATTATGAACAGAATCGGTGACAAAGGGCAGCCTTGGCGGAGTCCAATCCTCACTGGGAACGAATTTGACTTGCTGTCGGCAATGCGGACCAGACTCTGACACCGGTCGTACAGGGACCGAACAGCCCTTACCAAGGGGCTCAGTACCCCGTACTCCCGGAGCACCCTCCACAGGACTCCCCTAGGCACACAGTCGAAGGCCTTCTCCAAATCCACAAAACACATGTGGACTGGTTGGGCGAACTCCCATGCACCCTCGAGGACCCTGCCGAGGGTGTTGAGCTGGTCCACTGTTCCACGGCCGGGACGAAAACCACACTGCTCCTCCTGAATCCGAGATCCGACTTCCCGACGGACCCTCCTCTCCAGCACCCCTGAATAGACTTTACCGGGGAGGCTGAGGAGTGTGATCCCTCTATAATTGGAACACACCCTCCGGTCCCCCTTTTTAAAAAGGGGGACCACCACTCCGGTCTGCCAATCCAGAGGCACTGTCCCCGATGTCCACGCAATGTTGTAGATGCGTGTCAGCCATGACAGCCCTACAACATCCAGAGCCTTTAGGAACTCCGGGCGGATCTCATCTACCCCTGGGGCCTTGCCACCGAGGAGCTTACCAACCGCCTCAGTGACTTCAACCCCAGAGATTGAAGAGCCCACCTCAGAGTCCCCAGACTCTGCTCTAGCACCCCTCCATAAAATAAACTGCTGTATTTGAAGCCAAAAGAACTGGTGCGTTTCATAGAACAATATGTCTGTATGCTGCCAAAGCAGATTCATGGCGCATTAAGTCATGAAAATATTAGAGAGACCTGTAATTGTCAACATGGGTAAACCTCAACCATGAGAGACAGAATGTGGAAAAAAAATCACACTGTTTGATTTTTAAAGAATTTATTTGCAAATCATGGTGGAAAATAAGTATTTGGTCAATACCAAAAGTTCATCTCAATACTTTGTTATGTACCCTTTGTTGGCAATAACGGAGGCCAAACGTTTTCTGTAACTCTTCACAAGCTTTTCACACACTGTGGCTGGTATTTTGGCCCATTCCTCCATGCAGATCTTCTCTAGAGCAGTGATGTTTTGGGGCTGTCGTCGGGCAACACGGACTTTCAATTCCCTCCACAGATTTTCTATGGGGTTGAGATCTGGAGACTGGCTAGGCCAATCCAGGACCTTGAAATGCTTCTCACGAAGCCACTCCTTTGTTGCCCTGGCTGTGTGTTTGGGGTCATTGTCATGCTGAAAGACCCAGCGACATCTCATCTTCAATGCCCTTGCTGATGGAAGGAGATTTTCACTCAAACTCTCTCGATACATGGCCCCATTCATTCTTTCCTTAACAAAGATCAGTCGTCCTGGTCCCTTTGCAGAAAAACAGCCCCAAAGCATGATGTTTCCACCCCCATGCTTCACAGTGGGTATGGTGTTCTTCGGATGCAAGTCAGTATTCTTTCTCCTCCAAACACGAGAACCTGTGTTTCTACCAAAAAGTTCTATTTTGGTTTCATCTGACCATAACACATTCTCCACGTCCTCTTCTGGATCATCCAAATGCTCTCTAGCGAACGGCAGACGGGCCTGGACGTGTACTGGCTTCAGCAGGGGGACACGTCTGGCAGTGCAGGATTTGAGTCACTGGCGGCGCATTGTGTTACTGATAGTAGCCTTTGTCATTGTGGTCCCAGCTCTTTGTCGGTCATTCACTAGGTCCCCCCTTGTGGTTCTGGGATTTTTGCTCACCGTTCTTGTTGTCATTTTGACGGCACGGGGTGAGATCTTGCATGGAGCCCCAGATCGAGGGAGATTATCAGTGGTCTTCTATGTCTTCCATTTTCTAATAATTGCCCCCACAGTTGATTTCTTTACATCAAGCGTTTTACCTATTACAAATTCAGTCTTCCCAGCCTGATGTGGGTCTACAATTTTGTCTCTGGTGTCCTTCGACAGCTCTTTGGTCTTGGCCATAGTGGAGTTTGGAGTGTGACTGACTGAGATTGTGGACAGGTGTCTTTTATACCGATAATGAGTTAAAACAGGTGCCATTAATACAGGTAATGAGTGGAGCCATCGTTAGACCTCGTTAGAAGAAGTTAGACTGTTAGGGTTCCTTGATTGCAGGCTGGAAACCAGACGGGGGGAAGCGGCGACAGGTGCCAGCCATTAACATCAGCTGCCTACAAAAGCCTGATCGTCGTTGCCACTCGTCGCCAGACCAACTCTTTCGGCATTCCCGTCAGTCACGTCCAGCACTCAGGTATTTACCAACATATATTCTCCCGGCTAATCTGACCTTTGCTCCGTCCCAGGATTCCTCGTGCCTGCTCCCTGACCTGTACCGTTGCCTGATATCACGTCTACGCCTGCCAGCGACCACACGACGTGCACGTGTGCTACAACGACTCTCGACGTGCCGCTGAAAATAAACCTTGTTAAATAATAACGGAATTCTCCCTTGTCTGCTTTGGGGTCCGATTCCCAGCGCTCCCTAACAGTTTGGTCTGGCCACGTGGACCCCGCGGACATGGATCAGAGTTCCGCTTCCCCGTCGTCCCCCGCCCTGGACCGCCACGTGCAAGCCCTCGAGTACCTTTTCCAAAAGGTAGGAGAGATCTCTCTGGCTATTCAGTCTATCCAGACGCAGTTTACGCCACTCCCCGAGCGACCGACATCGTCACCCCGCCGAGGCTTCGTCTCCCCCCCGCCGACGCCACGCGAGCCACACGTGCCCCCCCCTGCTCCCTACGATGGCGACTTGGGCTCTTGTCGTGCATTTTTAGTGCAGTGCGGTCTCGTGTTCGATCAACAGCCGCATACATACAGTAGCGAGCGGGCCAAGACCGCTTACCTGATCGGGTGCCTTCGTGGGAGAGCCCTGAGCTGGGCGGCAGCCTTGTACGAGAAGGGCTCAGCGGCGTGCGCCTCGTATGCCAATTTCACAGCGGAGATGCGCAAAGTTTTCGATCACCCAGTCCGTGGTAAGGAAGCCGCCAAACGCATAATGTCCATCCGTCAGGGGGAACGCAGCGTCGCAGAGTTCTCCGTGGAATTCCGCACGCTTGCGGCGGAGAGCCATTTCAATGACGCCGCGCTTCAAGAGGTCTTCACTAACGCTCTCAGCGAATCCCCAAAGACGAGCTGGCTTCCAGGGACGATCCAGGAGATCTCGATCAGCTCATTAATCGTTCGATTCTGATCGATAATCGACTTCGCGAGAGGCGACGACAACGCTGCGAGCTGCCGTCTTCCGCGTTTCGCAGCTCTGCTGCCTCAGGTTTGGCCCCTCCTACTAGGGTTCCTCGACCTGCTGGCGCCTCCTCACTGCCCTCTGCTGAGAATCTGGAGCCAATACAGCTAGGGCGAGCCAGACTTACTGAGGAAGAACGCACTCGGCGGCTCACTGCCCAGCTATGCATCTACTGTGGCCAGGCGGGACATTTCCTCCGCCATTGTCCGGTACGTCTGGGAGGAGGGGCAGGTTCTCCAGTAGATGAGGAAATACTGCTGAGTCAGGCGTCTAACAATCCTGCAGCCCGGCTCCAGCTCCCAGCCACTCTTTCTTGGAAAGACCAGTCCTGCAGTTTGAAGGCTTTTATTGATTGTGGAGCTGATGAAAGTTTTATCGATCGCAGGTTGGTGAAACAGCTGGGCGTCGTAAGAACCGTCGCACTCAATGGACAGGTGCTGTTTAGTGTGAGGGAGCAGACCGACCCAGTTAAACTTCTCCTTTCGGGTAATCACCAAGAAATGTCTGCTTTGGGGTCCGATTCCCAGCGCTCCCTAACATTAGACCTCTTTGACAGCCAGAAATCTTGCTTGTTTGTAGGTGACCAAATACTTATTTTCCACTCTAATTTGGAAATAAATTCTTTAAAAATCAAACTGTGATTTTCTGTTTTTTCCACATTTTGTTTCTCATGGTTGAGGTTTACCCATGTTGACAATTACAGGCCTCTCTAATCTTTTCATGTAGGAGAACTTGCACAATTGGTGGTTGACTAAATACTTATTTGCCCCACTGTGTATATATACATATATATATATATATACACACACATACTGGACACACATTTTTTGAAATCATACTTTGGTGAAAAGAGTGGAAAAACATGTCTTAAATGTATCTCTTTTCAATGCTAAATCTGAATAAATACATTGAACACACACTAAAAAAACATTTATTTATTTATTTATTTTTTGGTGGGGGGTGCGCTACTTTGCAGTTTTTCACTTATCACGGCGGGTTCTGGTCCCCACTAACTGGGAAAAATGAGGGATCACTGTACACTGTGGTCACGGTGAATCATCCAAAGTCTTTCCAAACACCTATTTAAGCCAACTTGTGAAAATTTCTTTGACAAAAAAATATTATACTGTATTTAGTTTTAATATCGCAATATAATATCGCAATATATTGCAAACCCCCAAAAAATCGCAACAATACTTTTTTCCAATAGTGGTCAGGCCTAGCTCCTAAGCTTCTTTGGCAAGATCAAAGCTTCAACGCCTGTCAATCATCGTTAATGTTAACAAGCAAACTTCAGCTGCCAGGTGACCAAGAAAGGCAGCAAGAGGGTGAGAGACAGGCAGTACGAGCATGATGCAGAAAAACATAAATATATTTTTAAAATTAAAAGCCCGATCCTTTTCACCAGATTCTGATCCTCTGAAAAATGGTGATCACGTGATTGGATCGGGACAAAATTATTTTAGCCCTAGGAACAGCTAAAATACTATGCAGAAGCCTCTTCAGGCTTCTGGTATGACACAGATACCACATCACAGGGTTGAGAGGCATGTTCTTCCATTGAAGTTGGAGGGTTAGCAGCGAATGAACAAATGTTAATTCGTTGCCACCCTCCAAGTTCAAATGGATTAGACGCTTCTCATTTACAAACTCATTTAAAATTCACAGGAGAGGGTGGAAAAGAGCCACGTTTGGACATCTATCATCGTTAATGGCAGTGAAACATTTAACAGTAAAACTACATACAGTACTTCAGACTGATCAACTACTTTTCTTTTCTTCTCCGTTATGTGAAGTCACATCAGCGCAAAATTAATAAACTAATGACAACACTATGACACTGAGAGCTACCCAGTACTAGTCACTAAACACATAGCAACAGTGGCAGCATCTTGGAAAGCTATCATCAGGGAAGGTGTGATGGGATCAGTCCGATATTGCCATAATATTGTCGTAATGAAAGATCCCAGACCTTTTCATTTCCGGGATTAGAAGCGTGCGAAGGATCCAGCAGAGATAAGCCAGTGAGGCCAGCCTTGGCGTATCACTGTTGCGAGCTGCGGGGGAGAATTCTTTTCATTTCTTGCTGTAAATGTCAAATATGTCATGACTTGGCAGACCCTTGGATGTAGTTTAACACTGTGATGTAGTTCACTTGCATGCCACCCCCATGTTTCTTGACAGTCACAGTCTAAAAGTAAATAGCGTTGTCAAATAGACAACTCCCTAATCAGTCGGGGAGATTACAGCGAGAAGCTTAATGCCTGCTTCCATCATTAATTAATGCGTAGGAGACCGAAGCAAGCATTTGGAATGCTTTAGGAGAGGAGTTCGCTGCTGTGTTGCCTCAGGGCCAAAGGAGGCTTTGAGCACAGCCCTTTTCCATTCTGCTCTTCTTTTCTCTTTTACCCTCTTCACGCTGTGCCTCCTTTTTAATAGAATACTTGGTGAAAAATGGCAAAAAGGGCACAGGAGTCAGACAGGCTATGCTGTGTTAACAAGGCAGCGCATCATTAGTTGGAAGGTTATCGAGATGGGAAGGAAAGAATCGAACCTCTAGAACGGCATCATAATCGCATTTGCTCAGATTTAGAAATTAATGTTTCCGTACACTTCATATTCCTTTTATTTTTATTTTTTTGAAAACCTGTTATCTTAATCTTAATAAAGAAAGGAAGACACTATAGATGCAGTATCAAAAAGTACCATGGTTTCAATGAATACTCCACATACAAAAGCTTTAGGAACACTCATAGACAAGAAAGCAAACTACTGGGACCTCTTGTTAAACTACCGTATTTTTTCGGAATATAAATCGCACCTGAGAAAATATTTCGCACCAGCCCAAAAATGCGAGGAATGAAGAGAAAAAAAAACATACACTGTAAGTCGCACCGGAGTACAAGTCGCATTTTTGGAGGAAATTTACTTGATAAAATCCAACACATTGAACAGATATGTCATCTTGAAAGGCAATTTAAAATAAAAATACAATAGAGAACAACATGCTGAATAAGTGTACAGTATGATAATATATATGACATGATAATGTTACATGATGCATGAACAACAAAATGCGAATGTGGCCGGTATGTTAACATAACATAGCTATTAAGAGTTATTCAGGTAACTATAGGTTAAAGAACATGCTAAAAAGTTTACCAAACCATCAGTGTCACTCCAAAACACCAAAATAACATGTAAAATATATATGTAATAATATAATGTGGTATAATAATGTGTTAATAGTTTCACACATAAGTCGCTCCAGAGTATAAGGCTAGATTCATACTACAGGTCTTAATGCACAAATCCGATTTTTTTGCCATATCTGATTTTTTGGCATGCCCGTTCAGACTGCCTTTGTCCACTGAGACCGTTCAAGTATCACGCATGCGCACTAATTCACAGTCCGAGATGCGCTCAGCAAAGAGACCCGCATGCACAGAAGCATCAAAACAAATTACACATGCTAGCTGTATGTCATTCCAGAGCGATCATATTTTGATTTCCAAAAAGATGACACAAATAACAGACAATAATATTTCCTGTGTAGTCTTACATTCAAAATTTCTATGGACTGATACAACGCATACACGCACACACATGACCCTTGACGTGTGTGCATGAAATGACGTGGGTGCGTCAGTTTGCCCCGACTCGGCCATGCGAGCAATAATAAAATATTGCTCATTCGGCACACAGAATGAAAATCGAAAATTGTAAGCCTTATTATTTTCGTCATTTTATTTTTTTATGACCGTGGTCAAGCCCGCTTCGTGCTTAAAAGCAGAGTTCAAGCTAGGCGCTAATGCCTACATGGCTGCCGTCCTCCGTGCCTCTTGCTCTTTGTTGACGTAATTGCTGCATGAATTCCAATTTAGGAGTCTTGACTGTTCAGACCGCCAGTCACGTTCTGAAAAAATGTGATATGATTTGAACCACATATGAAAGTAACTCAGATCGGATTTGAAATGGTCCACTTCTATAGACTTGTCCGTTCAGACTGTCAATTTAATGCCTGACTCGAGTTGGAAAAACATGAAAAAATCGGATTCATGCATTAAGACCTGTAGTATGAACCTAGCCTAAGTCACACCCCCAGCCAAACTATTAAAAAAACTGCGACTTATAGCCCGAAAAATACGATACTCTATTGTACTACTCCATGTTACTGTCAATGGTTCTCTGCAAGGCACAACTCTCTCCCAGAATTCACACAATTAGGGACAGTGAAAAAAAAAAGTACAATCCAGGGTGTCTATATTATCCCAGAAAGCGCAGTTTATACATTCAGTTCTATGGAGACTTTTTATATCCACTGTACTGTGAGTATGAATTTTTTTGTTTTTGATCGGTATATACTAGTATACCTCATTATAAATAATTTAGCTAACGTCTATTTTCAACCGTGTGATCTCTCTCTGCCAAAACTGAGGATAAACTAGCAATGGGGTTTCACTGTAAAAATGTATGATTTTTGCAGAATGTTTCATCCCTTCAGACTGAGTTTGCTGTGTCACCACGCGTCACTCGTTTTCGCTTCTCGTCGATGCACTGATGAAACGCACTCAAACCCAGGGAAATGCTTCTCATATTCAAGTGGGTTCAGTAAGCACACTTTCAAAATGCATTATTGTCTCATTCATGATGCAACACTTGTGAAACATTGGTATTGTGTCACTTGCTGCAGGGACACACGTACCATGGAGCAATTCAATTTGGGATTTATGGCATACATTTTGGGATAACGAATCCAACAAATCAACAAACACAAACAGTCCAAATGGGTTAGACGTCTATATAATACATACAAGGGTAGTGAGCAATTTGTGGGGTGGGGGGTGGGGTAGTTTTACAGGGGTGCATTTCATACCTTAAAAAATTTACATCACGTCAAATTTTACACAGAAATGGTCAAATCTAGGGGTGTAACGGTTCACTTAGCTATACTGAATTGTTTTCAGCTTTGCAAGTTCAGTTCACTTGCATACTGTTTCAGCTATGCTTATTTTCGTTTTATTTCCTCATTAAATGTATGAACTACTAGCACGAAGAGCTCCGTGCAGTGCTGAGAGTTTTTCCGTACGGACGCTTCTACGTGTGGGACACTATTGACTAAGAGGGCGGCACACAAGTAGCTTGCAGGTGTGAGAAGCCTGAGCTAGAAATCCCAACTACCTCAATACGGTCTTCGGTTTGGGATCACTTTTGGATTCCCAGTTACAGTTACGAATGGCCAAATGTGAGTGGAGTGGAGTGAAGCGAGAGTCTTTTAATAAAATTTTGTGAGGATAAACGGCTTGGAAAATGAATGAATGTTACAGTTAAATATATATATTTTTTTATTTTAAAAACTCAGTCTAACTTATTTGAAATATAACTGACATGGGTCGCTGTTATTGATTTATTTACACATGTTCTATTGTTTAACTTTTTTTTTTTTTTTTTTTTTTTATAACAGCAATTTTTTTTTTTAATGACAGCATTTTAAAGTGATTTTTTTTTTTTTTTTTAAACAGAAAATTAACCGAACCGAGCACCTCAAGAAAGTGAACTGAAATTTCAGTACATTTTAGAGTACCATTACACTCCTACTAAATCCCTCCCAGTTCTCTTAGTTCCATCTCCATCAATGGTGTTGAATGGGTAAAATAAGGTAGTTGACAAGCATGTCCTCATTTGAACTCGTTTTTTTCGTTATTGGCATTGAAATAGTTACTGTGTCATCATCCATTCATCACGACACCTTCTTATGTGAGTGACTTGGCCACCGTAGGCAGTAAATACATTTGTGAAGGATCAAGCAAAGATGAGTTTTACTAATACTATTAGTAATTAAGTAAACCTAAAAACTATTAGAATTTTTTTAAATCCAAATGAATACTGATGTGAGAACAAAGTTATATTTTTTCAAGGAGAAAAAAAATCATCACAAAGAAGAAATACATATTTTGTTGTGATAAAATGTATATTTTTTTCCTAAAGAATAAATTGATATTTTTTCATGATAATGTCTTTTTTTTTTTTTTTTTTAATATAAATAAGCAATGATTTAAATGATTTATTGCAAATGCTAAACTACAGCTCGCGGACCCCTAAGTTTCTGAGGACCCCAGTTTGAGAAGCACCGGTCTAGCAGTTTGAGCACATGGTGTGACAGTTTCCCACTATTACTGTAAGTGTCAGCTGGCTGCAGATCATTCAATGCAGCAGCGCTGACTGGCCTTTTTCACGCTTGACTTGAATGTGTATAAAAACAGCAGCCCCACGCCAACATGCACTAGTCTGTGCTTGTCCAAATTTAAAATGTGGCCTGATCGCTTAGTCAGTCAACACTGTTGTTCGTCATTCGCCAGCATCGCCAGCAAAAGAAACATTTCCTCATTTTGACATATGATATGGAACGCGATTACGTTGGCGAGGACGGTGGCTGGTCTGGGAAATGGTGCTTTGTTGAGCGTCAGGAGTGTAACTGATGTCTAGCCTCAAGCGTCTTTTTCCCTGAGATTTGCAGGAAATCCATTTTCTGAGTGACAAGAATACTCACAAGGGTGTTTTCTCTATTTTTTGCCTTCACAAGTAAAATAGATGTGGAGAAGCTACTTCAGCTGATAGCCAAAGGGAATCCATAATCAGAAATTTACATCGAGATTCAGTAGAGTAGTGACGGCTGAAAATGACAGTGCAAGCTTAATGAGAAAATTAACATCTAACAATAAAAATGACATGCAAAGATAAATTGGTAATCACGGGCTGTGACTCAGATTAATAAATGCTGCACATGCTGTTTGTCATGAGTCAACCTAGCCAACCAAGAATGACTTTTCATGGCAATCAATTTTAGAGAAGAATGAACAACGCTGATGAAAGCAAACAGGCTGAAAAGATGATTTCTCTGCAATTACAAGGCATTTTTAAGCATATGAACCAAATGTTCTCACTGGTGTTCAAAATGAGAGTGGCCCACTGCCATATACATCATCTTTGCCTTTTACATTATCTATTATGCAACAATGTGAATATAATCCTTTACATCTGTGGCTTAAAACAAGAACTACCAAGGGAGGATCAGTTGATACGAATCACTTTTGAAACCATAGAAGGGTCATCCGGCCCTAATCAGCATATCTTTTGTGAGCAATGAGGTCCTCATTACTCATTCCCATTCACACTCGCAAAACCACAGAGTTGGATTGCTCCAATTAGCATCTTGAGTGTTTGCAGGACAGGCTTAGACAGTGGACTTTTCAGGCAGGCAGTCGGGCGGACAACCTTTTTACATATTCCAAATGCTGCAGTTTGCCTTGGTATGTACAGTATACTGAAGCTTGTGTTTGCTGTGACAAAACAAGCTGTTTGAGCTGCTGTGGAAAGTTCTTTGGTCATTGTGTGCTTCAACATAATAAACTATGAACCTTGACAATTAAATGTTGGACTTTTCAAGACTTTTCCTGATGGGATTTGTCCCAAATGTTCTAACACTCAATCTTCTAAAACGTAGACAGTCTGGTTTAGCTACAGTTCTGGATGCTAGTCGTAGTTTCATGCCACATGGCCCTCTCATCATTTTTACAATAACTCAGGAGTTAACAAGTCTGGATTTGCAAATATTCAAGATGCTAATTGCAGCTATCCAGAGTGAAACCCCCCCCCCCCCCCCCTTCTCACTCAGGCTGCTTGATTGCTTGTTTGAGTGGTCTATTGTTTAACAAAGCCAAGTAGTCAGTTTGGTGTCAGGGTCATTTGACGCCTTTCTGGTTTTTCTTTATAGCCCAAAAAACCCCACGAGACTTCCAGTGTTAACCAATTATATGGTAAGTGACTTTTTTTTGCAAACTAAAAAGAAATAAAAAAAACATTTTTTGCAATGCAATAGCATTTTGGGTCATATAGGCCACAATATTACCATTTGGTATACAAGTGTGACTTACTGTATGTGACCTAAAATTTGATGTCCACATACTAGTTGTCATGTTTGTGTGTGTTCTCAGCTCTTTTTTCTTTACTCAGCACCTGATTGAGCCAGACTGACGGGGTAATGCAACACACCTGTGCTTGATTAGGAAAGCTCAATATTTAAGGAAGCCTGTCACCATCTGCTAGTGTCGAACTATTTCTTGCTACCTGCCTTGCTTACCGCTGTGTTCTCATCGTCGTCCTTGGTGCTTCCCGAAATTCTACGGTCGTGGTCTGGTTTGATCATTTTTACGTTTGTGCTCTTTTGTACTTTGTAGTTAGAATTTTGTACTCTGTTATATTCGCGCCTTCTAGCGTGCTCTCTTAGTTACACTTTGTTATGCTCGCGTTTTCTTGCGTGCTCTCTTAGTTGTACTTTGTTATACTCGCATTTTCTAGCGTGTTCCCTTTGTTGTGCTTATTAAAAACAAACATTCCCTCTACCTGTGGCCTATACTACGAAGCCGGTTTTCTGGCTTAGCAGGGTAACTTCGAGAGTAACTTTATCACGTGCGACGTAAGTTCGCGGCTATGCGAGACTACGAAAGGTGGATATGTTGTAACTGAGAAGTGTTGCCATGGCAACACACGCCACACGCCAAACCTGGTCGTGTCAGAGTTAGATCTTGCTTAACATCATGATTCCAATTAACCACGCTCTATTTAAACAGCACTCCTCCGCGGACGTGTCCTCCTGACAATGACAGCGTACTTGGACGACCTATACGACATTGGCGCGCGGATTGTGAGGGGCTCTCTCCGGAGGGCACGGGTATTTCGGGACCGCCAGAATCCGCTGGCGTACCCGGAAGATGTTCTCCATGAAAGATATAGATTTTCAGCTGAGGGAATTCTTTACCTGTGCCAACTGATCTAGGCAGACGTCACTAATGTAACCCGCCGAGTCAGGCCCTCACAACCGCGCAGATTGTGTGTGCCTGTCCGTGCGCTCTTTCGCCAGGGACACTATATGTATTCCATCGGTGATGCTGAATATCTGCGTAAGAACACTGTATGCCGTGCGATTCGGAGTGGGGTATGGAAACGCTTCAAATTGATGCATTTATAATAATCATAGAAATATGTAGACTATTTAAACATTGAGAAAACTTGCGTTTTTTTCTGCCAACTCGAGGAGATTAAATTAAATGTCAAATCCACTGATAGGACAGACGCACAAATATAAAAGATATAAATGTTTATTGAATATGCATCTTACAGTCTTGTTTAACTGTGAAAAATCGTTACAAAACACGGGCTTTTATTTACGCAACAACGCATGGCATCCCCGCATTTCCTTCTTCTCCTGAGTCCTCACAAATATGACATAATTTTTTTTTTTGGGGGGGGGGGTTTGTCGGGCTCGGGCCTGCAAATCAAGTTTATTGATTGGACTCGGCTCGGGTCGGGCTGGATTTTTTAGGTCCAAACTAAAAAAAAGAACATACGTATTCGTACAGTCAAGGGGACTAAACATACAATCATCCTGTTTCGTGTGGTGATGCGTGTCAATTATTTCTTACTGTTAATGTCCCAAATCTTATTTTATTGTCCTGACAGCAGGCTTTATTTCTTTTCATGGACATAAGTAAACTGGCATATTGACGCATTCACAAATCACACGATCTGTAAATTCGCTGTCAACAGACCCGTTGCGCTCTACTCGTCGAAGCGGTGTTGGATTTCGCGGTGAGGGTGGATTTTAATTCCTCATAATTCCGCATGATCATCGCGCATTCCTCCTCCGTGAAGTAAGGTGCCCGTGCCGTCGTCAAAAGTAGTGTTTGACTCTGGTCACCGCCCCCTTTTATGTGAACGCGCAGTAACTCTGACTGGGTTGACACAGGTTCGACTAATCAACCTCATAATCAGCGTCGTAGCACCGATTGACCACAAACTAGACAACCAGGTTTTGTCAACTCCGGTTACCCGATGGTAAACTGGATTACTTCTGGGGAGGTTGAACTCGGTTCGTAGTATAGGCCACTGATCTTCTGGTCTGTGTTTGGGATCCACATCAACGGCTTGCCGTTCATAACACTAGTATATGGAGGGCAGGTCTAAATTAATATTACCACTACCAGTAGGTGCTGAATGCTGAGGTTATATATTATGTTCTGTTTGTCTGTGTTCAAGATAACATAAGAACAAATCAAAGGTCAAAAAAGTCATTTTGCAACAACTTGATAACAGATGAGCCTTTTAAATTCAACTTTGTAACAGCGGTCTGAAATATGACTGTTTTGAATAGTGTACCGCACGAATGCTATTTTTAGACTGCAAGGCTGCATGACGTCACCATCATAAACCAGAAGGGGGTCAACATAGAAGTGTGCTTGCATGCTAGTACTGCTTGTTTTCTGATGATTATCTTTCAAAAAAGAACATGCCGAGTAAACACTGCTGCTATGGAACTTGTAGAAACGACTCTAGATATTAACACATATGAAGGATGTTTTCTTCATACGTTTCGCGAAGCCAAAATCTCAGAGGAAAAAATGTGAACAATGGACTAATGCAGACATCCAAATGACCAGTTTAACGCCAACAAGGTGAAGCCATTGACCTTCATATGCAGTAACCATTTTGTTGGGGGCCATGATCCTACAGATGACAATGCTGATCCATTGCCTGTCACAGCCTGCCCCGAAGGGGTAAGCCATTTTGATATTTTTACTTATGTTTTAGAGTGACGTTTTACCGTGCTGCTTCTGTCTGACAATGAATGACCTGAAAAAAATTAAAATGGTATCTGAATGCCACTGTTGTTACCTTTTCTGTTGTAAAGAAACAAGTTTATTAAGGGGGAAGTGTAAATAAATTAATAGAATTAAGATTTGTTATTGATGAGAAAATTTAAAGTGTTCGGTGGCTGTCCCGGAGTAGCATTTACGATCGCTACACAAAAGTAGCAATATAAATGTAGCGCCCTTAATGGTGTCAAAACTCACTGGACTCACAAACCACTGACGCTAACATTCAGTTACATAAATTACCCCAATAATGGTCAGAGATGCAAGACAACCAGAGGATACAATATATAGGAAAGACAGGGCATATGGTGGTAAAGAATAGATTGCTGAAACAGGAGAATGTCATTGTCAGTGGCGCAAGGCAATGGACACAAGAAAAAAGTGTCGATAAAACAACTACCTCTGGACCAGGTCGGCTCTTTTTCCCGTCTTTTTCAGCTCTCGACACTCAAGCCATCTCTTTAACTGAACATTTGTATGTTCTTCCACATCTTTACCAGTGAATTTGGCACCAGGGACATCATTTTTGGACAGAATTGGTAGGTTTAGCTCAGTAAACATCACGTTCGCACACTATTTACATACATCTAGCATGAGGGACAAACGTCCCGACGTCGCACCTGCAGCTAATTCCAGCTCATCAACAGTAGTATATAAAGGCAGGCGATCCAAGAGAAGGGTGCTGAGATATTAGCTTGCTGGTCGCCATTTGACACCTAGTTCTTTCGAGTCACTTTGTATTTTCTAGCTTATTCATCAGCCACTTTTGTTATGTGATCCTCTACCTTGTGCAAGTATTGAGTTTTTTTGTTGTTGTCTTGTTGGCTCTCTGCCCACCATTTAGTTCAATATTATTGATCCCCGCCGACCTATTGTCGCGGACAAATTTTTTTATTCCCTCTTTTCCCTTTTTTCCCCCCTCTTTTCCGCAATCGCGTGTTTGTTTTGTTTGTATTTAATAAATCCTTGGAAGCTTCCCCTCAACTGTTGTCTGCTCTTGGGTCCTATCTTGTAACAGTTATGGCCCCTGATAATACTAAAAAGTTGGTTATTCATACAGATTTCCAATTCATTTAACTAAAAAGACTGGTTGTAAATGCTCATGTTTCAGTGCCATTTGCCTTAGAGGGGGTACATGAATGAACACTTGTTGTTTCGCCACAACCATTCAAAATGGATTGGACGTTTGGCACAGCCAATGGCAGCTAATGAGTTCAATGAGTGCCCTCTAAAGGATTACAGTTCAAAATCCAATCTTCAAAAAAGAAAGACAAATGTGGACACCAAAGATTAATGATTGCAGAGTCATTGTTCTTCACACAGTAACTACAATGCCAGGCTTGGCAACCTGTTTTTTATTGTTCTTTTTATCCACTAACCTTGAAACAGAAGCAACACAAACATCTAAAATGTATCTGCTTATCCTGCAGACACAAAACAGGCACTTACCCAGAGATGACGCTGGAAAAATGGGGCACAAAAACCCCAAAGGGCTTTTATTTTTTTCCCACTGAGCCATGACCAGAGGATAAAAGGAAGGAAGGAACCAACCGATGATACCGTATGACTGTATTAGTGAATAAATAAAGGAAGACTGTGGAGATGACCAAAACAGACAATGACGAAAAGTGGGCCTGAAGTGTCGCCTCGTTCCTCAGACAGACACGTGGTGTGGGTGGTTGGCTGTCTGCCGCAATCTGAGCCATGCGTGAAGATTCATTCCTCACATGCACATGGCCGCCCACGCCCAAATAGAGTGGGCATTCCCTGCGGTGGCCATGCGACACCAAGAGGCATGCGCGTCAACACGGCCATAATTGGAAGACAGAGGAAGATATAAGAGAGTAATAATATACAATAATAATGATTCACTTGTCATCACTGTAGTACTAACCCTGTCCTACATAAATTTAGCCGAAACATGACATTGCAGATTTATGACTAGACCTGTTTTGTATCGCAGAATAGAAGGAGGTTGAGGAATATTCAGAACGAAGAAAATCCGGCAACCCATTTTTTATTATTAGTCCATGAATAGTAGGCTAATGAGGCTGTCAGTCAGCATTGAGCAGGGCTTCCTCAAATGCTTTATAAGCCTGGCGGAACGCCAGTCTTTTCTTGTCCTACCGCCAGGCTAAAACAGTGGAACAAAAAAAAAGAATACAAATTAAATAGATTTTAAGCACCCTGTTGATAGGGTTGAAAGCGCAATGGCGACATTTTATGATCAATATGTGAACAAATCTGTCCCAGTTCTCAGCCATTGCACTAAATGTTCTTTTGTATTATTGTTTGTTTGGTAATAGTATATCAATAATGTGTCTTTTTGTGAGATTTTGAATTTCGGTATTGTTAATACATGGCTTATAATAATGGGTAACTCATAATTTCAAAACTCCCGTTGACTTAGCATTTTTATTTATTTTAATTGAAAAACACGGTGGGCCAGTAATGGGCTTCACTACCACCTGGCTTTGCAAGTTTTTGGGGAAAACCATACTGGGATGAATCTGGTATGACAGATTTTGATTGGGCACAACGTTGATAAAAGGTATTTCCGGGGCAATATATATACTCTATACTTAAAACAAAATGATCACTATAAGGGCCATTTTAGGCCACGGTAATTATATGGCACTATATAGTGTTTTTTTTGGTATTTGATAAAAATCATTAAATTATTCATTCATTTTCCCAGCGACTTATCCTCACAAGGGTCGCGGGGCTGCAGAAGCCTACCCCACCTAACTATGAGCAGTAGGCAGGGTACACCCTTTATCCGTTGCCAGCCAATTGCAGGGGCGAAGGAGAACAACAACCATTCACGCACACACTTAAGCCTACGGACAACTTAGAGTGTTCATTCAACCTACCATGCATGTTTTTGGGATGTGGGAGCAAACCGGAATACCTGGAGAAAACTCGCGCAGGCGTGGGGAGAACATGCAAACTCCACACAGGAAGGCCATAGCCTGGGATTGAACCCTTGATCTCAGAACTGTGACGCTGACGTGCGAGCCACCATGCCGCCGGAAAATATATATAAACACCCCCTGAATTCATGACACACCTGTCAGAATACATCCATTAGTGCTGCAACATAAAAGAATCCAATGTAAGTGGCACATTACCATACATACTTATATTAGCACAAATATATATATATATATATATATATATATATATATATATATATATATATATATATATATATATATATATTAAGGCTGTCAAACGATTAAAATTTTTAATCGAGTTAATCACAGCTTAAAAATTAATTAATCGCAATTCAAACCATCTCTAAAATATGCCATATTTTTCTGTAAATTATTGTTGGAATGGAAAGATAAGACACAAGACAAAGGGAACATGAGGCCCTTCAAGTGTGTACAAGTACGGGGGACTGTTGGACTTGGAGCAATAGCATATTTAATATAAGTATAACTAGGTCTGTCAAACGATTAAAATTTTTTGATCAAGTTAATCACGGCTTAAAACTTGTAATTAATCGCAATTCAAACCATCTCTAAAATATGCCATATTTTTCTGTAAATTATTGTTGGAATGGAAAGATAAGACGGACATAAACATTCAACATACTGTACATGAGTACTGTATTTGTTTATTATAACAATAAATCCACAAGATGGCATTAACATTATTAACATTCTTTTTTGTTAAAGGGATCCACAGATAGAAAGACTTGTAGTTCTTAAAAGATAAATTTGAGTACAAGTTCTAGTAATTTTATATTAAAACCCCTCTTAATATTTTTGTTTTCAGCCACGTCGCTTTTCTTTTTGTGAACATTATTTTTTTGAGGGATAGGATTATTATTTTTGTTGTGCATTCACTAAATGATACTGTAGCGAATTAACGGTTCCACCCAAATGCATGATGGGAAGTTGGGCAACCATGACTGTCAGTGGTGGCTGCAAATGGTGTACAGTATATTCTGCGTTGTGTTCCATTAGGCGTGTTAAGAAAAAGAACGTCTCCTGCACTGCCCAAATACATGATGGGAAGTTGGTAAACCATGGATGTCAGTAGTGGCTGCAAATGGTATAGGTATGTTCTGCATAGTGTTCAATTAGACGTGTAAAGAAAAAACAACGTCTTCTGCGCCGCCCAAACGCATGATGGGAAGTTGGGCAACCATGACTGTTAGTAGTGGCTGCCAAAGCTTAAGCCAATAAAAGGCGTGGTCCAAGGAACACCTGTGCCCACACGCATTTCTCTGCAATTTCGCTCTCAGTGTGCTAAAGTGGCGTCATCGTAAATTATTTGAGGCAACGCATGAACGGGTCATTCCGTGCATGCGTTAATTGCATCAAATATTTTAACGTGAAAATGAATTACCGCCCGTTACACGATAAATTTGACAGCCCTAATAAATATATGTAATTATGTATGAGTAATTGTCACTAACAGTTCTGACTAACTACCTAACTACTACTAACTATTCTAACTATCAGTTCTAACTTTTAACACTACTGTTACCTGTTATAGGGCAACTGACTATTTTGGCAGTTAAAAAAACAACAACAATAACTCCATAAAGACCTGGCAGCTACATAAGTTGACTTCACATTTTGTGTCATGTAGGCCACAATATTTGGTAAGCTCAGCATGACCCAAAATGGGATGCCTACATAACGTATGTGCTCGTATATTTATATGAATATAGTTATACATTCACAAAATGTTAATAAAAACAAAATTAATAACATTAAAATCAATATAAACCAAAATACACTATGGTTACAGCCCCAATAACATTCCAAAGTTGCTGTGAGTGCTCACCCAGCTCAAAATGTATTATTTTTCATCAACACTTTGTTTTATTTATACACCATGAGTTTGTGTCATGTGTTGCCTGATGACAGCACAGATTTTTTTTTTTTTTTAATTCACAGACGTTTTGTGAGTGTTCCTCACGATATACTGTATATTATCATATTACACAGCCCTAGTAAATGGACACAAGCCTGTGAATAGGTACAGCTATTCACATTGTTATCAGACTATGTTAACAGTGTATTAAAAGTAAAACCAACAACTCTGCAATACACAACAGTGATGTCACAGTCAGTTACAAGCTGCTTTTTGTGTGCATATGTGTCATTTAATACGTTGGCCCCTTTCGCGCATAACACATCAAAAATGCGATCACTCTGGCAACCTTTTGTTATCAACTTAGAGTCCAATTAGCTGAGTGACACTGTGTCATGCTGATAAATTCCATGCCACGCACAAACATTTCATATCTCCCAGGTTCATTCTTATCTTCAGGCGCCAAATTTCACCTGTTTCTCCCCAGGGAAAAGGCAACATGCAGGTGTTTTGTCATTTCATCAGGGAAGACGCTTTTGCAGCAGGTTTTTTTTTTTTTTTCACTTTTTTTTTCACTTTTGAGATACGAGCACAGGCAGCAGTTTGGCAAATAGTGAAGAATTTGTCCTAGAAAACACCAATATGACAGCAGCTTACTAAATCTCTAGCAGTAGTTGTTAAACTTGTCCTGGTTTATTTCTGCACCACTGTATTATACTGATCCCTGTGGCCATGGAGCCACAATGAGTCAATCACGCAGAAACTGTTTCATTCTATTTCTGGGAGTTCGTTGGCATATGTTTTGTCTAAAATACAAAACTAAAGAGTGTTGTCCCCCCCTACTAGTTTTAGTTTTGTTACTGTTACATTATTTAAATAGACTATTTCCACACTGCAGAATTTATTTGGTGAATATATTGAAGATTAATGGAATTTCAATTCATTTTAATGGGGAGAAATGATTTCGAATATGAATGTTCAGAGTTATTAACTCCTTGGCTGCCTTTGTGTGAAGTGAGATAATTAAACGTGTGTATACCTAAAGGGAACCTCGAATTTAAAGACATGTAGGCTCTAATAAGCCAAAATTGTTCTCTTTTACGGAGGGCGCCATGTTTTATACACACAATGGATGTTTGGGGTGATGACGTAGTTTGTCACTGTCACTATACGAACACTACCAGTGTTCTGCAATTCCTTCTACGTCCAACACCTGCGCACATCAGTTAAAAGTGGGGAGTACTGTGTTTTCATTGAGTCTTTTATTACGTTTTCATTGCCTCAAAATACTTTTTGCGTGTGTTTCTCTCTCATATTTTTTAGCATAGTCTTTTCTTGTGGTAGATTTAAAGAAGATTATTGATCTGTTGACCACATTAGTCACGTATTGTATTTTAACGACCCTTATTTGTATTACTACGTTTGAGTATTTTCTTAAGGCATCTTTAGTATGGTTTGTCTGTATGCGCCTAAACAAAACAAGCTGAAAGCGCACGGTAGTACTTTGGGTGTCAAATTCGCCTCTTGTAGGACATTTCAGCGATTTAGCACATATTGGCAGAACACCATTTATTTTCCTACTCTTGTCTCGTCTCATCCCGTCTTTCCTGTTCATTTTGCTTTGCTGCTCGTTTTGTAAAATATCAAGCTCATTATTGTTCTTCTCGGGTTCAAATTGAAAGGGTTGAACAGATTACATGTTTATGTCGCTAGAGTCATACTCTGAAAGCCCGGCAGCATAACCCAGTGACATCATCACCCTGCAACCTCAACAATATTGGTGACCTACTAGTTAAACTAATTTTACAACTTGCATACAAATGAAAACATCAAGAGGGGTTTTAATGTCAAGTTTTAATTTCAACTCATAATAACGTTTATCTTTTAAGAACTACAAATCTTTCTATCCATGGATCCCTTTAACTTATTACTCACCATTGGTGTGTGAATGTATGTGTGAAAGGATAAATGTGCAGATTTAAAGCGCTTTGGGCATGGTAAACATGTAGATAAATGCGCTATATAAGTAGTCTCCATTTACCATTTATTTACAACTTCATTAGCATTCAATGTTTAGCTGTTTGGAGAAACCAAATGTTTAGGAATTCTCAAATGTTATTTGCAAATTATATAGCACTTGCGTAAAAACGTTTCCTCTCAAGGTTATTGATCTTTTCCTCGTTCACTCATTCTTTCAACTTACCTATACATATCTCTCCTATATCCTTCTCTGTGATGATTTAGGAGCATCTGCTTTTTCCCCCTCCCACCCTATCAACTAGCTCTGTATTCATCTCTCCCGTCCTCTCTCTATCTCCCACTTGGTGATCTAATTACACGGAAGCTGCGGGGGAAACTGTCTTAACCAATTTCACAACAGTCCTGCCCCCGCCATCAGCCCTATTCCACATTAGAAGCACCGGGGTCAAGTAAGCCATTAAGTGGGAAGTGGGGGGGCAATTGTCTGAGCAGGATCCCAGGAGTGGAGTCGGAGGGTCGGAAATGATGCTCAAAGCCTGGACGTTCTCCAGTCGGGCATTAGAGAGAAACGTGAGTGGCGTCTAATAGGTCGGCAAACATGAAGACAATAGAGGCTGCATTAGTTTGCTATCAATGATGAATAAGCAACTCGGCAGGGTATAAATGGAAAACACACACACACATTTAGCAGTGACATAAAAATGCTACTTATCATTAGATTCCAGTCCACTGTGGAATAGTGGGTGTGTACTCGGCCTGGGAAATTTTATAAGCGGGATGATAGATTAAGAAAGATTTGAGCATAGGCAGAGTTTGACTTTTGGGGCAGGGGGGCACAACAGGTTGATGACCCCAAAACGCAGCATCAGCAATAAAATTAACTTACAAGAATATTTATAATAATAAGTTGACAATGAGCGTTTTTTTTTGTTTCCCATCATTCTTGAGGGGAATTCTAAATCAGGCTGCTTAGGCAATACTTTTGGCCAAGATCGTCATCCATTAAATTTGGTACGCCTGCCAGTGTCGTGCCAATGTAGTTAGCCCAGTCAAAAATTGCATCCCAAAATATATTATATATAAAATATAAAATATAATAAAATATTATATAAAATATATAATATTCAAACTATATATTTTGAACCAAAAAAGTCGCTTCAATAAAAAAATTGTAAAAAAATGCAAAAATAAATTTAAAACTCAAAAAACTCCCACAAAAATGCATGTGAAAGCCATTTTCCTTTGATTACTTTTTTTTTTTTTTTTTTTTTAATTGAAGTAATGTTGATTTGTGTTTGGGCCACATTTTGGCTAGGACATTTTTTCTCTTTATTATTCAATCAAAAAATAAGTTGCTTGTAAAATATATAGATTTTCAAAAAGAAAAATGACTTCAATTAAAAAAAAAAAAAAAAAAAATTTCAATCATAGAAAAAAGTTTTTGAATGCGAAAGAATATTTGAGATTGAAAAATTTGCATTTGAACACTTAATTTTTCATTGAAAAAGTTTTCTTTGACTGAAGCAATCCTTTTTGTGTTTGGGCCATATTATGATAAGGACATTTGTTTCTAAATCATTCAATCCCCCAAAAAGTTGCTTCAATAAAAAAATTTAAAAATCTATATTTTCAATCAAAGACAAAAATTCTTTTTTAAAAATATTTTTTCTCTAATATATATACAGTAATATATACAGGTATATATTAAATTATATGCAAAGCAAATGACTGTCTAAGGTGCTCGAAAAATAATATCGACCCATTATAAAAATGTTTTTTTGCTCATTTCATTCATTTTTGTTGCAGTTTTATATAAAGGAAAGTCAATTAGCTGCAATGACACTTTTCGGCCAACGGGGGTGGGGGATGGGGGGCTGGCCCCCTGCCACCCCCATAAAATCCGCTTATGCGAGGTTGATTTCCCTGAGATATTTATTTGATCAAACGCGGTGGAAATACAGCCTGACTATACATTAGTTGGGCAGATAGCGAATAGACCCAAAATAAAATCAAATTAAAAAAAGAGTTCAGTGTTGATGCTTCTTATTTATTTTACTCCAGTTAAGGTCAACTATCAAACTAAACATACAATATAGAAAATCAGATATTCTGTGTGTTTAAATACAAAATAATACTTAGCATTTCTTTGTTTGTGAAAAAAATCCTAGTTTAGAGCTAAAATTCAATGGACGATGTCATTGACACGCTAACAATATTAGCATAAAGTCGCAGTATGTAACAATTAAAGGATGAATATTCACACACAAATGCCTCAGGGACGTTAACAGAAAAGAAATACAGCAACACTAGCAAGCATATGATATTTTTACTTTGCCAAAACAAGTCAGATCAAGGCGATCTGATCAGATCAGATCGACAAAGTGTTATTGTGACTTTTCTTCTATTATCGTCTTTTACTGTTAGTGCTTCCCTGTTATGTGCCACTGCCTCCCAGTGGCCAGTTTACACACAACAGCCAGTTATCTTTATACACCATACTCATACTTTATACATTCCTTGCATTGTTGAGATCATTTCTAGTGATTTGTTTTTATATTTTATTTAATTTACTTTAACATATCATTTATTAAATGTGTGTGTTTATAATTTTGAGTCTGCCGTTGATGATGATTAAGATATGAAAAGTAAATTTTCATATCTTGGTTGGGGGCAGATGACCCTGCCCTAGCATGGACGATATTTTTCACTCACAATCTAACAATACAATACGAATATTTTTTTTCTTTTATATGTTGATGGCGGAGTTCTGATATAAAGTCTTGACTACTGAGTGAAATTTACTGCCACCTTACAGCACTCTTAATAGGAATCTTTACTCACGAATTTAAAAAAAGAAAAAGAAAACATGGTGAAAAACTGCTGCTTCCCCAGTTTAAGTCATTCCTTGCCATTAACGCAAATCTATTTGAAACTGGTAGTTAGCAACTCATATCTTGAATTCATTTGGATTTGCAAAGCTTGACTTTCATCAACTACTGCCCGCATCTTTTCACGCCCTCTTACCGGATGCTGTGCGACTTGCGTTTGATCTCGTTCCAGCAGAGGTTCATGTCCCCGGCCTGGTGCGGGCTGCCCCCCCTCAGCCTCCTGCACTCGGCCCCCTCCTCCTGGACCTCAGCGTCCACGGCCGACTGGCACGGCACGCAGTGGCATCCCGGCCACGTGGGCCGCCCCGGAGCTTAGGACGTACCGCCATATGGAGACAAACACAAAAAAAAAAAAAAGCGGGGGAGGGGGTGGTGACAAGAGGACCATTAGGGATACAAAAATGTAATGGAGGCAATGAGAGTATTTTGGGTTTTTGAAGATGCTAAAACTTCGATCCAAAAGACTTTTTTACTTCTAAAACCAAAGTGTGGATTTCTTTTATTTATATCTCCGATGGGTGTGTCTCCTGTGAATGGTCACACAGCTTTGCTGTTTTTATTGCCAGGTGTGCTTGGTGACGGAGCAGTCTTTCAACTGCCACATGGCAAAATCGATTTTAGTAGTAAAATTAGATCATTTTTGTGAGTTAAGCCATGTCTACACAAAGCAGGGTATTTGGCAAAAAGAAGAACATTTTCTACGGTTTTGCCTGTCATCCACACGCACACGCACATTTAAACAAGGGTTCCTAAAAACTGCGTCCAAAGAGAAGATTACGAATTCTGTGTTTGTGGAGCCATCATGTGGACACTGATAACAGAGGATTTAACTGTGGAAATGTCACTGACTGCGACAAACTTTGGCCCTACGTCACACATGAGACCAATGTTTACATTTGGAGTAAATTAGACAGGTGCTTTTTCGCTTCCATTTATTTACAAACTCCTGCAGCGCTTCATATTGAAGAACACATGTGAAGGATGGGGGTATTATGGACAATTATTTTTCGCACATTATGAATGTTAGTTAAAAAAGAATGAATGCGGTTGGCTGTGGAAGCTTTTTTCTCTACAAACGTGCTGGTGTGGATGTAATTATTTTTTTCCCCGACGTATCATGGCAGGATCCTCGATTAAAAAAAAAAAAAAAAAACTGCTTGGTGTAGACATGGCCTGAGATTTGTTGGTGGATTGATTTATTAATTGATTAATTGATCAGTCTGTCGGTCGGATTTCCGGATTGTTTAAATTTGTCACTTGAGTGTTTTTAGGCTTTGCAGGTCTAGCAATTATGCCACTTCAAATGATTTTTTTTTTTTTTTAATTAATAAGTCGGCTGCCATTGACGGCAATAGATATAAATTGGAACATTTTCCCAGATTAGGGGAAATGAAATACAGTATAGAGGAGTGTTCCTTTGCACATTTTTAAGAGTGAGAGGTCATTGGCGGCTAAACTTGAAAAGGTGCAATCCCCTTGATGGATGTGATAGAGAGGCCAAACACATAGTTTACATTTTCACATAATTACAAATAGTGTTGAAGGTATTCAGACATTTCAGATTCAGAGACAAAGAGGGTTTCACCGTTTTTCTTATGTTTTATCTTATCTCATGTTATTATAGTTGTTGTTTTTTTGTCACAAATCAGCATTTGAGTCGAACAGCTCGCCTATATTTTTTTCCAGAATGTGCAAGTACAATAATTGATGCCCATTCAAAAAGTTTAAATGCTTCAGTAGAAGCTCCTCCCCTCACTTAACATGAGTCCTTTGTCCGCAAATGCCACAAAACTGTCCCAAAGCAAAATATTCCCCATGGACTGATAAGTTATTAAATAGAGAATAAAATAATTGCAAAGAGGTTCTTTTGTCCCATAACATTTCAACTTTTTAATCATGAAAAAAAGTCTTTGATCAGTTAAAAGTCTGTTTTTGAAAAATTTTAAATTGGAATTTTACATCATTTTATTAACTGATATGCCAGATTGATTGTTCCAGATATTCGCGACGGATATATGACACATATCAACACATTGAGACCTGTTTCATGGGAGGAACAGTCAAAAAATGTATATCTATACTAAGGGTTTAATGGTACATGTATTCGTATTGAACCGTTTCGGTACTAAGTGCTCGGTTCGGAACGGAGGCGTACCGAACGAGTTTCTGACGTAATGTAACCCTTACTTTTCGAGGCTGTGAGTCGATCGGGTTACAGTTTCTTTGTGTAGATTATATTTACTCGGTCTTCTCTACTATAATGAGGACCAATATGGTAGGACAGCAAGAAACGTCAACGGCGCGGCAACATGGCCACCGCGAGAACGCAGTGAAATGCGGCCGTTAAAAGTTAATCAGCCAATGCACACCAATCGCAGTGCGGCTGCGTGTTAGACACGTCCCAGAAGCGGCTCAACGCGATGCACGTGAAAAGAACGGCAGAGTTTATTATTTGACGCGAGACGCAGCCCTCCTGCGTCAATACTACTAGCTAGCAGATCGGGCAGACCGGAAGTCACTCGTGTAAAAATACGGTGGATCCGGTCGATTTTCAAACTAATATTCAATCGTAACCCACTTTTTGAGTCCATCAGATCTCTTGAGTGGTAGATTGGGGCACAGTTTACTTGTCTTTGTTGATTTACAGTTATCTTCTCTGCTATAATAATAACAACCAACACAGGCCCGTGTTGAATACAAAACCCTCCTACCACAACAAAACAAGTGGGAACTAATATTCACATAGGAACTAAAGTTATACAACATAAAATATACAATATAAATGAATACTACATCACATTTGTAAAATACAAACACATAATAAAATAAATAATAGCCCTTTTAAATAAAATAAATTGAACTGAGCTAAAACACCTGTAATTAAATAATAAGAGTAATACACAAATCCTGCTTACACAATTAAATTTATTAATTTCTGTGTGGCGCTTTAACTTGAGAAAATCCACCAATAAAGCTTTTGAAAACCGTTCATAAGAAAAAAAAAATCATTGAGGCATTTCATTGGTAAAATACATGTTAAAATCTTTGTCATTGGGATTGCTTTTCTCTTTAGCACAGGACTTCTTATTTCTCCTTTCTTTCAGAAAGAAAGCTGACCAATAAGGAGGGTCTGAAAGGCAAATTGTTGTTGGATTATTATCTTTAAATACCCGTTACTTTTTGAGCAGAATTCTAGCTTTGCATAGGCTTGTAGTGGTGTTCGTTGCTCCTCTTTTAATGAGGAAATTAAGTGTATTTCAGACAAAACCGGGGAAATTAACCTATCTATAAGAACCGCTTTGCATTGACCTGTAGTATTTAAGCAGATAGGTGCTTCCTGGTCACCAATCTAGAATATGCTACTTATTTCATTATAATTTCTTACAATGTACATATTACCAGGGTTTCCCCCAGTGATTTTATTGACCCCCATGCAACTGCAAAGCTAAAACAGTGCCACAAAAGAAAGTACAAATAGTATACATATTTGGACCATATTTTAACAGCACCGAATGATTAGTTTGAAAGCGCAGTGGTGGCATTTTATGGCCGCTATGTGAAGAAACCTGTCCCAGCTCTCTGCCATTGCAATGAATTGCATTACATTTTTGTTTGTTTGTTAAAACTGTATTTCAAGACCCTGCCTTATTTCTTATAGACTGAATAGATCTATATCTATATATATATCTATATCTCTCTATATATATATCTATATCTATGTATCTATGTATCTATGTATCTATGTATCTATCTATCTATCTATCTATCTATCTATCTATCTATCTATCTATCTATCTATCTATCTATCTATCTATCTATCTATCTATCTATCTATCTATCTATCTATCTATGTATATATACATATCAGAGGTTGCGCTAGACTTTTTCGTTGTCTGTCATTTTGACTGACAGGGTCATAAAAATCCGGTCATAATCTATTTTTACCCGTCCTTTAAATTTTTATAATGATGATAATGACATTGTGGTGACCCTTCGTTTGGCATAATTCACCTTCCGTACTTGTGTGTCCATTTGGCCGAGCGCGTTAGCGGCTACGACACAGTCACGTGACAGAGACACTTAAGAGCCGCGCGCGTTCCGGTGTTCGGCCATTCCTTACTACGCGGCGAAACATCCTACACAATGCTCAGGGCGCTTGCGCATGCATTCACACGCATGCGCACATCGGTTGGAAGCGGCGAGTACTCACTATTTTTGTTTTTATTTAGTTATTTAGAACCTTTTCACAGCCTCAAAGATAATTTTTGCATGTATTACCCTCTCATACTTTTAACCATTGTGTTTTTTTGTGTTAGCTTTGAAACAGTTGACCACATTAGTCGAGTAGCGTATTTAAACCGTCCTTATTTGATATACGTAACTACATTTAACAAGTTTAGAGCGCACGGTAGTACTTTAGGTGTCAAATTCGACTAATGTAGGACGTTTCGCCGATGTAGGATATTTTGGCAGAACACCGGTGTAGGTCCCTACACCTACACCTGTTTGAATAGAGAGTTCACAGAGAGCAGCAGAGCTACAGCGGCTGGACACAGCAATTCGAGCTAACAAGACTCTTAACATTGCATACCGCTTCAACATATTCAATAGTATTTAGTTTTCATTCATTTTAAATTAATATTCTGCCCGAACAAGCTTAACAGAGAATCCACACCGTGCCATCACACATCAAGCAGATGAATAAGTAACTTTTTTCTCCGCAGTGACAAAAACAGCTGACTGTGGCCCCAGTAGCTAGGCTACGTATGGAACAATGAAATGAAGTTCACCTGCTGTGGCCTGAACGGAGTCTTACACCTTCCTCCTGGTGCGCATAGACTTGAATTGCGTACCCGCTTGTGCAGTCCCTGTTTTTTTTTCACCTCTTTTATCAACACCATCGTCGTTTTGGGGCTTTTTGAAGAAACTTCGGACACTCAGTTCCCTTGACATTTTTCAGAGTAAGGCCAACGACGTCATGCATCAAGAGAGACAATAGCTAATTAATATGCTCACTCGCCACCCTGTGGTCTGGGGTGTGAATTGCAACCTGTCAAAATGACAGGTGGACTTCAGATTTTTCCGTCACCGCTTTAAAAAATCGGTCAACGACGGAAAATATTCGGTTAACGCAACCCCTGATATATATATATATATATATATATATATATATATATATATATATATATATTTTTTTTTTTAACCAGGTTTTGCTGGTTTTCTGGAAGAAATCCTGTATTCTTTTTATATCAGTAACAGTAACCAAGCATTTTCTACATCCTACTTTCCTGCCCCTATTCTCTAACTCCAATTAAAAGAAGGCTTAATTTAAAAAAAAAAAAAATTGCTTGCAGTGTCAACAACAAACCAAAGCTTCCCAAGTGTAGAAAGGGGTGAGAGGAGACCAGTAATTTGCACCAACCTACTCTGCTTTTCTTTATCCTCCTCCTAGTCGTCTTACTTCCTGCCATTCGCTCTAGATGGAATTTGGTTTATTTCTATTTGCCTTGAATCAACAGTTCATCTCCTGGTTCCCGTCTCTTGTCATCTCCTCGCTTCCCGCCGTGCTCCTTGTAATGCGGCTGAGTCGGAAGCATGAATCAGCAGTCGGCTGAATGCTTGAATCACTAGCTACTGCCTCCTCGCTCTCACTTAGCTGGGCAAACAATCACTTAAACCTTCTAGGAGCGTTTGCTCCCCGAGTAAACCAAAAAGAAGCCGAGTCGGCGAGATTGTATGGCTTGAGAAAACCAAACTTAGATGGAAAATGTAAGGCCAACACAATCATTCAGTGGGTCTGGTTTAGAGCACGTGAGTCAATCTGGATATGTGCTTTATTATTTCATAGCTTGATAGGATGTGGCGTTGCTCAGCCAGGCGTGCATACTGCGTCATGTACAGAAACGTAGCAGAAATTTCCCTCACTTAACATCAATACTCCGAACTCTCTCAGAGCCGTTGACGATGATAGACATCCAATCATGCGGCTTTATCATCTCTCTGTTAGGAATTTTAAACTAGTTTGTGACTATTAGTAGACATCCAATCCATTGAACAGGAAGGGATGGAAACTCTCCCAGGTCAAATGGAATGAAGGTTTATTGCCATAAATTAGAGTTAAAGACAAAACATGCGCATACACACAGTTGTCAGACAATAACGGCGTTATATTACTGTATAATGATTGAATACATTTCTTGTCCTAAAGAGTTGCTTGTCTTGAAAACATGAAAAAAATACATGACAATCACAATCCCAGTGGAGATATTTTCTTGCATTCCATTATGGAAATCAATACAAATAAAAAAATAAAAACAATCGTGCCGCTTTTCCACTTGGCTTGGCTCGAATCAGGGATCGATTTTCAATTCAATATACAGAGTAGGGGGCCCTCTGTTTACAATACTCTACGCTCGTATCATTTAGTGTGTCCTTTGATTCGTGACATACTTCTTTTACACATAAAAACACACATAACATTTTTCTTTCAATGTTTGCTAGAGAGGACCACGTTTGGTCGCAACCTTCCAGGCCAAATGGATTCCTCCTATTAAAATAAGGAAGAATGTGCCCCAGCAGATTAACAGGCTGAAGGCTTTGCGTGCATACCCACAACTGGCTAACTCGGAACCTACAATCACATTAAGGCCACAATTAATTAATCAGATACAAAGAATCAAAAATCGGGTTCTGGGTATGTAAACCATGCAGACAGAGATTTGAAGCCTCAACCTTAGAAAACCATGAGGAAAACAGGAGCACCACTTTTACACTTTTCAAATTGAAATTAAGTTTCATCTAAACTAAATCTTTAAATTATATTAAAATAGTGTTGGTGTCCTGTATGTAAATTGTTTTGTCACGTCCTGTCCGACACATATTCTGTCCAATAATCGTACCTGCATAAGTACCCCAGAGTCACCGTTCGATGAAAGCAACTCTCCTCCGAGGTTAGTGTCATTGTAGTCGACATCAGACAATAAAGGTGTGTGAAATTTCCAATTCTTAGATTATTCCAATTAGGCTGCTGAAGATTCGAGAACGATTCACAAACATCCACATTACAATTATTTAAATGTGCTAAGTGAAGCGGAACTAAAACACAGTCAGGGCGGTTTTCGGGACGCAATGAAGAACGGACCGGGAGTAAACATCCAGAACTCTTGCCGCTACATACGAAACCGTCGACAGCCGCTACAAACACCGCCCAGCTGCTACAACCTTCGCCCACGTTGCTACAAACTATGCCACATAACGCTACGGTAGATATCACATGTTTATAGACCTAGATACGATATGACAGACTCGGCGGCATTAGCACATGTATAGAGAACTAGATGCAAAATGACAGACTCGCCGGCATTAGTAAACAGCCGCCATCTTAAAACAGTAGACTTCTCAAAAAGGCTCTGTGATAGAGAACATTCCGAGCGAACCTAATTAACTTTTTATCGATAACACTCCTAAATCAGCAAAATCTTGACTTGAATCTGTCTTTAAATGATGAAAGAGTTTTAAAACTTGCACATGTCGAAAGTAGACAGAAGGGAAATTATGGAATATTTTTTTAACAACTTTAATGGTTGATTCACAACATTAAATCAGTTAAATGTAGTTTAAAGCTGCTGATTCAGAATGGAGACTTGAGTATTTTATCTACTGTTTTGAACTGGAAACTTGATAGTAAAATAGTAGTTTATTTAAGCCTGAGAGGATTTTTGTACTGTTTTTGTAACTAATGTACGAATTTGGGGGGAGGGGGGTTGTGCATCAATAATCGATTTATAGTTGAATCACAGCCCCTGAATCGCAATCGAATCGTGAGGTGCCCCAAGATTCCCACCTCTATCAGACAATGTCTTCTTTTCTTTTGCTATACGGTCCAAAAATGGAAATGTAGCGGTGCATTCTGGGTCCACTGTGTTTTATTTATTAGTTTTGTGTCTCGATCAGTCCCAAAATTAACCAAGCACGAGTCGTGAACAGTAATTGTGTCTCGTTTGGCCGTTGAATTAAACAAGCATGTGTCATGAACACATAAACAATTCGCACTGTCCTCTAGTGGCAAATTTCTAACTACAGCAGGCTGCCCCCTGCTAGCTAATAATTCTGCAATTAATTAATTAACAGAAGAAAATATAAAATCAGCATCTGAGGACTGATGGTAACTGGTCCATGCTACACAGCTACCAAGTTTCAAGACAATCGGTTCACAAACGACGGAGGAGTGGGACTTCAAAGTGAGTGTCCACAAGAACAACAACCGGAGTGGCAACATCACACGCAATCGGCCTTGTAAAATTTAAAAAGGAAAAAAAAAAAAAAAAAAAAAGGTGGTAAGCTGCTAACCATTGGAAATTTTCAATATCGTTTGATTTACTGGTTACTGCAGCTGTGCAGATGAAAAGCAATTATTTCCCAATGTGACAATGCCTACCTTAATGACAACGACCTCCTAAAGTTGACAGAATCCACAGTATTAACACTGTCACAGAGGTTAACCGAGTGTACACACAGAAATTCGGAGCCACTTGAAGTATGCATAGATAAAGGACAGGAAGGGAGGAAGGACACAAGGAGCCTCTGTCCTCGTACTCCTACATGGCCAAAAACTCTCAAGAAAGAAAAAAAAACACAAAAAAGCGTGTGTTCATGGTTCTGGTATCACAAAATTTGTACTTTATAATAACCTTTAAATTTTGCTGTTCAAAAAAGCTCAACACACTTCAACATTGTTCTTTGGTGGAAAGATACCACAAAATTGTGCCAGAGCATTATTTTCTATACGTCCTTTAGTGTGTCGTCCAATCATCCTTCTGCTGTAAACTGAAATAAGATTATCACTTGTAGACATCCAATCCATTTGTAGTGGGAAGGCTGAGAGCGAATGAAGTGTTCGTTCGCTGTCAGCCCTGCCATCAATGGCAGCCAATTATTTAACAAGGTAAATGCAAAAGAATCCCGCAACACAATCACGCAGTGTTGTTTTCGTCAACGATGATGATAACGAAAATATTTCGTCAACGAACAATTTTTACATGACAATGACATCACAATGACGGGCTAAAAACGTGTCTTGGGAGACTGAAACATGAGGAGATAGATGCCAGTTCTCGTCTGACGAGACGAACGAGATGAAAATTCACCTTAGTTTCAGTCATAAGTTCACAATTTCTAACATTTTCTTATCATATGTGTGGTTAGCATGCATTTTAGCAGTCTTTGGTCATTTCACTCATGTGACGTGCTGTGCCACCCGCCCCCACCCCACACAACGGGTGAGTAAGCATGTGCCAATTCCAGGCTTCTTTTGTGAAATGTGTCAGGTGCTGCTTGGTAAGCTTGACTAGATCTGCCATGTTGCTTTAGCCTTTAAAGGTCTGTGATGACTGATCATCAGACACTTCACTAACTTGTAGTGTTAGCATAGCGTTAGCGTTAGCATTAGCTTTTAGCGCGGGGAGTGTCTTCTTAAACTCCTGGAAAACGTTCTACAAACAGTTTGTGGTGTCCAGGAGAGTTTAATTAATTGCAAATAATGTACTGTTTTCCTGCTGAGTGTGTATTATCATCATGAAGGTCGTGATGTCCTTGTAGACTACAATTATGAGCTCGTCTGTCAATGCCAAATCTTTTATTCATTGATTGATTTATTCCTGGGCTAAAACTTTTGAAGTTTATGGACCAAAACATATTTATTACTAAAACTACACTAAATTTGAGTTTTCGTCAACAAAAACTAGACAAAGACGAACACAATTTGAAATGACAAAAAGATGATTAAGACTAAAAAGATTTTTCGTCCAAAAGACTAAGACGAAAATTAAAGGGGCTGCCAAAAACAACACTGCAATCAAGTGTGGTGCAAAATGAAATCTACCTATGATAAATTTCTAGTGATCTATGGTTGTGCAAAAACAAACAACTGAGCATCAATACCTTTGCAATCAAATATTGTATCCAGACACAACATTTGAGTTTCAATACTTTAGCATACTTTTAACAACCCTACTAGTGTTGTAATCAAGACCACACTATGCAACGCCAAGACTTGCCTGAAGGACAATACTAAAACTTTTAGGAGTCCAGTACGAGACAAGATCAAGATCGGTCTTGAGTGTTACCACCAGCTCTGTACACATGTAATGGTGTTTCTACTGTTCAATAATTATCTAACGCTAGTTGGGCTATGCAGTTGCTTCTCGCCTCAGCTTGCATTTGGGTCTTCTGCCCAAATTGCGTTCATTAAACACGCTGTGCTAACGGGACATTTTACTCCCTGAGAGTGTTGTAAAATATTCATCCGCAGTGACAGATGGCGCGATTGTACTGAAATGGAACTAATTTCACACAGTAATTGCGAAACACATCCTTCTGTCTGCTAGCGAGAGCCACGACACTTTGTAATGCTTTAACACCCAAAGTTAAACAGTCCACACATGCGCTTAAAAACAAAAAACTGGCAAGCTTGCGTGCGGATGTCCGGAAATCGTCGTTTGCCAACCAGCTGAACAAATATACAGCTGCTGCAAGTGGCGACCAGTCCTGGGTGGACCCAAAAGTCATTCGGGACAGGCTCCAGCTCACCCATGACCCCAATGAGGACAACAAGCGCTTTAGGAAATGAACCTGAACAATCGCCATCCTCCCCCTGTTGCCCTCCATCGCCACAGTTCTTCATCACGCTCCCAGTGTTTTTGCCCTGCGACCGCATATTTTATTACCCTTCGCACTCGATTATCTTTTCCATGTGACAATAATTTGCCCACAGGCTAGCACGCCGTCCTCACACTAATTTATATTCCCAAGGTGCCATTGCGGTTCTTTGTCCCGTAAAGACTGATTGGAAATGAGAAGTTGGTGTCAAATGTGTGCTGTGTGTGTGCATGTGTATGTAAGTAATAATAACCTCTTTACAGCTAATAAAACCATGGGCAATTTAAACAACATGAGGGTAATAGAATTTAACCCTGTGGTACTCCCACCAGAGACTTCTATGTATATTGATTCTATTATTTTTTATGAGCTCATATGCGTGGCAATTGTTTGACCCAAGCAAACATGCCATGCACTCGAAATTATCTTTTTGTCAAGGACGTGCAGTTTGAACAACAGAGGTCTTAGAATCTGACCTTGTGGCACACTTTACATGAGGTCACACCAACTGTAAATTGCGTGATTGGAATGCAAAAAATGTCATTAAACTCACAAGGCAAGGACATTTTTTTAAGTGCTAGTATAAAGAGTGGGCAAAGGTTTAAGATAGGGGCGCAACAAAAGATTATTTTAATGGTCGATTTGTTAACTAATCATGTCTATTACTATGAAACAAATGTTACCTACTGTTAAATTATTTCGGGCTTGCATTTTAGCTGGATATGTGGCCCTCTTTTCAGCATTATATATTTTGGTCACCTAATTTTGTTGAATTACAGAAGAAGAAGATGAATGAATGAATGAATGAATGAATGAATGAATGAATGAATGAATGAATGAATGAATGAATGAATGAATGAATGATTTTATATTATTTATTAAAAATAAATAACAATTGTTTTTGTTGATTTAAGATTTAATAATAAATACAACTATAAAAGAGATATAGTACAGTACTTTTATAGTATTTTTTTCCATTTTGTTTTATGCCTAATTAAAATATCTTTAAAAAGAGATTTTAATTCATCAAACTATAAACAAAAAAAATCTAAAAAAGAAAAAAAAGATACCAAATAAATAATCGAAATATTTAATATTAGGAGGCTCACAAAAGAGGACTTGAACAATATTATGTCAACACAGTCATTAAAAAATTAAGCGACTATCAAAATAGTTGTAGATCAATTTGATCATTGATTAGCTGCCGATTATCAATTAACCATGGCAGCTATGATTTAAGATGACTGATAAAATACAGTGTTACCTCTACATACAAATTTAAGTAGTTCCAAGACCTGGTTTGTAAGTCGAAATGGTTATATGTCGAGCGGGATTTTCCCATAAGAATACATTATAATTTGATTAATTCATTTCACAGCCCCAAAACCTACGCTAAATCCTTCATAAATACTGCAGACTAATAGCAATTACACGTGGCAAAACTAATAAATTATAGATACAAATCTTAAAAAAAAAATAATAATAATAATGATAAATTGGAAAAAGTCGTTTTTTATTGTCACCTTGTATTAATATTTACGTAATTCACCCGCTGAGTTATAGTTACGGTTATGATGTTCCAGGGGGGTAAGCCGGGGGTTGTTGGCTTTTTAACTGTGTCAATGCTGGTTGACTTGTGTGTGACGTTGCTGCTGGAATATCAATAAAGCAGCGCAGTTTGGCTGCTTATTTTGACACACTGCCTCAGACACCTGTCCTTGCTCCACGCAACAACCTTAACGTATAGAGACTGGCAAACGGAGGTCAGAGGAGACGGCGGGTGCAGGTCTCTTTGTCCTGAATCCATATCAGCAAAAAGTCTCCTCCGAAATAGCGGTGCGACATTTAGAGAGAATAGTCGTGACCGTCGAGACCCTATACATATTCCGTATTGTTGAGCCAGTTCACTGACGCGCACACCACGCTAATTTTTTTTTCTATACCGTATTGGCCCGAATATAAGATGGCCGATTATAAGACGACCCCTTCTTTTTCAAGACTCAAGTTTGAAAAAAGACTTTTTGAACACCAAATAAATTTTTATACAGAAAATAATTACAGTACATCTGAAACAAATGATTATAACAATATATTTGAGAGAAAAAGCATGTTATTTTGCCTCATTCAAATCTTAATATCTGAGCATTCAAACATGTAAACTATTGCAAACGCAATGAGGAATGGACCGAGAGTAAACATCCACAACTCATGCCGCCAGATACAAAACCGCCGACAGCCGCTACAAACAACGCCCAGCTGCTACAACCTTCGCCCACGTTGCTACAAACTACGCCACATAATGCTACGGTAGATATCACATGTATATAGAACTAGATGCGAAAGGACAGACTCACCGGCATTAGTAAACCACCGCCATCTTAAAACACTAGAAAGGCTCTGTTGTAGCGAACCTTCCGAGCAAACCTACCGTAATTTTCGGACTACAAGCCGCTACTTTTTTCCCTCATTTTGAATCCTGTGGTTTATAGTCCAGTGCGGCTTATTTATTGATTTATTTGGGTTAATAGGTAATACTTTATTTGACGGTGGCGTCATAAGACTGCCATAAGACCGTCATAATTATGAGATGACACTATCATGGGCATTAGTGAATGCTTATGACATATTTCATTTAGTAGCATGCGGCAAATTATGTCACTAAGACCATTTATTTCCAGCTCGGATCTTTTGCATCCATTCATAAGTGATATAATTTGCTGGCTGGCACAAAATGACACCTGTCATAAGTATGGTGATGGTCTTATGACAGTCTTATGGCACCACTGTCAAATACAGTGCTACTATATACCGTAACTAGCAATTAATGAAACAGCTGGACCAGTAACTGAGGAAATAATTATCAAAAAACATGAATTTTGATTGTTATTTACATCTGTAGCGCTGCAATGCATGATAGGAGGCATGCTGGACGACAACAGTATTGACAGCAGTTGGCAGCAAAGGTTGACGGTCTCCCCCAAGAGAACAGTGATGGCCAAATGAAGCGAGAACAGTGAAGGCCAAATGAAGCTTCTTGAAGCAATGCAGCTTTGCAGCCAATTGTTTCAAAGCTTCATGGTGGTTCATTTGGTCTTATGACAGTCTTATGATGCTGCTGTCAAATTAAGTGTTACCGGTTTATATCTTTTGGTGTAACTATCCCATACTACAGTGAGGACAGCTGCGGCTTATAGTCCAGTGCGGCTTCTCTATGAACAAATGCAGTTTTTGTGTCAAATTTGGTGGGTGGTGGCTTATAGTCAGGTGCTCCTTATAGTCCAGAAATTACAGTAATTAACTTTTTATCTACTAATATAATACTCCTAAATCAGCAAAATCTTGACTTGAATCTGTCTTTAAATGATGAAACAGTTTTAAAACTTTCACATGTCGAAAGTAGACAGAAGAGAAATTACGGGAATAATTTTTTAACAACTTTAATGGTTGATTCACAACATTAAATTAATTAAATGTAGTTTAAAGCTGCTGATACAGAATGGTGACTTGAGTATTTTATTTACGGTTTTGAACTGGAAACTTGATAGTGAAATAGTAGTTCATTGAATGGGGACTTGAGTATTTTATTTACTGTTTTGAACTGGAAAAGTTATAGTGAGATAGTAGTTTATTTAAGCCTGAGAGGATTTTTGTACTGTTTTTGTAACTAATGTAAGAAACATATTAAAAGCAGCTAATAGCTTGGGAGGGGAGGGGGGTATGTGCATCAATAATCGATTTATAATCGAATCACAGCCTCTCAATCGCAATCGTAATCGAATCGTGAGGTTCCCCAAGATTTCCACCTCAATCAGACAATGCCTTCTTCTCTTTCAACTATACGGTCCAAAAAGGGAAAGGAAACAGTGCATTCTGGGTCCACTGTGTATTATTTATTAGTTTTGTTTCTCAATCTGTCCCTAAATTAACCAAGCGCGAGTCGAGAACAATAATTGTGTCTCGTTCGGCCGTTAAATTAAACAAGCATGTGTCATGAACACATGAACAGTTCGCACTGTCCTCTAGTGGCAAATTTCTTACTACAGCAGGCTGCCCCTGCTAGCTAACAATTCTGCAATTAATTAATTAACAGAAGAAAAAAAAAAATCAGCATCTGAGGATGGATGGCAACTGGTCCATGCTACACAGTTACCAAGTTTCAATACAATCAGTTCACAAACGACGGAGGAGTGGGACTTCAAAGTGAGTGTCCAAAAGAACAACAACTGGAGTAGCAATGTCACAGGCCTTCAGCCTTGTAAAATAAAAAAAAAATTAAATAAAGGTGGTAAGCTGCTAACCATTGGAAATCTTCGATATGGTTTGATTTACTGGTTACGGCAGCAGTACGGATGAAAAGCAATTATTTCCCAATGTGAAAAAGACAAAACATTGCAATAAAATAATGCAAATTGGTTAAAGAGTAGCTGAGATCTGTCATGACAGAACATCGCTTCAATGATATCTGGCGCCATCTAGCGTTGTGAATGGGTATAACGTCTAGACTGCGAATATAAGACGACCCCCAATTTTTCAGTCTTATTTCAATGCAAAAAAACACCGTCTTATATTCAGGCCCATACGGTAATTTGTTTCTTAATTTCAATGGGAAGTGTCGCCTTTTTTCCTTTTTTCACCACCTGCACTAACTTTCTTGGGACCCATGTTGATTTCTCTCACAAGACAATCTGACGTGCTGCCATCTTGCGAGAAAACAAGCAACACACTGTCATAAATCATCGTATTTTGAGCATGTCGTCACGTCGAGACAAATGACAAGTCAAATTTTATGCCGGACGTCGAAAGGATCGTGTGTCAAAGCGATCGTATGTCGAGGTACCAATGAAGTAGTTTCATGTGATGATTAAATGGCATGGGGCGGTGGTGTGTCCCCTCGTCCCATCCCTGAGGGCCGGGTAATGGGGTCAAGGATGGTCCGGGGGAGGGGGGTTGCCCCTTGCCAGAGCAGGGGGGTGTGGGATGGGAAACACCCCTTCCATCCCCTCATCCCGGTTGGCTGGGGCAGTACTTGGGCCCTGGGGCAAAGCAAATTGCAACACTGTCATATATCATCATATTTTGTGCATGTGGTCATGTCGAAAGAAATGACATATCAAATTTTACGTCGGTCGAAACAAATGACATATCAAATTTTACGTCGACCGTCAAAAGGATCGTACATCGATGCGTTCGTATGTTGAGGTACCACTGTTTATGTAATTGTATTACTTCATCATTATTTCAAGTCATTTTTCACTTACTGTGACTGGCTTGCTTGCTATAATTGTGTTTTTCATTTCTTCATGAGTGTGTTGAATTGTTGAATCACCACAATCATGCGCTCCTTGTTCGATAAATTTGCTGGATTGGGCAGAATTTATTATAGTAATAAAATAAAATAACCATCAATTGTAACGACTCTTGAGTGTTGAAGCCGTGAAAAATATTACACATGTCAAGTGACAAGACTAAATATAATATAATATAATTTTCAAAGCCTCTGATAGAAAGAAATTGAAACAAACGTGTGTTAGTCTAATAGAGTGTATATACACTGTGTGAAGTGGAAAGTGGAGCAATATGACACTAAAGAGGATTTAAAACATATCAGTCTATAAGTTAAGAAGATTATTTCATCACTCAAGTGTTATAATGACATCAAAAGGAATTTCGGGGATTAGCGGAAACATAAAACTACTATTCGCAGGCGTCAACACCGTCGACTGTCATGCAAACAAACCCAAAACATGGAAGTCAAAGGATCGAGACGCCCCCTTGTTTTCCAAACACTTTTTACTACATAAGAGCGGGCAGTAAATTAAGTATTAATAAATGAAATAAATATAAAACATAAAGACATCAATGCGCCGACTGCTTTACAGTACAATAGCGATTAAAAGAGCACACTGACACGCAGTAATATAGAAGGATGGGGCGTCTGCTTGTGAAAGGAGGCAATTTCGCAAAGCTCAAATGAAATCCCTGCTAATTATGATGGTTTTCATGCACTACAATGACTTGGAGATGAAATATTTTCATATTGGGAAGTCACACAGCTGTCAGACGACACTTTAGTAAGGCTGCTGTGTGTACTTCTCACCACTATCGTCTCTTTTTGAACTTGTGTATTGACTCACATAAAGTCACGGAAAGTGCATTGTTGACATTTGCACTGACCTCAACTATTAATTATATAATTAGAAACGGTATTTGGAGCTTGTGAGAGACGGAGTTAGGGCTGCATCAAGGATTCATGAGAAGCGTATTAGCTTAATAATAGCTGATCATCTTCAAAAGCTACTTTAGCTATAACTTCATCCTGGCCACATCGTTTTCTCACATGTTTGATTCTTTTAGCGACCACAAATCGCTTTGATCAAAGAATTCCATTATATCCATGATAAATTAGACAATTTTTGGGTCAAAAAGGCTATGTTGCAATCTACAACTCAATCGAAACGCTAGTGTGGGTAGATCGCAGCATCAAAAAAAAAAAAAAAAAAAATGTACATAGTTACAGTAATTATGTTGTGTGTGCAACAAACAGTCATGGACGAAATTTTTGGCACCCCATAATTTTTTCAGAAAATACAGCATTTCTCACAGAAATTAATGCAATATAAATGTTTTCAGTATGAATGTGTCATCATCTTGGATGTGCATTGGAAAAACACAAAATTTTAGACTAAATTCAAAAAATAGACTGGACAATATTGTTGGCACCGTCACCTCAATATTTAGTTGCACATCCTTTGGAAGAAATGACAGAAAGCAATGGCTTCCGATAACAATCATCAAGTGTCATGCACCTCTCAGATGGAATTTTGGACCACTCTTCTTTTGCGAACAGTTCCAAGTCTCTCAGTTTTGAAGGGTGCCTTCTTGCAACAGCAAATTTTGAGATCTCTCCATCGTGTTCAATGGGATTTACAGCGTATCACAAAAGTGAGTACACCCTTTGCGTTTCGCAGTTATTTAAGTATATCTTTTCATGGGACAACACTGACACAATGAAACATAGTCTGTGTGCAGCTTACAGTATATACAAGAGCTAATTTATTTTCCCCTCAAAATATAGCCAATAATATCCAAATCCCTGGCAACAAAAGTGAGTACACCCCTTAGAAACTACGTACAGCCCTAAATGTCCAAACTGAGTACTGCTTGTCATTTTCCCTCCAAAATGTCTGTCAGCAATGCTGCAGAGATTGAAGAGGTGGGGGGGGTCAGCCTGTTAGTGCTCAGACCATACGCCACACTCTACATCAAATTGGTGTGCATGGCTGTCACCCCAGGAGGAATCCTTTTCTGAAGACGGTCCACAAGAAAGCCCGCCCGTCTCATCAGACCATAGGACATGGTTCCAGTAATCCATGTGCTTTGTTGACATGTCTTCAGCAAACTGTTAGTGGGCTTTCTTGTGTACTGTCTTCAGAAGAGGCTTCCTCCTGGGGTGACAGCCATGCACACCAATTTGATGTAGAGTGCGGCGTATGGTCTGAGCACTAACAGGCTGACCCCCCCCACCTCTTCAATCTCTGCAGCAATGCTGACAGCACTCCTGCAACGAGTCACATGACATTTTGGAGGGAAAATGACAAGCAGTACTAAATTTTGACATTTAGGGATGTGCGTAGTTTCTAAGGGGTGTACATATTAATGGCTTTATTTTGAGTTATTTTGAGGGGAAAATAAATCAACTCTATTATACAAGCTGCACACAGACTACTTTTTATTTTGTCAAAGTGTTATTTTGTCAGTGTTGTCCCATGAAAAGATATACTTAAATATCTGCAGAAATGCGAGGGGTGTACTTACTTTTGTGATACACCGTAGATCCAGACTCATCGATGGCCACCTCGGAATTCTCCAGCGCTTTGTCTGCAACCACAGGTCATTGTCCTGTTGGAACACCCATGATCTCTGACGCAGACCCAGTTTTTGACACTACACCCTACATTGAGGCCATAAACAATTTGGTAGTCTTCAAATGTCATGACTCCTTGCACACTGTCGAGGAACCCCGTGTCAGAAAAAAGAATTAGTCCTACAAAGAAAAGAACAAAGTGTCTATAGTCAAACATTGGTGGCGGTTCAATGACGTTTCGGGGTTGTTTTGCGGCCTCTGGCACCTGGATGCCTTGACAGTGTGCAAGGAGCAATGAAATCTGGAGACTATCAAATATAGGGGCCGCAATGTAGGATGTAGTGTCATAAAACTGACCCAAAACATGCCTCAAATAGCACCAGGAAATGGTTGGAGACAACGCGCTGGAGAATTCAGAGGTGGGCATCGATAAGTCCGGATCAAAATCCCATTGAACACCTATGGAGAGATCTCAAAATTGCTGTTGCAAGAAGGCACCCTTCAACTCTGAGAGACCAGGAACAGTTTGCAAAAAAATAGTGGTCCAAAATTCCATCTGAGAGGTGCATGAAACTTGTTCATGGATATTGGAAGAAATTGCTTTCTGTTAATTCTTTTCAAGGACATGCAACGGAATATTGAGATCAGGGTGCCAACAATTTTGTCCAGCGTTTTTATTTATTTATTTTTTTTGTCTAAAATTGTGTCAATTTTGGCTTTTTTTCCCTCAGCGTTTTTGTGATTTCCATTGCACATCCAAGATATGCACATCCACATTCATATTTAAAACATTTGTAATTGCATTAATTGAGAAATGCTGTATTTTCCTGTAAAAATTCCAGGGGTGCCTATAATTTCGTCCATGACTGTATGTGGTTTTGCAACATACCGTACATCAACATTCATTGTAAGAATCCAGATTATTGGCTTGGTCATTTCATTAGTAGCTTGGAACATACATTGCTGCCGAGATTTTTAACTGCAAAAAAGGTCCAATCCATTTTGACTGGGAGGGCTGTGAACATTTCAGAGGTGAGGTGAGGTGATTGGCAACGATTGATGAAACAGATCTGCACTAAAAACATTGACCACACAGTAACTTTGGCATATTTCTATTTACAACACTAGCTGTGGGAGTTTTTGAGGTCAGGCTTTATTAGTAACTTCGTGGCTGTCACTGACATTGATAGATGGACTACACCTGTTCTCAAAACAGAATGACACAGTAATTTGGACCTATTCACATTTACAACACTGAAAGTAAGGAAAGACATCAACAACCTTCCTACTGTTGAAATGACTTAAATGTTATTTCATATAATAACTCATTGATTGCCATTGGTGGCGCTAGTGACTGATTTCTGCCAGCCCCTTCCAGTCAAACTGGATTAGATGTCTCACAAACTCATTTAATTCCATACCAGAAGGATGAAAGGAGCCACATTGACAATGGTACCGAAAATGTTAAGAGTTCTTTAAGATATAAACAAAATTAGTGACCCAAAAGTGGATTGCAGTAAAAAGAAAAATGCCCAGGGCAACAACTCAGCAAAAAAGGGCCACATAATATTGTCCGACAAGTCTTGATTGACCCGCAGGCTACATGTTTGAGCCCCCTAATGGAACTTGATATATTGCTTATTTTGTGATATGTTACAACCTCCAATGAAACATTTTAAAATGCATAAACCTTGGTAGAGGTCAGTCCTACCTGCTCATTTTTTTTTAATGAATTAATTGACAACGACGGATGTCCAATTAATTTAAACTGGGAGGATTGGCTCAGAATGCTCATGATTTAATGCTATTGACGGCACTAGATCTCCAATCTATTTTGACTGTCAAAATGGATTAGACACCTAGCACCGTCAATGGCAAATGAGTTAATAAATATTGGATACTACACTTCTGTCACTGCAGGACATTACTGAAAAACAGTATGACATTTGACAGAAAAAGGAACATGTGAAAAAATTAGGACACATTAAATATTCAGTTCTTTTTTACGTAATGTTCACATATCAATGTCTGATCTTATTTTTCTTCACCTCTGGAAAAAAAAGTGATTTAATTCTAGGTGAATAACAAAAAATAACATTGTTTTACTCATTAAACCACATAAATAAACAAAAATGCATATTCTAACTAAGGAAAAAGTTAGGGCACCCTACCACGAAATAGTGTTTATTAGTGTTACCCCTTTTTACCACCTTAACTTCAGTGAGACAGTTTTTGTAGCCAACTACCAGTCTTTAACATCTGTTTGAATAAAAGTTTACCCGACTCCTCAATGCAGAATACTTTCAGCTGTGAGATGTTTGAGGGGTTTCTTGCATGTACAGCTCGTTTCAAGTCACCCCACAGCATCTCAATGGGATGGGCTTTGACTCGGCCATTCCAGGACTCTCCATTTCTTTTCAGCCAGTCCTTGATGGATTTACTGGTATTTTGGGGGTCATTGTCATGATGTAGGGTCCAGTTTAGCTTCAGTTTATTATTTTTTTCACAGATGATCTCACGTGTTCCTCAAGCACCCTTTGATGTACGATAGAATTCATGGTGGATTCTATGATGGTATGCTTCCCAGGTCCTGCTATAGCAAAGCATCCCCAAACCATGACACTTCCACCTCCACGCTTCACAGTTGGTATGAGATTCTTTTCCTGGAATGCTGATTTAGATCAATCTGTCCAAAGAACATTATTCCAGAAGTCCTGGTCTTTGTCTACATTCACTCCAACAAACTTCAGCCTGGCCTTCAAGTTCTTCTTGGAGAGCAAGGGTTTCCTCCTTGCACATTTCCAATGAAGGTTAAACTTGTAAAGTTTGATTGTAGATGCATGCACTTTCACATTAACAGTAGCAAGAGCCTGCTGTAGATCCCGTGATGACATTTTAGGGTTTTTGCCGACTTCTTTTAGCATATTGTGATCTGTTCTCGGGTTGAACTTGCTTGGATGGCCAGACCTGGGCTTGATAGGTAGTTGTTTTGAATGTCCTCCACTTGTAAACTATTTTTGGAAAAGGGGAATGGCTGATTTTATATTCTTTTGAGATCTCTTGAAATCCCTTAACAGACGCGTAAGCATCTACAATCTTCTTTCTGAAGGCCCCAGACAGCTTCTTTGATCCCAACATGATGTTCTCTCCAGAGGCATCGCGTCCCATTAGGCAAACCAGGCAAATGCCTAGGGCCCCCAGCCAGCAGGGCCCCCCAGAGGGCCAACAGATTTAGCACACGCAGCTTTACTGCACTGTCGCAGCGACAAGTTTAGGGAGTGTTTCAATACCATGGAATCATTTGGCAGATTATCTAACAATTCTGTTATCAATCCAAATCAGCACTAACCATGTCACGTACATTATACATATTTAAGAAAGTCCAATCATTTATTAATACCACATCATTGTTTAAAGAGTGACTCACCAAGTACTCTCTGGAAAGTCCTTGCCGAGTTGTTTTACATTGATTTTCACAGGCCACCTCATTATTCATGTGACTACTTAAACAATTTAAAGTGATTTTTCCAAAAAAGTCTATTAATGTGTCTATCGTATTCCTCGTTGAATACTCTATAAGAAAAACATATATGCATCTAAAATAATCCTAAATTATTTTATTAGCAATTTTAATACTTTTAGCAAGGTTCCTTGGGTATGCGTACGTTCCCATAGCAACCAGTCCTGTTGTCGTCCTGCGTCACAAGCGCTGCATATTCTGGGAGCGAGAATAGGCATAAGGTGCGCATTTCGAGCAGAGCACGGCCACCTATTAGAGGAAGTATTAATCTGCGAGTCCATGAACGGATGTAAGTACATCCATATGAGTCAGTGTAAAGTGCTTAGTTTTCGCTACTTTTATCGCCAAGATGACCGCACGTGCACGCAGCGCGCACTCGCACCATCCCCCCACCTTTGTGTTCATTATACTGCGTGAGTATGTATGTGTGTCACATGTCTCAGAGTAAAAGTGGGCGGCGATCTGGCCTTTTTTTGATTGGCAAAATGAAGAGAAGTTATTCTTCTGGAAGCGAAAGAAAGAAAGAAAGAAAGAAAGAAAGAAAGAAAGAAAGAAAGAAAGAAAGAAAGAAAGAAAGAAAGAAAGAAAGAAAGAAAGAAAGAAAGAAAGAAAGAAAGAAAGAAAGAAAGAAAGAAAGAGCAGAAGAGGACAAAAGGAAGCAAGGCAGCGGTGAGTGTACTATGTTACTGTAGTTTTATGTCCTAATGTAGTAGAAGCACTGCAGACTAGTAGTAGTAGTATTTTTATGTCCTAAACCAATTAACTGCCTTGACTTGTTGTAACTAGCTTGTTAGCGTTTGCTAACAGCATTGCAGCATGCTAGCGTTTCTTCATACATAAAGATGTTACCTAGAACATAAAATCAGTGTTTAGAATCAACATACACACTGATCAGCCAAACTGATAAGATGTTACATAATTCACTTCACTGCCAGAATGTTATCTTTACTAAGTAAAAGCAATATAACTTACCAGCTAATCAGTAGAATATGGTATGTGTGAAGGTATGTGTACCAAGCATAATAATAACAATAATCTGAAGTACATTTTGTTTATTAAGGCAATGTGAAAACTGAGTGTGGAGTGAATGAATAATGCAATAGGGGGGAAACTTTGAGTGTCCTAAAAAGCGCTCTATGAGATCGGGGCGTTATTGGACTTTTATTAAATATGCTATTGCTCCAAGTCCAGCTGTCCCCCTTACTTGCACACGCTCGAAGGGCCCCATGTTGCCTGGGACACCAAGGGACCCTTGCTACGCCTCTGGTTCTCTCTCACTTCAACAGGCAGTCACTGTTGAAAGTATTCTGCGTTGAGGGGTGGGGAAAACTATCTTCAGACTGATGTTAAAGACTGGTAGATGGCTACAAAAAGCGTCTCACTGATGTTATTTCAGCCAAAGGGTTAACACTAGCTATTAGGTGGTAGGGTGTCCTAACTTTTTCCTCAGTTAGAATATGCATTTTTGTGTATATATGTGGTTTAATGAGTAAAACAATGTTAATTTTAGTTGTTTACCTGCAATTAAATCACTTTCTTTTCGAGACATAAAGAAAAACAAGATCAGACATTGATATGTGAACATTTCTTAATAAAGAACTGAATATATAATGGGGCGTCCTATTTTTTTCACATGATTGTATATATTAATATACCATATTTTTCGGACTATAAGTCACAGTTTTTTTTCATAGTTTGGATGGGGGTGCGACTTACACTCAGGAGCGACTTATGTGTGAAATTATTAACAAATTATTATATCAGTTCACACATTATTTTGGTGTTTTGGAGTGACACTGATGGTTTGGTAAACTTGTTAGCATGTTCTTTATGCTATAGTTATCTGAATAAGTCCTAATAGCTATGTTACGTTAACATACCGGCCACGTTCGCATTTGGTTTTTCATGCATCATGTAACATTGTCATTAAGGGTGTAACGGTACATGTAATAGTATTGAACCGTTTCGGTACGTGGTAGTCGGTTCGGAACGGACGCGTACCGAACGAGTTTCTGACGTAATATAACCCTTACTTTTCGAAGCTGTGAGTCGATCGGGTTACAGTTTCTTTGTGTAGATTATATTTACTCCGTCTTCTGTACTATAATGAGGACCAACACGGTAGGACAGTATAACACAGAAACGTCAACGGCGCGACAATGTGGCACAAATAAACACATAATAAAATAAATAATAGGCCATTAAAATAAAACAAATTGAAATTAGCTAAAACCTGTAATTAAATAATAAGAATAATACACAGATCCTGCTTACACAATTAAATTTATTAATTTCTGTGTGGCACTTTAACTTGAGAAAATCCACCAATAAAGCTTTTGAAAACCGTTCATAAGAAAAAAAAAAGTTTCATTGAGGCATTTCATTTGTAAAATGCATGTTAAAATCTTTGTCAATGGGATTGCTTTTCTCTTTAGCACAGGACTTCTTTCTTTCAGAAAGAAAGCTGACCAATACGAGGGTTCTGAAAGGCAAATTGTTGTTGGATTATCTTTAAATACCCGCTACTTTTTGAGCAGAATTCTAGCTTTGTATAGGCTAATGTTCCTATTGTTGAAAGCACAAAAGTGTGTAATAAACAACTAGCACATTTATGTTTTGCATTTAGTTTTTTTTACTGTACCGAAAATGAACCGAACCGTGACCTCGAAACCGAGGTACGTACCCAACCAAGATTTTTGTCTACCGTTACACCCCTAATTGTCATACTGTACACTTATTCAGCATGTTGTTCTCTATTGTATTTTTATTTTAAGTTGCCTTTCTGTTCTATGTGTTGGATTTGATCAAGTAAATTTCTCCCAAAAATGCGACTCATACTTTGGTGCGACTAATATGTTTTTTTCCTCTTCGTTGGGCACTTTATGCCTGGTGCGATTTATACTCAGGTGCGACTTATAGTCCGAAAAATACGGTACTAGAATTACAGTGTATATAATATTTTCACTTTCATGAAAAAATATTGCATATAGCTGAATGAAAACATTCAGACAGGAAGAAAATGAGCTTTTGGTGGACTCCAACTGGGTTTTGTTCTGAAGCACAAACCTCATTATGAAGGAAAATAATAAATAAATAAAAAGGACTTTTGACAGCGTGTGACATTTGGCTGTGCGCTCCAAAGTCCACGCTCAGCTGTCAGGCATGTCACTTCCGATTTGCTGTGGGAGTCGCAGCCACTCCGGGAGACACGAGGCCGGCTGACAGCTGGCTGTCCATTAAAAAAAAAAAAAAAAAAAATTAAAAAGGGAGGGAAAAAAGGACACTGGAATGTACAGCGAAGATGAATTTATACTGCTTGGCTTACTTATATTGTAACACTCACTCAAGGGGAGAAAAAAACTACTATTTGACTACATTTAAATAACGCAACAGAGCAGCTTTGCTAACAAGCCCCTGTGTCGGAATAAGTATGTAATTGGGACAGCGGGCACAAATCCAGTGTGAAAGCAGCTGTTTGCATAATTGGGGCCATGTCCGTGCTCCTTTCACTGAACACGGAAACGTAATATAAAAAAAACCCAACATATTTTATGTATTTTGCATTAATTTACATACTATGAAATAGGACTAAAATGAGCTGAGGAATGCAATGTTCCTGCATTGAATCAAGGAAGGTGGATATACTATCCTAATTTATGCAATAAAAATTTAAAAATATCAAAAATCATATCAGATATGAATAGAAATGTCTCATCTAAACTTATTCATGAATTGTTTTGTGAAATCTTGGCCTTTTTGTTTAACACAAAACTATTATTTTAATGTACGATTAGTGACAGGTGGTTGTTTAAACTATCTCATATCTTAATAATGTTACTCATAGATGAACATAGATATTTTATCTGTCATGAATAAATAATCAGATGCCTCAAAAGATTATCCTGAGTGATTATCTTATCTCATTGGCTGCCACTGACGGTGAAAATGAACGAATGTTTATTCGCTGCGACCCTCCCACTTCAAATGGATTGAACGTCTACGAGCGAGAAACGTATTATTTTTGGCTACTTCCTGGGATTCACTTTGGCACTTTTATTGGTCTTCACAAAAATGATATCAACATTAAAATAAACGTCTCTAAAATAAAAAGTTATTTAGTATTTTGATTGAGCTTTTTATGAGTTTTCAGCATATTTTGGGACAATCCCTTTTCAAGGGTGGTTACCACTTTTGGATGGCTTCACTGCATGAATTGTCTTGGTATTTCTATTGAAAAATGTGTGTGTTTGCTTATTTGTTTAGCCTTTTTAAAACAAATTGTGAATCTGAAGTGGATATATTGTAATGAGAGATGTCCTCATACATTTTAGTGGCAATCAATGGCAGCTTTGGGTCATTATAAGCAATGATGCTAGTAACGCGCTACGCTAATAAGTCTGCTTTCTTCAGTAATGAGTAATTTAATGCATTGCTATCTCCAAACCAGGAATCAGATTTCAATTTTAAGAAACCAGGCCACGTGTAATACGTATAAATCCTTGAATATACAGTGGTACCTCTACATACAAAGTTAATTTGTTCCAGGACCGTGTTTGTAAGTCGAAATGGTTGTATGTCGAGCAAGATTTCCCCATAAGAAGGAAAAAGCGGCATGGAAAATGAATGAATGAATACATTATAATTCCATTAATTCGTTCCACAGCCTGAAAACCTACACTATCCTTAATAACTACTTCTGGTACCATTACAAATGGCAATTACACATAGCAAAAATGATGAATTATAAATAAAAATAGGAACAATAATATAATAATAATAATAATTCCTGTAATAATGCATCGACTCGGGTTCTAATGTGGCGGATGTGTTTTGCGTGCTGTAGCTGAACGCACCGCTTGCTGACGTGACAGTGCGTCCGTGCAGTAAAGATTTTACTTTCACTTTTAATTAGGGCTGTCAAAAGATTAAAATTTTTAATCGAGTTAATTACAGCTTAAAAATTAATCATAATTAATCGTAATTAATCGCAATTTAAACCATCTATAAAATATGCCATATTTTTCTGTAAATTATTGTTGGAATTCGAAAGATAAGACACAAGATGGATATATACATTCAACATACGGTACGTAAGTACTGTATTTGTTTATTATAACAATAAATCAACAAGATGGCATTAACATTATTAACATTCTGTTAAAGCGAACCATGGATAGAAAGACTTGTAGTTCTTAAAAGATAAATGTTAGTACAAGTTATAGAAATTTTATATCAAAACCCCTCTTAATGTTTTCGTTTTAATAAAATTTCTAAAACTTTTCAATCAAAAAAAAAAACTAGTACCCCGCCATTGTTGACGTCAATAATTACACAATGCTCATGGGTATGCTTAAGCCCATAAAATCAGTCGCACCCAAGCGCCAACAGAGGGCGACAAAACTCCAAAAAACACAAGTAACAAGTTGGCATTGCACTGTGCTGTCATTTTAATCTGTTTGAGCGGGGCATGTGCGTTAATTGCGTCAAATATTTTAACGTGATTAATTAAGAAAAATAATTACCGCCCGTTAACGCAATAATTTTGACAGCCCTACTTTTAATGTCCTGTTGTTTTTGGCGTCAACTGCCGCGGACAGTTTTTATGTTGCACAAGTTCTGAAATAGATGATTAAAAACTTGACGAAGATGCCGATTTCTTTGGCGATATTACTACAATAATAGTTGTCACCTTAACTTCTAAAGACTGGGGAACGAAGGTCGGAGGAGGACCGTCGAGATCGTCGACATTCTACGGCCATATTGTCGAGCCAGCTCACAGACGCCCACACCACGCTCATATTTTTCGAGCATTTCTATCTTCATTTCAATGGTAAGCGTCACCTTTTTCCTTTTTTCACCAACTGCACTAACATTCTTCTTCTTCAACCCATGATGAATTTTCTCACAGAAAAATCCGCTGTGCGTCCATTTTGCAGGAGAACAAAGAAACTGCGGCGCTGGCATAAATCGGCGTATTTCGAGCATGTCATCGGATGGAGAACCAAATGGCAAGTCAATTTTACGTCGGATGTCGAAAAGATCGTGTGTCGAAGAGATCATATGTCGAGGCACCACTGTATTAAAAAGAAAAATTAGGAACATACCTACACACACCTTCAGAAACCACGACAAAAAAAATAGATATATATAGATATATGAATAGAACACCGACAGCAATGGAGGGAGAAGAAAAATGCACATTCTCAAACTGGAAATACAGGCATGATTTTCACTTTGAGTCAGCCATAACTAGAGAGAACATAGAACAGGGCTACTATTGGCCATAGATAAATGAGCGAACGCGCTAAATTAAGTAATTTGACCAGTAACCCGCAGAACACAACCCAATTTGTTACCATATAAAGATTTGCTATACACTCTGCTGGCCACAAAGTAGTTGGCAGTGCAATAAAGTGCATGTTGGTCAGAATTTAAAGATAACAATTATAATGTTTCGCAGCTACTGCGCTGATGTACAGAGCAGTGGGGGCATGTCCATTTGGCTATTGAAGAGTGACCATTTTGTACTTGAGTATTGTTTATGAATTGATCCAAAATTGATTGATGGTAATGAAAATAAATCCCAATTTCATTTTCCTGAGCAAAAAATACATAAAGTGCATTAACCGAAGGCTCCTTTAACTCTCTCAGTGTCACTGAAGATGATATGGCTTTTTTATATCAACATCTGCTGTGAATTTTGTTTTATCACTCTTTTATCACTAGTAGACATACAACCCACTTGACCATTCGTTCGTTTGCTGCCATCCTTCCCGTTTCAAGTGGATCGGACATCTAGCGCCTTCAATGGCAGCCAATGTGTTCGGTCTGAATCATCGACTTAAATCTGTCATGTATGCTGTATTATTGTATTCCGAATGTAGTAAAAATCAATGCTAATGCACTTCAACTAGGATTGGTGGGTAACTGGATTGCAGGAAACAACCGCTGTGAATAATTTGTTTCCATTAAAGCTAACCTCGGGTGGATTTTCATGCACTAATGATGAGCTAATGATATAGATGAGGCCATCAAATATTCAGCTTGATCTTATCTCATGTAAAACGTCAAGATCTAGACCTCAACAAGGCCTTGTTAAGTCCTGCAGCTCAACATCTAGCGGTGCGGCAGCTTTACATTACGAGCGAAAGGTTTAGAATGTTTTCCTTATCGTAAAAATAACTGTCATAAACTGATTGAAGTCCTTCCAATCAATTTCACAAACAAAATTGCTCCTTCACTGAAGGGCAGCCAGCAGAAAACTGACCTGACATTTCAGGACGCTGCCGCAATGTGTTTTGCAGGCGGCCTAGTGATAATCGCTACGGATGATAAATCGGCAGCGGCTGTTATAAATGATAAAGCGCCGTCAACGCAAACTATTTCAGCCACCGCCTAAGAAGAGAAATTGTTGTATTATGCGTTAAATGTCAGGATGAAAGACTTTAATAGAGTGTTTCATGTCGTTTGAGGACAAAAAATATTGCAACTACTTTTAACAATATTAGTCTTTTAGAAGAAAATTTAAAACCAATTAAAGGGTGACAGTTTACTTTTTTCATGGAAGAAAAACAACTAGCGTCAATTAGCTTTGGTGGGGATGTCTTGCCTAATGCCTGCCCCCTACTTTGCAAGTAAGTCATAAACTATATCAGCATTTCTGCTTATAAAAAGACAACTTTTTAAAAATTTAGTCGTGATTCCTAACAATTAAGGCCTTTTCACACAAGCGGCAGCCCAGTGTGAAAGGGTGCGCGGCAACTAGTGACGGGATCTGTCGTTCACTGGAGTAAACGAATCCATTCCGGATCGTTCAGTAAAAAGATTCGTTCAAACGAATCGTTCAACGAATCGTTCGCCCCCCTCATCTCCCTCCCCGCCCAAATGAATCGTTCGGTTAGTGAACGGGAAGTGACGTTGCCGAACGAATCACCAAAGACCGCTTCGCAGTATAACTGAACGGGAAGTGACATTGCTTGGTCCCTCCCTCTCTTCCACATTGACCACTCGTCGTAGTTTCAGAAATGAGTGACAGGCGATATCATTCTGCTTTCACAGACAGCCTCGTCTCCCTCCCTCCCGCTGCTGCAAAAGCGAGGGAGAACTTCCGCGTCGTCTGTCCTAGTTCTATGGGCTCAAAGTCATGGATCGTGCTTGCATTTCGATTGAGGACACGGTTAAACATTTTCCTTTTGTGGGGGGAGCGGGGGGTTGGGGTCGGGGGCGCACGGACTTTCTTTAGCATGTTCTTGATCACATTTACAATGCTGCTTGCTACCAGCCAACGCAGCATGCTTGCTGTCACGAAAATAAAAATAAATTGAAAGTTTAATTTCTAATTATGGAACGACCAACACATCATATTTACATCTCGCTCTGTTGTATTTTTGTTTTTATGCTCATCACTATTATTTTTAGTCACTATTTAAAACTATAAGTGTAAATACCTAGTTGTCGAATGTGCTGCTCTGAAATAAAGACAATACTACATTTTGATATTTGCCAGTTTAATTGCCAATCAGTATTAAGATGATCGTATTGAATTTTTGCACTGGTATTAATAAATAAAATAATCCGGTCAACTCCCCTGTCGTCCCCGCATCTCAGCTCGTCAAATGCTGACGAGAAATGATTGCTTGCTCTTTACGATGTCGCCTTTCTACCCTCATTAGTCTGTTAAGAAAAATGTAGACATATTGCGACATCTCCCGTGTTCGCGTGCGTTGTTTTGGGGCGCTTGAGTAGCGCATGATCAGGACGGATTGACATAATTTGTCAAACCAACCGACACGCTCTGACACGAAAAAAAAAAAAAAAAACACTCGGAAAAATTGACATGTATATACAGTTTCATTGCAAATCAGTATTATGGTGATCGTATTGAATTTTTGCACTGGTATTAATAAATAAAATAATCCGGTCAGCTCCCCTGTCGTCCCCGCATCTCAGATCGTCAAATGCCGACGAGAAAATTGTTTGCTCTTTACGATATCGCCTTTCTACTCTCATTAGTCTGATAAGAAAAATGTAGACATATTGCGACATCTCCCGTGTCCATGTGCGTTGTTTTGGGGCGCTTGAGTAGCACATGATGGACGGATTGACATAATTTGTCAAACCAACCAACACCTGACACGAAAAAAAAAATAAAACACTTGAAAAAATGGACATGTATATACCGTTTCATTGCAAATCAGTATTATGGTGATCATACTATATATTCTTTTTGTCTGTGCACATATGAAGTAAATATCGCTGCCATTAAGCCTCCATATAGTGACGGTTCTTTGCCCCCTTCATTGCCGTCACGCGACCGCAGCTCAGCTTTTGCTTGCCTCGTAGCTACCCGTGTTTTAAATTACTGTAAATTTGATAGTATGTCGTAATAGGTAGTCCCGAGTCTGTTGAGAAAAGTAGTACACTAAACCATGCTCGCTAGATTTGTGTGGTGTTTTTGTCTTTTTGAGCTGCATTTGATAGGCTCCACGTTAACAAATATGTGACAAAGTCCTTTCCTTTCATTTTTTGATTCGTTCACCGCATAGTCATTACTGGAAAGTCAAGTTAGCAGCAAGCTAGGTCAGGAGCCGGAGGACCGAGTCACTGAACGGGAAGTAACAAAACTCAGTCTTGCCCCCCTGCCTGCACGCTGGCTGCTTATTGGCCACACGTGGAAGTGGGTGACATACGCCCTGATTCTGTTTCCGGTCCCTCCCCTGCCCGCGATGAGGCTGGCGTCTGATTGGTCGTGTGCGATGTCAGAAGACGCTGCCGCTTGCTCAACGCCCTCCCACGCAGAGAACAAGCACCGACTTCATAGAACGAATCAGTGCAGATGGTGATTAGTTCGGTCTCGGTCACCCAAACAATTCGTTCAAAAAGAACGAATCGTTCGCGACCGATACAACACTAGCGGCAACCCATTCATTGTGTGTGTGGGAGGGAACTTCTCGGCAAAAGCAAGCAATGGCGGCCGTTTTGGACGGAGCGGCAATTCCTGAGTGAATTTTTGCTGAGGGGCGGGGCCAAAAATAGAAACTTGTTCTATTTTCACAGCCTTGCTGCATTGACGTCAACAACGCATCCAATAACAGAGGGCCAGGTGTAATGATTCCGGTGCTATTAGGCTGTGAAGCCGCCGATGGATACACACAAATCACAGCCGACGAAAACATGATGAATGCACTTTATTTTAAATGTTCGCGAGCTGTGGGACACTCGAAAAATGGCTTTAACAGCTCTCCTTGCTTAGCTAAATGATATCTCGATGTGCGCTTGTGTGGACATGTAGTTCACGAAAACAAAAAAACTATACACCTTCTCAATGAAACTAGTTAAACTCTTCACACGGCTATTATAATCTTCTCTACTCCTTGAAAAAGGAAAATTCACTATTTTCTTGTGCAACAATGAAAAATAAATGCATTGGTGCTTGGGTCTATCGTAAATATCTTTGCTGGAGTCCACCAGTTTTTCACTTCCTGACAGTATCTAGGTCAGCCAACATGACTCCTCCCATTTTTCGCTTGACGTGGGCCACTTTTCACACTGGGCTGCCGCTAGTGTGAAACAGCATTTATTGTAAAAGTGAAGGAAGCAGCCCAAAGCAAAGATGCCTTTGAAGACCAAATGAAATGATAACTTAAGTATTTTTATTGAAATAATGACCATCTTGTCTAATTTAATTCATAAATGCACAGTTGTTAAGTTTAGGAATTTTTAGTTGGAGACAAATTTAACTATCATGCCAAAACGTGAAAGTTCAAAAGATCCTTGCACTAAGATGCAAAACTGGCATTTTAAATTTGTAGTCGGTGCTATTTTATTGTATTTGTATGAGTTGTTGTGTTATCTGCACTGTTGGGCACGTTACTTTAAAAAGGTAATTAGTTACATTACTCGCTACTTCTTCCAAAAAGTAACTGCGTTATTAACTGAATTACTCTATAGTAAAAGTAACTAGTTACCAGGGAAAGTAACTATTTCCGTTACTTTAAAAAGAACTTGTAGTATGTCAAAGAATTTGAAATTTTGTGAGCAGTATTCGAGTCAGTGGAATAGAGAAGAACAGGCAGGTAGTTAACTTGTTAGGTGCTTCAGCAGATTTGAATTGCTTACCACAGATGTCGACAAAAGCTTTGCCCCGGGACTTAAATTACACATTACATGCAGGTTCTTTCCTTTAATTTCAACAAACTTGAAATAGTGTCTATATCTCCACCTCCTAAAGGAAATTTTTTCTTCTGAATGCTCTGCCATCTCGACCCTGTGCATCTGTTTTGCGTATGTGTGTTTGCCGCACGTGCTGTTCCGGTTTGCTTGTGAAATCACCGGCTCTGATTGGCTCACCACGACACATGACTCTAACCCTCAGTCAATCACAATCACTTCCATGGCATCTCTCGAGAGGCTGCATTTAGGCAGGCTCGTTTCCCGACAATTCACGTCACCTTCATAGCGCCTGCCGTCCTCAAGATGGAAGCAGAATTATTGCTGGCTGACAGTGGGAGATGGGAACGAGGCTAGCATCAGGTGTAGCAAACACAGAAACGTTACCAAACTTTGGAAAGCATTGTCTAATTGAATGAGCAGGGACAAACAGCTTGGAGTCAGAAGTACGTGCGTTATTCTCGAACCTGAACGCACCCTAAGTCTTGGATGACAAATCAACAGAGCAGAGAGTCGACTCGACACGGCTGGTAGTTTCTTCAATTTATTCAGAGTATGTAACGCACCGATTTTGACCGTCAGTAACTGTAACGGCGGAAAAAGTAATTAGTTAGATTACGCCGTTACTGAAAAAATAACGCCGTTACGTAACGGCGTTATTTATAACGGTGTTACTCCCAACACTGGTTATCTGTATGCTTACCTGCTGTAAGACAAGTTTCCCCTTCTTAGGGGACAATAAACTGAACTGAACTCAAATCTGAGGTTAAATTTCACATTTTAATGCAATTATCATAATAGCACAAATTTGAAATCATCACGCTGAAATGTGAGCTTTATCACATTATAACATAAAAATTAATCAATTAAAAAGTGAAATTTATCACATTAAAATTTGGAGAGCATCATATTAAAATGTGAAATTTATCGAGCTAAAACATAAAATTTAATGTGTTAAAGTATGAAATTTCATTTTAACATTGGACATTTGTCACGCACAAAAAAATATTGCGCTATAATGTGAACTTGTGACATTAAAAATGTGAAATTTATCATGTTAAAACTTTTAAATGTGATTTTTATGAAGTCAATGTGTGAAATTTAACACGTCAATTAGAAATTATATTAGGAAATATTGTTTTCATTAGTTAACTTTTTCAGTATTTTGTGTGAGAGGATGTTAGTAGAGCATGTGAGAGCGTTTCAGTAGCAACGTGTACACACAGTGGGATCCACAGTGACAAGATCTCATGAAATAATTACTGTTCAATTCCCGGCCAAACTCTGCCGGAGCTCTTGCGGGATGTGGCTCGGACCCAATTCTCTCTCTCTCTTAATTAGCCACTGCGCTTTATTATGTAATATACAACAGTACAAACAGATGCTGTCGGGAGTTCCGCTCTGAAGTCGGATTAAGGTGTCTCCAGCACGAGCGTGCCCTGTGATTTGCGCCATGAAAACCACTTGTGAGATGTGCTGTGGGAGCAGGAAAGGAAGGTTGCTAATGTTTGATTCAGAAGCCATTTGAGTGTCACTTTTTCCATTTAAAACACCCAAAATATTCCTCCTGTTTTGCATTTTTCCAAAATAAAATGACTCTTTAACTCATTCACTGCCATTGTTAGCACCCGTTAGCAGCGAATGAACATTCGTTTATTCGCTGCCACCCTCCACTTCAAATGGATTGGACCTCTACCAGTGACATTTTCATATAAATGTACTGTAAAAGGATGAAGAAAACCACAGCATTGTCAGTGGTTCTGGAAGAGCTAAACGGCGAGATGTAGTGTGGGGATTACCAACCCCCACCCCCCCCCACCCCCCAAAATAACAAGTCCTAACATAAGATAATTAAGAAATTACTTTGCCTACTTTATATTTAGGCCAATTAACAGCTCTGATAAGATAGTAAAATATTATTGCATGAATCTGATATCCCTTTAGCAATTAAATGTTTTTTCTTTACCACTAGATCTATTTTAGAATTTAGTCGGGTTCTTTTTTGAGAGGAAGAAAATAAAGGCCTTCTCTTTGAGATAACAGGAATAATATGATGAGAAAATGTTTTACTCCACTTATTACCTCCGCCAGTAGGGTTGACTGATTTCCAAAATTGACACATCAAATCTTTCAAAAACTCGAGGAGGTGTAAAAAAAAAGTTATTAACCAGTTTTTAGCCAAAACAAACGGTTCTACCAAAATTTTACAAAAACTTCTCCGTACTTTTGCAATGCCTCCAAACATTTCCAACAGCACATACAACACCTACAAAAACGTCATTATTTTTGACAAACACCTCCGCTAAATCAACAAGAAGTGACCCGCAGGAAGTGACCCAAAATCAAGAGGAAAGTAAACTGAAAATTGCCTGATACACCAAACTCACCGCTAGGGATGGGAATCGAGAACAGTTCCTACAGAGAACCGGTTCCGTGTGTTCCGATTCCATGGAATTGTTTAGCAGTTTATCTAACGATTCTCTTATCGATTCCATCGAATGACTTACGTTTCGTAATTTACGCATGTTATCCACATGCGATTCGGCAAGTGAGACTACATGATTTCTCAAAGAGAAACAACTCATCAAGTATAACCTGGAGCGTCGTCGCCGGGTGAGTTTGCATTGCGTTTCACGGACCACGTCATTATTCATGAGACTACTTAAAGAAATCGTGATTTAAAAAAAAAAAAGTCTATAATGAATCTATCGTATTCCTTGTCAAATACTCTATAAGAAAAATGTAACATATATGCATCTAAAATAATCCTAAACGATTTTATTAGCAATTTTAATACTCCTGTTAGAAAGATTCCTTGGGTATGCATAAGTTCCCATAGCAACCAGTCAGTTACTTCCTGTTATTGTCCTACGTCAAACGCGCCGCGTATTCTGGGACCAAGAATAGGCGTAAGGTGCGCATTTCGAGCAGAGGACGGCCACTTGTTGAGGTGTGTGCGACTGTGCGAGGACGTAATAATCTGTGTGCGTCCATGAACGAATGTAAGTATTTCCTTTTCATGTCATAAAGTTCTTATGATAAGTAAGCGCGGGTATTAGCGCAAACGTTTCCTGTTTTTACTGTTACGTTGGCTGGATGCTTCTGCTCGTCCTCGCTGCGTCGAGGAGAGCATTGTTTACATTATTTTCGCGTTGCACATTTGTGTTAAGAGGGAATGTGTTAGTTTAGCATCTTAAGATGATGTTGTACATCCATATGAGTGTAAAGTACTTAGTTTTCGCCACTTTTATGGCCAAGATGAAAGCACGTGCACACAGTCCGGGTTGTGCGCGCGTGCTAGCGCCCCCCCCCAACATCTTTGTGTTCATTATAAAGTGTTAGTCACGTATGTGTGTTATTGACTGCTTTACAGTCAATTTGCATTTTTTATTGCATCAGCACTAATATGATGTAATTTTCTTTCCTTTCAGAACCACACATATACCCACACATTCCAGTCTTCTTCCTCACGCATACAAATACGTCAACATCTTTCCACGCATGCTCTCATCTGCTCATTGAGTGATTCTCATATCAAGTGCCATTAAAAGAACCAAAGACCAACTCCACTCTCCGCTCCTTGTGGTCTAACCGACACCCCGAGGCGAATGAACCATAAAACATATTGAACCCAGAACCTCATACAGTCCATTAGTCCATATTAGAATCGATAAGGGAATAGATAAAAAATCGAATCTTTAAGCAATATCAATATTGGAATCGGAATCGTAAAAATCCTATCGATTCCCATCCCTACTCACCGCTGTTCCAGCTTTAGAGTCTGGCGACTGTACCGCGGATCAAGCCACAGCAAACAGACATCGGAATGAACCAATCAGCGACGGGCGGACGTGCCGTTGATAAAGCCGCAAGAAACTCTAGCGTGAGGGAATAAACATACGAGGAGAGCGGAGAATGGAGAAGTTTATTCAACATGGCTAGCGCGAGACAGACTGTTGGTTTTAGGGACTCGATGTGTTTTTTGTCATTTAAAACTGAATTTACCGCGGATTGGAACATACAGTATTCCCGGCTCTCCTGTTCGCCATCTGTGTTGTTGTGGAGACGATTTCCAACGCGCAAGAGTCACGCTGCTCGTTAAGAACATGTCAGATAAATAAACGAATCTGATTAGATGGATGATTTCGTTCTGGCTCGAGAGGCCAATAAGTAGATGGGTCCCAGACTCTTCTCACAGTGTTTGAAAAATACAGGGAGAATAGTATGGCGGTGCCAGGCAAACCTGAAAATGCCACGAAATCAATAGTAAACTGACCCACTGGAGTTCACAGTCTAGAAGAGATAACATCTCCACACAATTTCAAACGGAATATGCATTTTGTATTAAAAATATGATTATCTTTGCACATAAAACAATGATGTATACGAGTTAAATTGTAGTCAAAGCAAAACTTGTTGGAACAAGTCACATGTTGAAAAAGTCTGAAAAATAAAACTTTTTCCCTGCTTGTTATCGCAACATTCTGACTCTTGACGGTATTTAGCGCTAAACATGCCATTAATGTTAATTTAACTTTTAGATATGAATAATGTCACCAAAAAGTTAAAGAAGCGATGTTTAAAATATGCACCTGCCGCACTCCCAGATGATGGAGGAAAGACCCAAAGCTGTTTAAATGAGAGCCAAGTCCCAGTGGGAAGCCAGTCTTTCATCATTAGTCTAACCAGACTCATAAAGCATCCGAAAAAGCCTCCCTCAGGCGTCTGGCTGAATAAACAATACCATTACTCTGTCATGATCCTGAATCAAGATTTTGCCACGTGCAGCGAATGACCTCAGCGTTAATAGTGTTTACTTCGAATATCTTTAGTTGGTTTTGTCCGTTAACTGGTTGGCTACCATTGACGGCGATAGACGTCCAATCCATTTGAAGTGGGAGGGTTGTCAGTAGGCCTGCACAATATATCGTTTAAACATCGCCATCGCAATGTGCGCATGCGCAATAGTCCCATCGCAGGACGTGAAATTGTTTTTGATTGACTGTGTACAATGTTTGAATTTTGTATTATATATTTTTTTAAATAAAGTATTTTTATATCAGCACATACAGCAAATACTTAATTTTTTACGGTGCTCTAAAGATGACATGTGATTGAACAGACTGGTGTGATAGTAGAAAGGCAAGCTCGAGTCTCTTGAGTATAATCTAGTCATGTGATTATGGTTGATTATTGTCTCATTGGTGAAACTACTGTTGGCATCTCTGGCAAGAATGAAGTCAATATGTAGAATAAAGAGGAAACATTTAACAACTGTAGTTTACCCCAAAGTAGCGGAGTACGAGTAGCGTTTGTTCTTCACGTATCTACTCAAGTAAAAAAAAAAAAAAAGGCTTACTAAAACTACTCTTAGAAGTACATTTTTCTCAAAAAGTTACTCAATGTAATGCGTTACTACCCACATCCGCTTTTTATATACAGCAATCTTCATCATTCACAAATGAACCCTCTTAGCCTGGAATAAACTGTATTATATTAATACAATGTGGTCATGGTGAGTCAACCAAAGTCTTCCAAAATATAACTATTCAAATTCTTCTAGTTTTAATATCGCAATATATATCGCAATCTATCACAAACCCCCAAAAAGTCACAGTGTCAGTTATTTTCCAATATCGTTCAGCCCTAGTTCAGGCCTATCCCAAACAGACCTATTCAAGTTATCTGGCAAAATTCTTCTAGTTTTAATATTGGAATATATCGCAAACACCCCAAAAATCGCAATGATAGTTTTTTCAAGTATCGTTCCAGCCTAATTGTCAGCAAATAAATGAATGCTCATTCGCTGCCAATTCCACTTCAAATGGATTGGACGTCTACAATGGGATCAAAAAGTATCTGACCCTTTTGAAATTTCTCACATTTCTGCATAAAATTACCATCAAATATGATCTTTGTCAAAATCACACAGATGAAAACCACTGTCTGCATTATATAAAACCACCCCAACATTTATACCAGTAGCTTTTCATATTTTAATGTAATGACAGAAGGGGGAAAATACGTAAGTGAACCATCACATTTAATATTTTGTCTTTGGCAGCAATAACTTCAACCAGACGCTTCCTGTAGCTGTAGATCAGTAGCTGGCACATCGATCTCGACTAATCTTCTCTACAAAACTGCTGTAGTTCAGTTAGGCTACGTTCATACTACAGGTCTTAATGGGCGAATCCGATTTTTTCGTGTTTTTCCGACTCGAGTGAGGCATTAACTTGATGGTCTGAACGTGACAAGTCGCATAGAACTGGACCATTTCAAATCCGATCGGGGTCACTTTCGTATGTGGTTCAAATCCGATCTGGGCCACATTTTTCTGACTGTCGCAGCGGTCTGTACTGTCCAGTCTCCGGAATCGGTATTCATGCACTAATTACGTCAGCAAACAGCAAGAGGCACGAAGGACGGCAGCGATGCAGGCATTAGCGCCTAGCTTGAACTCTGCTTTTAAGCACGAAGCGGGCTTGACCACAGTCATAAAAAAAAATAAAATGAAGAAAAGGATAACCCTGTCAATTTTCGATTTTAATTCTATGCGCCGAATGAGCAATATTTCATTATTGCACACATGGCCGAGTTGGGGCAAACTGACGCACCCACGTAATTTCTCACACACACGTCAAGGCTTATGTGTGTGCGTGTATGCGTTCTATCAGTCCATATAAACTTTGAAAATAAAACTAAACGTGGATTATTAATGTCTGTTATTTGTGTCCTCTTTTTAACGAGCAAAATATGATAATCCCTGGAATGACGGATGACAGCCAACGTGTGGTCATTTGTTTTGATGCTTCTGCGCATGCGGGTCGTCTTGCTCAGCGCGTGTTGGACTGCGAATTAGTGCGCATGCGTAATACTTGAATGGTCTCAATGGACAAAGGCAGTCTGAACGGGCATGCCACAAAAACAGATATGACAAAAAATCGGATTTGTGCATTAAGACCTGTAGTATGAACGTAGCCTTAGATTCCTGGGATGTCTGGCATGAATCGCTGTCTTTAGGTCATGCCACAGCATCTCAAATGGAATTCAAGTCTGGACTTTGACTTGGCCACTCTGGAATGTGTATTTTGTTCTTCTGAAACCATTCTGAAGTTGATTTACTTCTGTGTTTTGGATCATTGTCTTGGTGCAGCATCCGTCCTCTTTTTAGCTTCAACTGTCTGACAGACGGCTCAGGTTTTCTGGCAAAACATCCTGATAAACTTTTCAATTCATTCTTCCATTAATGATTGCAAATTGTCCAGACCCTGAGACAGCAAAACAGCCCAAAATCATGATGCCATGATGCTCCCTCCACCATGCTTCACGGTGGAGATGAGGTGTTGATTTTAGTGAGCTGTTCCATTTTTCTTCCACAGATGACGTTGTGTGTTACCCCCAAACAATTCAACTTTGGTTTCATTAGTCCACAAATTATTTGGCCAAAACTTCTGTGGAGTGTCCAAGTGTTTTTTTTGCAAACATTAAATGAGCAACAATGTTTTTTAAGACAGCAGTAGCGTCCTCTGTGGAGTCGTCCAGTGAACACCATTTTTGTCCATTGTTTTACATATAGTTCAGAGAGATATTAACTGTGCCAGTGATTTCTGTAGGTCTTTAGCAGACACTCTAGGGTTCTTTTTTTTACCTCTCTGAGGATTCTGCGGAGTGGGAGAGAAGCAACAGTGCTAAACTCTCTCCATTTGTAAACAACTTCTCTGACTGTCGATTAATAAACATCCAGACTTTTAGAGATGGTTTTGTATCCTTTCCCAGCTTTATACAAATCAACAATCCTTGATCACAGGTCTTCAGACAGCACTTTTGACTGAGCCATGATGCACACCAGACAATGCTTCTCATCAAGCGAATTCTTACCCGGTGTGTGTATTATAGTGGGTAGGGTAGCTTTAAACCACTCATCAGTGAATGGGCACACATCTGACTTGAAATGTTTGGTAACAATTGGTTTCAATTGATTGGCTGGCAACCAATTCAGGGTGTCCCCTGCCTACTGCCCGAAGTTAGCTGGGATAGGCTCCAGCACCTCCGCGACCCTCGTGAGGAATGAGCGGCATGGAAAATGAATGAATGAATGAATGGTTTCAATTGCTCTTTAAGTCTCCTTAGGCAGAGGGAGAAAAAAGACTCCCATGGACATTTCTCAACGTATGATTGCAAAAAATCCAAGGATTTTGTTAGTTGTTAGTTGAAGAGTTAATATTCACAGAAAAAAAAAATCAACCCATGATATTGATTAGTTTGTACATTAAATTTCTTGTTTTTGGAATGTATTAAATACTGTGCGAGTTGAAAAGAATTTACAAATAATTGTATTCTGTTTTATGTACGTTTTGCACCAAGTCCCAAATTCATTGGAATTCAAAGTGTACAACCATTTAAACCATTTGACACAAAATCAACAGGGAGTGACCTGGAAATGCCCCTAAATGAACAAGTGAGTTTCTTTACATTCTATTGAATTCCTCGGTATGTTTTTCTTAACTCCTAGACTGCCATTTATTGTGGAGGACATTTGCTGCCGTCACCGTTAATGGTAGCGAATTAGTTAATTTTGAAAGAATGCTTGGTTTTAATTTACCATTAAAGATTCTTTTATATCACATGCAGAATTAAGAATTCAGTCAGTCAAAATATTTTTAACTTGAATATCTTGTTAAGTGACTTTTTTAGTTTTCCTATTCTTATGCAGTGTGGCCAATATGCCACAGTAAGGTACCAAAGCATTGACCTGACCTAAAAAAAAAAAAAAACAGCAATTAGGCTAGTTTTCAGAAAATGCAGTACTCCATTTTGATAAATACTGTTTCCCCCACTATGGTGAGTGGAACGTGGATTCAACAGAAAGAATATACAGAAGCAGGAAAGCAGGACATGGAAGGTACGTGTTAAGCACCAAAATAGCAACTGCATCCTCTCGCCTCTCAACGGAGATGCGGTGGCAGCGCTTTAGAGGTGAGCGGAGTCCTCAGTAGTACATCCAACTTTTATGGGCATGCCAACTGTCGGTGAGCTGGAATTGAAGAAGCTTGTTTGTGGCAACATGTTTAATTGCCTGTGGGAGACAGGTACGAGCGGTGACTGAGACGCTACGAATTAAAAGACAGCGAAAGTCACTCTCCGATGCATAAAAACACGTAATGTGTTGACTTAAAGCGGGACATGTGGGAAATTGACTTTTTAATTGCTTGTATGCAAATCTCCGGAGAGGCTGTCGAGCCTCAAGCGTGAAAATAGAAAACCAAGTAAATATTCTGGTATGCCGCGGTATTCCGAAAATGGAACTCTACTCGGAAATGTGTCCACATACACAGATCTGCTCGATGATTAACAAGTGCAGTTTGGTAATGGGTGATAAATTGTTTCCTTCCGGACCAAAAAAAACCCCCAAACTCTCTTGACGAACAAATGCCTTGTCAAGAGATGTTAATTGATTCATTCATCTCTAAACCCGAATTACTATTGTTATTTACGGTAGTTTGACCATCTCTATGATCATTTTCAAGTCATTCTCTGAATCCTCCCTTCACATACATTATCATCACACTAGTATGTGGACAGTTCAGTTTATTACTATGCATTTGCAGCACCAACCAAATTGCAAAATGACACCTGAATCAGACATTTAGCAACTTCGAAAGAGCCATGAAATTTTACTCAGTTTTTTCAATTGGTAGAAAAGATTGTGAAAACAGTCACTTAGCGTGTTTCCGACAATAGACTCAACATTCCACAATTGTGTGTGAAAATAGACCACTTGGCAGTAGACCAATAAGAACAAGTATTTTGTATTTGTATTTGCATTTGTATTCCTTACGCATTACCTGCCTAATTTTAGCTCTTTCTGACGTATACAGTGGTACCACGACATACGATCGCTTTGACGCACGATGTGTTCAACATCCAACGTAAAATTCGTTTCGCCATTTGTTTCTACATCCGACGACATGCTCAAAATACGATGATTTATGAAAGTGTCGCAATGTAATTGATTCCCAGCAAGACAGACGCACAGCTGATTTTCTTGTCAGAGAAATCAACATGGGTTCCAAGAATGTTAAAGCAGGTGGTGAAAAAAGAGAAAAAAGGTGAGGCTTACCATTGAAATGAAGATGGAAATGATAGAAAAATATGAGCGTGGGGCGCGCGTCTGTTAACTGCTTGACAATACGGCCATAGATCTCGACGGTCCTCCTCCGACCTCACCAGTCTTTATAAGTTAGGGAGACATTTATTATGATTGTAACAAAATCGCCAGCTTCGTAAGGTTTTTAATCATTCATTTCAGAACTTGTGCAACACAACATACCTACTGTCTGCTGCATCTAAACATGTGAAGTGAAAGTAAAAAATCCTCTCTCACTCTGGTACATCAGCCACGCGGTGCGTTCAGGTACAACACGCAAAGCACAACCGCCACATTACAACCCCATTCGTTACATTGTTACAGGTATTATCATTATTATTTCTATTAGGGTTGTTCCGATCATGTTTTTTTGCTCCCGATCCTGATCGTTTTAGTTTGAGTATCTGCCGATCCCGATATTTCCCGATCCGATTGCTTTTTTTTTGCTCCCGATTCAATTCCAATCCTTCCCAATAATTTTTCCCGATTATATACATTTTGGCAATGCATTAAGAAAAAAATGAATAAAACTCAGACGAATATATACATTCAACATACAGTACATAAGTACTGTATTTGTTTATTATGACAATAAATCCTCAAGCTGGCATTTACATTATTAACATTCTTTCTGTGAGAGGGATCCACGGACAGAAAGACTTGTAATTCTTAAAGGATAAATGTGACTCTGTATATTGTGACTAAATATTGCCATCTAGTGAATTTGTTGAGCTTTCAGTAAATGATACTGTAGCCATTTAACTGTTCTGCCCAAATGCCTGATGGGAAGTGCAACCATCACTGTGCGTAGTGACACCAATTGATATATCTTCTCTGCGTTGAGAAAAAACATATGGTGTTAAGATAAAGATCAACTACTACCTTTCTTCCCCACATTGCTTCCCACGATATTTTTAATTGTTGAGAGGTGGATTTTAAGGCTTTAGCCAATTAAATAAGGGCTCCAAAGACTGCCTAAATTCACTCTATTCCTTTTGCACTGCCTTTTAGCTCTATATATAGGTAAAACGGCGCCTTTATAGATTGAACGCGACAATGCGTGAGTGGGTCGTGCAGCGCATGCCTTAATTGCATTAAATATTTTAACGTGATTAATTTAAAAAAAATTAATTACCGCCGTTAACGCGATAGATTTGACAGTCCTAATTTAAGCCAAAACTAAAGACTTTGGATGAGTGTAAGACATTTTGTCTGTAACATGAAATACAATTAGAAAATGATTTAATTGAAAAAAATATATATATTAAAAAAGGGCATGTCCGATATTTTTTTGCCAATTCCGATACTTTGAAAATGACGTGATCGGACCCGACATCTATAATTTCTATTATTTATTAGTCCGATTTTTATTCATAATTTATTTGTTTTGCTCTGTGTAATTGCTATTTGCAATAGTACCAGTACTATTTATTAAGGATTTAGTTTAGGTTTTCGGGCTGGGTAACGAATTAATGGAATGATAATGTATTCTTATGGGAAAATCCTGCTTGACATACAACCATTTTGACTTACAAACAAGGTCCTGGAACGAATTGACTTCGTATGTAGAGGCACCACTGTATTAGAATGACTACGAAATTAGCTATAGGGAAATTGGAATATTTTCCAAAACAATAAGAAAATAAGTGATTGCCTTTTAGATCATTTTTTACACTTTGAGTAACTTTCATAAAATGTGTTTTTTGAACACTTTTTAACGTTTATTTCAGGATAATGAAACTTTAAATCGATAAAAGTAATACAATATTTATGGAACATTTAATGAAGTCATAAAATGTGAGAAAATGGCCAGAGATGGGCCTTTTTTTCTTTTAAACAATCATGCTTTATTTTAACCACAGACTGCTAAAATATTTTCACAGCGGCAAACACACTTCATGACTGCACAGTACAGTGTCAGTTTGGATTGCGCCAGTCTGAATCTCTGTACCACAGCACTTCCTCTTCATAACCCAATTTCACTCCCCAAAACTACCCATCGCCAAAACAGAACGTCAGGATTTAGTTGGTGCTCTATTGTTAATTCCTTTGAAAGCTACCCAAAAAACATTTACATTGGCTACCTGAAATGTGAAAGTGTACAGAATAGGAAAATCACAAATAGTCCTCCTCAAACTAAGCTCTGTTCTTTTCTGGAAATGTGGCTTTTATGTTCTTTTTATGGAATAATTAGGAGCAGAAAAGAGGAAGCGGCCAAATTCAACAGAATTCCTGCTCAAATTAGAAATAGAGGCAGTGTCTGAGAAGCTGGGTGGGTGCGGGGGGTAGCTTTTGAACATCTGAGTGCAGACGTGGCATTCAACAGCCGCTAAACAGACAATATCTTTTTCCCAGTTATCTGCACCATTTTCTCTTCTTTTTCTCCCTTGTTGTTTCAATCCCGTCAAAAGAAGGTAGGAGGTGTTATGAAAAACTAGCACGCTGTTTTCCTGCATCGTATCTTTTAATTCCCATTAGTGGAGTTGTCAGTGAGTACCTGACAGCAGCGTGAAGACGAGGTCGCTGTCTATGACAAGGCGAAGTGGGGGAGAAATGAAATGGGCAATGTGGATGGCGAAGGGGGCAAGAGACTCCAATGGGAAAGGCTCAACAACGAGAAGATGCGAATAGCAAGGTAGAGCTAACAAATAATCAACAAGGCCAGGTCTCAGTAGGAAATGAAGGAAAATTCCCTTCACTTTATAAACAGTGTTACCTCTACTTGCGAAATTAATAGGTTTGGGAAGTAGTTGCATTACTTGAAAATTCAGTAATTAGAGACGCAATTTCCATGTAAATGCACTAATCTGTTCCAAGCCCCCCAAAATTCAGACATAAATCTTTAATAATTGTGAGATGTGCTTTAATGCTTTTGCACAATAACAGTATTAACAATATTCACAATAACAGTATTAACAATATTCACAATATTTACAATAGTTATTGCAATTATGTGTGTTTAAAACTAGGTGTTATGATTATGTTTTCTCTATTCACTTATACTTTTTAGTGTTTACACAATGGAAAGAGTAAAGTTTCTGTTTTCAGTAAACGTCACCATAATGTTTCATTCTAGTTTCTGTTCTCAGTAAATGATACAATCTCGATAAAACAAAACTTATGCATGTGCAATGAATGCTCTCCAACTTCTTAATAAAAGGCTGCGCTCCTCAGGGGTTAGATTAGATAAGCTTGTTGTGAGCCACATGCTCCGCATCAACCTTTCTCCTGACGGCCGTTAGCGTAAAAGCTTTATCTTCGTCTCAAGTCTGATTCTCTCTCTGCCCTCCCTCAGGTCCTTTATTATTTTCTTAGTACAATAGTAAGTTTAGACCCAACAATAATGCATAAAAATTAAGGCTGTCAAACGATTAAAAATTTTAATCGAGTTAATCACAGCTTAAAAATTAATTAATCGTAATTAATCGCAATTCAAACCATCTACAGTATAAAATATGCCATATTTTTCTGTAAATTATTGTTGGAATGGAAAGACAAGACACAAGACGGATGCATACATTCAACATACTGTACATAAGTACTGTATTTGTTTATTATAACAATAAATCAACAAGATGGCATTAACATTATTAAACATTCTGTTAAAGCGATCCATGGATAGAAAGTTATAGAAATTTTATATTAAAACCCCTGTTTTCGTTTTAATAAAATTTGTAAAATTTTCAAACAAAAAATAAACTAGTAGCTCGCCATTGTTGATGTCAATGATTACACAATGCTCATGGTGCTGAAACCCATAAAATCAGTCACACCCAAGCGCCAGCAGAGGGCGACAAAACACAAACACAAGCAACAAATGGACATGACACTGTCATTTTAATCTGTTTGAGCGGAGTATGTGCGTTAATTGCGTCAAATATTTTAACGTGATTAATTTAAAAATTAATTGCCGCCCGTTAACGCGATAATTTTGACAGCCCTGATAAAAATACATCAAAACATATAACAAATACATGTCACAATTAGATTATTGCACAATGTACATAAAATCAGAGTTGTGCATAATGTAAAAAAAATAATAATAATAACTAGGCCTGCAAGCAGGACTGAACGGGCCCTCGCAATCTAGCGCAACTCGGACGTCACGCAACTCGGACTGTGTGCAGGTCAGGGTGGTGGCAGATCCTCCTCTCTAATCATCTCATTAGAACCTAACATGCTCGAAAGTCGCCTATTTACATTCCCACACCCAAGAGATAAAAACCCCTATTGGAGAGAGTACTACAAAAAAGGAGCCACTACTGAGCTGTGCAGCCAAGCCCTTATTCAAAACCAAAATTAATCTTCTAACTGGGCCAATTCGACCAAGTGTGCCAACTATTGTGGCTCTATAAGCTCCCTGAGTCTCTGAAAAAAAATATTTCCTTTAAATGGCGAACAAAGGGTCGTCACGGCAACAGACAGAGACACGTGGACATGGGCCGTAAAAAAGTATTTTAATAGGTCTTGAAACTACAATGACCAACATGAAAAGAACTGGACATGTTTTGGAAAAACGAGTGACTTTCTATCGCCACTAGTTGGCGCTGTAGGGTTGATGCAAATGACCCCTACAAGGCCCTTCAGGGTATGACTCTCAACAAGCACGGGAAGTTTGGCGCAGATATCTTGTATATCTGCCGAGTTATGACTGTTCAAAGTTTTTGGAGAGAAAAATTGTTGACAGTCATTTTCACTTTCCTGTTTGGACCCCTCCGCTTCAACGAAACTTCAATATTTTTCATCAGGCACCTGAAGACAGGTCTTAAGGTTTCCCTTATACAGGTTTGAGGTAGATTGATTTTTTCCCTTTAGAGGAGGAGTGTGTCCCGTAAAAAAGGGCATTTCCTGTTCCCACTAGGAGGCGCCAGGCACAAATGGTAAATTTTCAATCCAGTCCTGCTCAGGCTGGTATACCTCACACACATGCCAGATTTAAAATAGATTGAAGGTTGTATGAGGGAGTTATCAGTCATTTTCCGAATTCGGTGTTTTGCCGAAAAAATGGAAGAATTTGGCGCCCCGCCCAGGTCAGGCCCGTGAATGAAAACACACCATTTTTATAACTCAAGATTTCATATGCCTCATGAACAGTCTCACCAATTTTGAGAATGATCAAACTAATTCCCTAGGTGCCAAGGTGTAAAATGTGCACACTGTAAATCGATAAAAAGTTCACATTCAATCCAAAATACCCGATTTCCTGTAGGATTTGGAATGTGTGTGCAAGAGACTTTTTGGAGCAGTTTTGCACAAAGTTTTGACTCTCCAAATTTCATCACTCTATGTTAGAAAAACCTAAATGGAGAGGCCTTTTTGAAAATTTCAAGGGGGCGCCACTGAGCCATTTTGTTAAATTGTTTCGTAACGTTGCAAGATTATCGAACGTTATCCAAAGCCGCATGTATGTGCAAATTTTGGTGAGTTTTTATGCATATTCAAGCCTCCAAATGTAAACTCTTACTGTGAACCCATGAAAATTTCACATTCGATCCAAAATACCCGATTTCCTGTTGGATTTGGAATATGGGTGCAAGAGACTTTTTGGAGCAGTTTTGCATAAGGTATCTACTCCCCAAATTTCCTTGCTCTATGTTGAAAAAACCCAATAGGAAAGGCCTTTTTTAAAACTTCTTTCTGTCGCCACTAGTTGGCACTGTAGAGTTGATGCAAATGACCCCTACAAGACCCTTCAGGGTATGACTCTCAACAAACACGGAAAGTTTGGCGCAGATATGTTGCATATCTGCCGAGTTATGACTGTTCAAAATTTTTGGCGAGACAAATTGTTGACGGTCATTTTCACTTCCAGTTTGGACCTCTCCGCTTCAACGAAACCTCAATATTTTTCATCAGGGACCTGAACACATGTCTTGAGGCTCCCCTGAAACAGGTTTGAGGTCAATAGATTTTTTTCCCTTGGAGGAGGAGCCTGTCTCGTAAAGAAGGCCATTTCCTGTTCCCACTAGGGGGCGCCAGGCCTAATGGGTAATATTTCAATGCAGTCGTGTTCAGGCTGGGATATCTCATATACATGCTAGAAATGAAAAAGATTGAACGTTGTATCACGGAGTTTTTAATCATTTTCTGAATTTGGTATTTTGCCCAAAAATGGCCGACTTTGGGACCACGCCCAGGTCAGACCCTTGAGTGAAAACTCACCATTTTGAAAACTTAAGATCTCATATGTCTCCTGAATAGTCTGACCAATTTTGAAGACGATCCAACTATTTTCTTCAGCGACAAGGTCTCAAATGTAAATCGATAAAATTTCACATTTGATCCAAAATTTCCGGCTTCCTGTTGGGTTTGGAATATGGGTGCAAGAGACTTTTTGGAGCAGTTTTGCACAATGTATCGACTCGCCAAATTTCATTGTTCTACGTTGAAAAAACCTAATAGGAAAGGCCTTTTTGAAAATTTCAAGGGGGCGCCACTGAGCCATTTTGTTAAATTTTTTTGTAGATTATCAAAATTTACGCAAAGTTACATGTATGTGCAAATTTTGGTGAGTTTTCGTGCATGTTCAGGCCTCCAAATGTAAACTCCAACTGTGAACCGATAAAAATTTCACATTTGATCCAAAATATCCGATTTCCTGTTGGATTTGGAATATGGGTGCAAGAGGCTTTTTTGAACAGTTAGGCATAAGGTATCTACTCCCCAAATTTCATTGCTCTACGTTGAAAACCTGAGAGGAGAGGCCTTTTTGAAAATTTTAAGGGTCAAGGGGGCGCCACTGAGCCATTTTTTGACATTTTTTCAAAACGACACAAGATTATCGAATTTTACGCAAAGCCGCACGTATGTGCAAATTTTGGTGACTTTTCGTGCATGTTCAGGCCTCCAAATTGGCCATTTTCATTTGCCCTGAAAAAAGAATAATAATAACTAGGCCTGCAAGCAGGACTGAACGGGCCCTCGCAATCTAGCGCAACTCGGACGTCACGCAACTTGGACTGTGTGCAGGTCAGGGTGGTGGCAGATCCTCCTCTCTAATCATCTCATTAGAACCTAACATGCTCGAAAGTCGCCTATTTACATTCCCACACCCAAGAGATAAAAACCCCTATTGGAGAGAGTACTACAAAAAAGGAGCCACTACTGAGCTGTGCAGCCAAGCCCTTATTCAAAACCAAAATTAATCTTCTAACTTGGCCAATTCGACCAAGTGTGCCAAATATTGTGGCTCTATAAGCTGCCTGAGTCTCTGAAAAAAAATATTTCCTTTAAATGGCGAACAAAGGGTCGTCACGGCAACAGACAGAGACACGTGGACATGGGCCGTAAAAAAGTATTTTAATAGGTCTTGAAACTACAATGACCAACATGAAAAGAACTGGACATGTTTTGGAAAAACGAGTGACTTTCTATCGCCACTAGTTGGCGCTGTAGGGTGGATGCAAATGACCCCTACAAGTTCCTTCAGGGTATGACTCTCAACAAGCACGGGAAGTTTGGCGCAGATATGTTCTATATCTGCCGAGTTATGATTGTTCAAAGTTTTTGGAGAGAAAAATTGTTGACAGTCATTTTCACTTTCCTGTTTGGACCCCTCCGCTTCAACGAAACTTCAATATTTTTCATCATGCACCTGAAGACAGGTCTTAAGGCTTCCCTTATGCAGGTTTGAGGTAGATTGGTTTTTTCCCTTTAGAGGAGGAGTGTGTCCCGTAAAAAAGGGCATTTCCTGTTTCCACTAGGAGGCGCCAGGCACAAATGGTAAATTTTCAATCCAGTCCTGCTCAGGCTGGTATACCTCACACACATGCCAGATTTAAAATAGATTTAACATTGTATGAGGGTGTTATCAGTCATTTTCCGAATTCGGTGTTTTGGCGAAAAAATGGAAGAATTTGGCGCCCCGCCCAGGTCAGGCCCGTGAATGAAAACACACCATTTTTATAACTTAAGATTTCATATGCCTCATGAACAGTCTCGCCATTTTTGAGAATGATCAAACTAATTCCCTAGGTGCCAAGGTGTAAAATGTGCACACTGTAAATCGATAAAAAGTTCACATTCAATCCAAAATACCCGATTTCCTGTAGGATTTGGAATGTGTGTGCAAGAGACTTTTTGGAGCAGTTTTGCACAAAGTTTTGACTCTCCAAATTTCATCACTCTATGTTAGAAAAACCTAAATGGAGAGGCCTTTTTGAAAATTTCAAGGGGGCGCCACTGAGCCATTTTGTTAAAATTTTTCGTAACGTTGCAAGATTATCGAACGTTATCCAAAGCCGCATGTATGTGCAAATTTTGGTGAGTTTTTATGCATATTCAAGCCTCCAAATGTAAACTCTTACTGTGAACCCATGAAAATTTCACATTCGACCAAAAATACCCGATTTCCTGTTGGATTTGGAATATGGGTGCAAGAGACTTTTTGGAGCAGTTTTGCATAAGGTATGTACTCCCCAAATTTCCTTGCTCTATGTTGAAAAAACCCAATAGGAAAGGCCTTTTTTAAAACTTCTTTCTGTCGCCACTAGTTGGCACTGTAGAGTTGATGCAAATGACCCCTACAAGAACCTTCAGGGTATGACTCTCAACAAACACGGAAAGTTTGGCGCAGATATGTTGCATATCTGCCGAGTTATGACTGTTCAAAATGTTTGGCGAGACAAATTGTTGACGGTCATTTTCACTTCCAGTTTGGACCTCTCCGCTTCAACGAAACCTCAATATTTTTCATCAGGGACCTGAACACATGTCTTGAGGCTCCCCTGAAACAGGTTTGAGGTCAATAGATTTTTTTCCCTTGGAGGAGGAGCCTGTCTCGTAAAGAAGGCCATTTCCTGTTCCCACTAGGGGGCGCCAGGCCTAATGGGTAATATTTCAATGCAGTCGTGTTCAGGCTGGGATATCTCATATACATGCTAGAAATGAAAAAGATTGAACGTTGTATCACGGAGTTTTTAATCATTTTCTGAATTTGGTATTTTGCCCAAAAATGGCCGACTTTGGGACCACGCCCAGGTCAGACCCTTGAGTGAAAACTCACCATTTTGAAAACTTAAGATCTCATAGGTCTCCTGAATAGTCTGACCAATTTTGAAGACGATCCAACTATTTTCTTCAGCGACAAGGTCTCAAATGTAAATCGATAAAATTTCACATTTGATCCAAAATTTCCGGCTTCCTGTTGGGTTTGGAATATGGGTGCAAGAGACTTTTTGGAGCAGTTTTGCACAATGTATCGACTCGCCAAATTTCATCGTTCTACGTTGAAAAAACCTAATAGGAAAGGCCTTTTTGAAAATTTCAAGGGGGCGCCACTGAGCCATTTTGTTAATTTTTTTTGTAGATTATCAAAATTTACGCAAAGTTGCATGTATGTGCAAATTTTGGTGAGTTTTAATGCATGTTCAGGCCTCCAAATGTAAACTCCAACTGTGAACCGATAAAAATTTCACATTTGATCCAAAATATCCGATTTCCTGTTGGATTTGGAATATGGGTGCAAGAGGCTTTTTTGAACAGTTAGGCATAAGGTATCTACTCCCCAAATTTCATTGCTCTACGTTGAAAACCTGAGAGGAGAGGCCTTTTTGAAAATTTTAAGGGTCAAGGGGGCGCCACTGAGCCATTTTTTGACATTTTTTCAAAACGACACAAGATTATCGAAATTTACGCAAAGCCGCACGTATGTGCAAATTTTGGTGACTTTTCGTGCATGTTCAGGCCTCCAAATTGGCCATTTTCATTTGCCCTGAAAAAAGAATAATAATAATAACTAGGCCTGCAAGCAGGACTGAACGGGCCCTCGCGATCTAGCGCAACTCGGACGTCACGCAACTCGGACTGTGTGCAGGTCAGGGCGGTGGCAGATCCTCCTCTCTAATCATCTCATTAGAACCTAACATGCTCGAAAGTCGCCTATTTACATTCCCACACCCAAGAGATAAAAACCCCTATTGGAGAGAGTACTACAAAAAAGGAGCCACTACTGAGCTGTGCAGCCAAGCCCTTATTCAAAACTAAAATTAATCTTCTAACTGGGCCAATTCGACCAAGTGTGCCAACTATTGTGGCTCTATAAGCTGCCTGAGTCTCTGAAAAAAAATATTTCCTTTAAATGGCGAACAAAGGGTCGTCACGGCAACAGACAGAGACACGTGGACATGGGCCGTAAATAAGTATTTTAATAGGTCTTGAAACTACAATGACCAACCTGAAAAGAACTGGACATGTATTGGAAAAACGAGTGACTTTCTATTGCCACTAGTTGGCGCTGTAGGGTTGATGCAAATGACCCCTACAAGGCCCTTCAGGGTATGACTCTCAACAAGCACGGGAAGTTTGGCGCAGATATGTTGTATATCTGCCGAGTTATGACTGTTCAAAGTTTTTGGAGAGAAAAATTGTTGACAGTCATTTTCACTTTCCTGTTTGGACCCCTCCGCTTCAACGAAACTTCAATATTTTTCATCAGGCACCTGAACACAGGTCTTAAGGCTTCCCTTTTGCAGGTTTGAGGTAGATTGATTTTTTCCCTTTAGAGGAGGAGTGTGTCCCGTAAAAAAGGGCATTTCCTGTTCCCACTAGGAGGCGCCAGGCACAAATGGTAAATTTTCAATCCAGTCCTGCTCAGGCTAGTATACCTCACACACATGCCAGATTTAAAATATATTGAACGTTGTATGAGGGAGTTATCAGTCATTTTCCGAATTCGGTGTTTTGGCGAAAAAATGGCCGACTTTGGCACCCCGCCCAGGTCAGGCCCGTGAATGAAAACACACCATTTTTATAACTTAAGATTTCATATGCCTCATGAACAGGCTCGCCAATTTTGAGAATGATCAAACTAATTCCCTAGGTGCCAAGGTGTAAAATGTGCACACTGTAAATCGATAAAAATTTCACATTCAATCCAAAATACCCGATTTCCTGTAGGATTTGGAATGTGTGTGCAAGAGACTTTTTGGAGCAGTTTTGCACAAAGTTTTGACTCTCCAAATTTCATCACTCTATGTTAGAAAAACCTAAATGGAGAGGCCTTTTTGAAAATTTCAAGGGGGCGCCACTGAGCCATTTTGTTAAATTTTTTCGTAACGTTGCAAGATTATCGAACGTTATCCAAAGCCGCATGTATGTGCAAATTTTGGTGAGTTTTTATGCATATTCAAGCCTCCAAATGTAAACTCTTACTGTGAACCCATGAAAATTTCACATTCGATCCAAAATACCCAATTTCCTGTTGGATTTGGAATATGGGTGCAAGAGACTTTTTGGAGCAGTTTTGCATAAGGTATCTACTCCCCAAATTTCCTTGCTCTATGTTGAAAAAACCCAATAGGAAAGGCCTTTTTTAAAACTTCTTTCTTTCGCCACTAGTTGGCACTGTAGAGTTGATGCAAATGACCCCTACAAGAACCTTCAGGGTATGACTCTCAACAAACACGGAAAGTTTGGCGCAGATATGTTGCATATCTGCCGAGTTATGACTGTTCAAAATTTTTGGCGAGACAAATTGTTGACGGTCATTTTCACTTCCAGTTTGGACCTCTCCGCTTCAGCGAAACCTCAATATTTTTTATCAGGGACCTGAACACATGTCTTGAGGCTCCCCTGAAACAGGTTTGAGGTCAATAGTTTTTTTTCCCTTGGAGGAGGAGCCTGTCTCGTAAAGAAGGCCATTTCCTGTTCCCACTAGGGGGCGCCAGGCCTAATGGGTAATATTTCAATGCAGTCATGTTCAGGCTGGGATATCTCATATACATGCTAGAAATGAAAAAGATTGAACGTTGTATCACGGAGTTTTTAATCATTTTCTGAATTTGGTATTTTGCCCAAAAATGGCCGACTTTGGGACCACGCCCAGGCCCGACCCTTGAGTGAAAACACACCATTTTGAAAACTTAAGATCTCATATGTCTCCTGAATACTCTGACCAATTTTGAAGACGATCCAACTATTTTCTTCAGCGACAAGGTCTCAAATGTAAATCGATAAAATTTCACATTTGATCCAAAATTTCCGACTTCCTGTTGGATTTGGAATATGGGTGCAAGAGACTTTTTGGAGCAGTTTTGCACAATGTATCGACTCGCCAAATTTCATCGTTCTACGTTGAAAAAACCTAATAGGAAAGGCCTTTTTGAAAATTTCAAGGGGGCGCCACTGAGCGATTTTGTTAAATTTTTTTGTAGATTATCAAAATTTACGCAAAGTTGCATGTATGTGCAAATTTTGGTGAGTTTTCGTGCATGTTCAGGCCTCCAAATGTAAACCCCAACTGTGAACCGATAAAAATTTCACATTTGATCCAAAATATCCGATTTCCTGTTGGATTTGGAATATGGGTGCAAGAGGCTTTTTTGAACAGTTAGGCATAAGGTATCTACTCCCCAAATTTCATTGCTCTACGTTGAAAACCTGAGAGGAGAGGCCTTTTTGAAAATTTTAAGGGTAAAGGGGGCGCCACTGAGCCATTTTTTGACATTTTTTCAAAACGACACAAGATTATCGAAATTTACGCGAAGCGGCACGTATGTGCAAATTTTGGTGACTTTTCGTGCATGTTCAGGCCTCCAAATTGGCCATTTTCATTTGCCCTGAAAAAAGAAGAATAATAATAATAATAATAATAATAATAATAATAATAATAATAATAATAATCCTTTGCAAAACAATAGGGCCTTCGCACGTCTAGTGCTCGGGCCCTAATAACTAGGCCTGCAAGCAGGACTGAACGGGCCCTCGCAATCTAGCGCAACTCGGACGTCACGCAACTCGGACTGTGTGCAGGTCAGGGTGGTGGCAGATCCTCCTCTCTAATCATCTCATTAGAACCTAACATGCTCGAAAGTCGCCTAATTACATTCCCACACCCAAGAGATAAAAACCCCTATTGGAGAGAGTACTACAAAAAAGGAGCCACTACTGAGCTGTGCAGCCAAGCCCTTATTCAAAACCAAAATTAATCTTCTAACTTGGCCAATTCGACCAAGTGTGCCAAATATTGTGGCTCTATAAGCTGCCTGAGTCTCTGAAAAAAAATATTTCCTTTAAATGGCGAACAAAGGGTCGTCACGGCAACAGACAGAGACACGTGGACATGGGCCGTAAAAAAGTATTTTAATAGGTCTTGAAACTACAATGACCAACATGAAAAGAACTGGACATGTTTTGGAAAAACGAGTGACTTCCTATCGCCACGAGTTGGCGCTGTAGGGTTGATGCAAATGACCCCTACAAGTTCCTTCAGGGTATGACTCTCAACAAGCACGGGAAGTTTGGCGCAGATATGTTCTATATCTGCCGAGTTATGATTGTTCAAAGTTTTTGGAGAGAAAAATTGTTGACAGTCATTTTCACTTTCCTGTTTGGACCCCTCCGCTTCAACGAAACTTCAATATTTTTCATCAGGCACCTGAAGACAGGTCTTAAGGCTTCCCTTATGCAGGTTTGAGGTAGATTGGTTTTTTCCCTTTAGAGGAGGAGTGTGTCCCGTAAAAAAGGGCATTTCCTGTTTCCACTAGGAGGCGCCAGGCACAAATGGTAAATTTTCAATCCAGTCCTGCTCAGGCTGGTATACCTCACACACATGCCAGATTTAAAATAGATTTAACATTGTATGAGGGTGTTATCAGTCATTTTCCGAATTTGGTGTTTTGGCGAAAAAATGGAAGAATTTGGCGCCCCGCCCAGGTCAGGCCCGTGAATGAAAACACACCATTTTTATAACTTAAGATTTCATATGCCTCATGAACAGTCTCGCCAATTTTGAGAATGATCAAACTAATTCCCTAGGTGCCAAGGTGTAAAATGTGCACACTGTAAATCGATAAAAAGTTCACATTCAATCCAAAATACCCGATTTCCTGTAGGATTTGGAATGTGTGTGCAAGAGACTTTTTGGAGCAGTTTTGCACAAAGTTTTGACTCTCCAAATTTCATCACTCTATGTTAGAAAAACCTAAATGGAGAGGCCTTTTTGAAAATTTCAAGGGGGCGCCACTGAGCCATTTTCTTAAATTGTTTCGTAACGTTGCAAGATTATCGAACGTTATCCAAAGCCGCATGTATGTGCAAATTTTGGTGAGTTTTTATGCATATTCAAGCCTCCAAATGTAAACTCTTACTGTGAACCCATGAAAATTTCACATTCGATCCAAAATACCCGATTTCCTGTTGGATTTGGAATATGGGTGCAAGAGACTTTTTGGAGCAGTTTTGCATAAGGTATCTACTCCCCAAATTTCCTTGCTCTATGTTGAAAAAACCCAATAGGAAAGGCCTTTTTTAAAACTTCTTTCTGTCGCCACTAGTTGGCACTGTAGAGTTGATGCAAATGACCCCTACAAGAACCTTCAGGGTATGACTCTCAACAAACACGGAAAGTTTGGCGCAGATATGTTGCATATCTGCCGAGTTATGACTGTTCAAAATTTTTGGCGAGACAAATTGTTGACGGTCATTTTCACTTCCAGTTTGGACCTCTCCGCTTCAACGAAACCTCAATATTTTTCATCAGGGACCTGAACACATGTCTTGAGGCTCCCCTGAAACAGGTTTGAGGTCAATAGATTTTTTTCCCTTGGAGGAGGAGCCTGTCTCGTAAAGAAGGCCATTTCCTGTTCCCACTAGGGGGCGCCAGGCCTAATGGGTAATATTTCAATGCAGTCGTGTTCAGGCTGGGATATCTCATATACATGCTAGAAATGAAAAAGATTGAACGTTGTATCACGGAGTTTTTAATCATTTTCTGAATTTGGTATTTTGCCCAAAAATGGCCGACTTTGGGACCACGCCCAGGTCAGACCCTTGAGTGAAAACTCACCATTTTGAAAACTTAAGATCTCATATGTCTCCTGAATAGTCTGACCAATTTTGAAGACTATCCAACTATTTTCTTCAGCGACAAGGTCTCAAATGTAAATCGATAAAATTTCACATTTGATCCAAAATTTCCGGCTTCCTGTTGGGTTTGGAATATGGGTGCAAGAGACTTTTTGGAGCAGTTTTGCACAATGTATCGACTTGCCAAATTTCATCGTTCTACGTTGAAAAAACCTAATAGGAAAGGCCTTTTTGAAAATTTCAAGGGGGCGCCACTGAGCCATTTTGTTAAATTTTTTTGTAGATTATCAAAATTTATGCAAAGTTGCATGTATGTGCAAATTTTGGTGAGTTTTCGTGCATGTTCAGGCCTCCAAATGTAAACTCAAACTGTGAACCGATAAAAATTTCCCATTTGATCCAAAATATCCGATTTCCTGTTGGATTTGGAATATGGGTGCAAGAGGCTTTTTTGAACAGTTAGGCATAAGGTATCTACTCCCCAAATTTCATTGCTCTACGTTGAAAACCTGAGAGGAGAGGCCTTTTTGAAAATTTTAAGGGTCAAGGGGGCGCCACTGAGCCATTTTTTGACATTTTTTCAAAACGACACAAGATTATCGAAATTTACGCAAAGCCGCACGTTTGTGCAAATTTTGGTGACTTTTCGTGCATGTTCAGGCCTCCAAATTGGCCATTTTCATTTGCCCTGAAAAAAGAATAATAATAATAATAATAATAATAATAATAACTAGGCCTGCAAGCAGGACTGAACGGGCCCTCGCAATCTAGCGCAACTCGGACGTCACGCAACTCGGACTGTGTGCAGGTCAGGGTGGTGGCAGATCCTCCTCTCTCATCATCTCATTAGAACCTAACATGCTCGAAAGTCGCCTATTTACATTCCCACACCCAAGAGATAAAAACCCCTATTGGAGAGAGTACTACAAAAAAGGAGCCACTACTGAGCTGTGCAGCCAAGCCCTTATTCAAAACCAAAATTAATCTTCTAACTGGGCCAATTCGACCAAGTGTGCCAAATATTGTGGCTATATAAGCTGCCTGAGTCTTTGAAAAAAAATATTTCCTTTAAATGGCGAATAAAGGGTTGTCACGGCAACAGACAGAGACACGTGGACATGGGCCGTAAATAAGTATTACAATAGGTCTTCAAACTACAATGACCAACCTGAAAAGAACTGGACATGTATTGGAAAAACGAGTGACTTTCTATTGCCACTAGTTGGCGCTGTAGGGTTGATGCAAATGACCCCTACAAGGCCCTTCAGGGCATGACTCTCAACAAGCACGGGAAGTTTGGCGCAGATATGTTGTATATCTGCCGAGTTATGACTGTTCAAAGTTTTTGGAGAGAAAAATTGTTGACAGTCATTTTCACTTTCCTGTTTGGACCCCTCCGCTTCAACGAAACTTCAATATTTTTCATCAGGCACCTGAAGACAGGTCTTAAGGCTACCCTTATGCAGGTTTGAGGTCAACAGATTTTTTTTCCTTGGAGGACGAACCTGTCTCGTAAAAAAAGGCATTTCCTGTTCTCACTAGGGGGCGCTAGGCCTAATGGGTAATATTTCAATGCACTCGTGTTAAGGGTGGGATGTCGCACATACATGCCAGATATGAAAAAGATTGAACGTTGTGTGAAGGAACTATTAGTCATTTACTGAATTTGTCATTTTGCCGAAAAAATGGCCGACTTTGGCACCCCGCCCAGGTCAGGCCCGTGAATGAAAACACACCATTTTGATAACTTAAGATTTCATATGCCTCATGAACAGTCTCGCCAATTTTGAGAATGATCAAACTAATTCCCTAGGTGCCAAGGTGTAAAATGTGCACACTGTAAATCGATAAAAAATTCGCATTCAAACCAAAATACCCGATTTCCTGTTGGGTTTGGAATACGCATGCAAGAGACTTTTTGGAGCAGTTTTGTACAAGGTATCGACTCACCGAATTTCATCCCTCTACGTAGAAAAAACCTAAATGGAGAGGCCTTTTTGAAAATTTCAAGGGGGCGCCACTGAGCCATTTTGTTACATGTTTTCGTAACGTTGCAAGATTATTGAACGTTATGGAAAGCCGCATTTATGTCCAAATTTTTGTGAGTTTTCGTGCATGTTGAAGCTTCCAAATGTAAACTCCTACTGTGAACCGATAAAAATTTCACATTCGATTCAAAATACCCGATTTCCTGTTGGATTTGGAATACGGGTGCAAGAGACTTTTTGGAGCAGTTTTGCATAAGGTATCTACTCCCCAAATTTCCTCGCTCTATGTTGAAAAAACCCAATAGGAAAGGCCTTTTTTAAAACTTCTTTCTGTCGCCACTAGTTGGCACTGTAGAGTTGATGCAAATGACCCCTACAAGAACCTTCAGGGTATGACTCTCAACAAACACGGAAAGTTTGGCGCAGATATGTTGCATATCTGCCGAGTTATGACTGTTCAAAATTTTTGGCGAGACAAATTGTTGACGGTCATTTTCACTTCCAGTTTGGACCTCTCCGCTTCAACGAAACCTCAATATTTTTCATCAGGGACCTGAACACATGTCTTGAGGCTCCCCTGAAACAGGTTTGAGGTCAATAGATTTTTTTCCCTTGGAGGAGGAGCCTGTCTCGTAAAGAAGGCCATTTCCTGTTCCCACTAGGGGGCGCCAGGCCTAATGGGTAATATTTCAATGCAGTCGTGTTCAGGCTGGGATATCTCATATACATGCTAGAAATGAAAAAGATTGAACGTTGTATCACGGAGTTTTTAATCATTTTCTGAATTTGGTATTTTGCCCAAAAATGGCCGACTTTGGGACCACGCCCAGGCCAGACCCTTGAATGAAAACACACCATTTTGAAAACTTAAGATCTCATATGTCTCCTGAATAGTCTGGCCAATTTTGAAGACGATCCAACTATTTTCTTCAGCGACAAGGTCTCAAATGTAAATCGATAAAATTTCACATTTGATCCAAAATTTCCGGCTTCCTGTTGGGTTTGGAATATGGGTGCAAGAGACTTTTTGGAGCAGTTTTGCACAATGTATCGACTCGCCAAATTTCATCGTTCTACGTTGAAAAAACCTAATAGGAAAGGCCTTTTTGAAAATTTCAAGGGGGCGCCACTGAGCCATTTTGTTAAATTTTTTTGTAGATTATCAAAATTTACGCAAAGTTGAATGTATGTGCAAATTTTGGTGAGTTTTCGTGCATGTTCAAGCCTCCAAACGTAAACTCCAACTGTGAACCGAAAAAATTTCACATTCGATCCAAAATACCCGATTTCCTGTTGGATTTGGAATATGGGTGCAAGAGGCTTTTTTGAACAGTTAGGCATAAGGTATCTACTCCCCAAATTTCATTGCTCTACGTTGAAAACCTGAGAGGAGAGGCCTTTTTGAAAATTTTAAGGGTCAAGGGGGCGCCACTGAGCCATTTTTTGACATTTTTTCAAAACGACGCAAGATTATCGAAATTTACGCGAATCTGCACGTATGTGCAAATTTTGGTGACTTTTCGTGCATGTTCAGGCCTCCAAATTGGCCATTTTCATTTGCCATGAAGAAAGAATAATAATAATAATAATAATAATAATAATAATAATAATAATAATAATAATCCTTTGCATTACAATAGGGCCTTCGCACGTCTAGTGCTCGGGCCCTAATAATAATAATAATAATAATAATCCTTTGCAAAACAATAGGGCCTTCGCACGCTTAGTGCTCGGGCCCTAACTAGCCCTGCAAGCAGGACTGAACGGGCCCTCGCGTATGGCGCAACTCGGACGTCAAACAAAGTCGAAGGGCAGGCAGGTCGGGGCGGTGGCAGTCGACAACAGACAGATATCCAGGCAGATATATTGCATGTCTGAATGTTCAGAATTAGTGGGGAGAGAAAATGGCGACGGTCATTATGACTTTCCTATGGGACCCCTCTGCTTTAACAAAAAAAAATTGTTTATTAGGCACCTGAACACGGTCATTATGACTTTCCTTTTGGACCCCTCTGCTTTAACGAAACAAAATTGTTGATCAGGCACCTGAACACATGTCTTAAGGCTCCGCTGATTCAGGTTTGAGGTCAATTGATTTTTGACCCTGAGAAGCAGGAGCCTTTCTATTTAATTAAAAGTGTGTTTCCTGTTCCCACTAGGGGGCGCCAGGCGTAATGAGTAATATTTCAATAAAGTCATGTGCAGGCTGAAATACTTCACATTCATGCCAAATATGAAAAAGATTGCACCTTCAATCAGGAAGTTATTACCGTATTTTTCGGACTACAAGTCGCACCTGAGTATAAGTCGCACAAGCCAGAAAATGCCCAACAAAGAGAAAAAAAACATATATAAGTCTTACAGTGCATAAACAACGAAATGCGAATATACTGTCCTCACCAGGACGCTACCGCTCGGTCCTGGCTATATACAGCGAACTCCAAAAAGACAATGCTGGACGTCCGCATAATTTGTTGAATCAATTTGGTCCTCGATAGCAAACAGGTTCACATCAACGTAAATAAATGATAATTAGGTACTATTGCAGCAATAACATAACAGATTAGCATGCGTTCGCTAGCATTAGCACACCATTCAAACAACCACACAACTGGCTGTAAGTGTCCGCTCGCGGGTGGAAAACACACAACAACAACAGAAAAGATGATACACGCAGGCGTTGCCTCTGTAGAGATATTTTAAAAGCATAAACAATGAACGTAGCTTCGCAGCCGTCTTTCCCTCTCGCTAACTCGCCCACTCACTCACTCACTCACTCACTCACTCACTCACTCACTCACTCACTCACTCACTCACTCACTCACTCACTCACTCACTCACTCACTCAGAGCTACGTAGCTGTCTGTCTTCTTCTGGTGTGCGAGCGCTCTTCTTCACGTAAACAAGTGCGAGTGCGCTCCCAGGTGGGCGTGAAAGCGCCACAAACTAAATGCATCCATTTCAATTTAAAAAAATCAATTATACAATTGAACATACATTGCCAAAGGCAGAACGCGAACGTGGCCATAGCTATTAAGAGTTATTCAGATAACTATAGCATGCTAACAAGTTTACAAAACCATTAGTCCAAAACACCAAAATAACATGGGAAATTTTATCATAATGTGTTAATAATTTCACACATAAGTCGCTGCTGAGTATAAGTCGCACCCCAAAGCAAAATATGAAAAAAACCGCGACTTATAGTCATTTACTGAATTGTATTGTCAAAAATAAGACACATTTGCTCCCCTGGCCAGGAAAGGGCCGTGAATGAAATGTCACCATTTTGATAACCTAACATCTCATATGTGTCAATAATAGTCTGACCAATTTTGAGGAGCATTCAACTTACTGCCTCGGCGTAATGGTGTCAAACGTGCATGCTGGTTTTAGACAAAAATGCCATGTTGTGCAAGATTCAATCCCTAATACCCGATTTCCTGTTGGGTTTGGAATATGGGTGCAAGAGACTTTTTGGAGCAGTTTTGCACAACGTATCCACTCCCCAAATTTCATCACTCTACGTCGAAAAAAACTAATAGGACAGGCCTTTTTTAAAAATTGAAGGGGGCGCCACTGAGCCATTTTATTACATCTTTTGGCAATGTTGCTAAATTCATGAAATTTACATGAAGCCGCATGTATGTGCAAATTTAGGTGAGTTTTCGAGCATGTTCAGACCTGGAAATTGGCCATTTTGTGACAAAATGCCGAGGGTCTTTTCACTTTCCTGTTTGGGTACTGCTACATCAACGAAAACTCAATATTTTTCATCATATACCTAAAGACATGTCTTAAGGCTCCCCTGATGCAGGTTTGAGGTCAATTGATGTTTTTCACCAGGAGGAGGAGCCTTTCTCGTAAAAATGGGTGTTTCCTCTTCCCACAAGGGGGCGCCAGGCCTAATGGAAAATATTTCAATGCAGTCGTGTTCAGGTTAAGACACCTTACACGCATGCCAAATATGAAAAAGATTGGACCTTGTATCAGGAAGTTATTAATCATTTACTGAAATTGGCGCGTTGCCAAAAAAACACCCGACTTTGGTACCCCGCCCAGGTTAGGCCCGTGGACGAAAACTCACCATTTTCACAACTTAATATCTCATATGTCTCATGAAGACGTACACCAATTTTGAGGAAGATCCAACGTACTGGCTCGGCGCAATGGTCTGAAACGTGCATGCTGGTTTTCGCCCAAAATGCTATGTTTTTCAACATTCAATCCAAAATATCCGATTTCCTGTTGGGTTTGGAATATGGGTGCTGCAGACTTTTTGAAGCGTCTCTGGACAACGTATCCACTCCCCAAATTTCATTGCTCTACGTTGAAAAACATCAAAGCAAAGGGCATTTTTAAAATTTCAAGGGGGCGCCACTGAGCCATTTTTTGATTTTTTTAAAAAACGTTGCTAAATTTTCGAAATTTTCGCGAAGCCGGATGTATATGCAAAATTTGGTGAGTTTTTGAGCATGTTCAGGCCTTCAAATTGGCCATTTTCATTTGCCATGAAAAAATAATAATAATAATAATAATAATAATAATAATAATAATCCTTCGAAGAACAATAGGGCCTCGCACGCTGAGAGTGCTCGGGCCCTAATAACTAGGCCTGCAAGCAGGACTGAACGGGCCCTCGCAATCTAGCGCAACTCGGACGTCACGCAACTCGGACTGTGTGCAGGTCAGGGTGGTGGCAGATCCTCCTCTCTAATCATCTCATTAGAACCTAACATGCACGAAAGTCGCCTATTTACATTACCACACCCAAGAGATAAAAAACCCTATTGGAGAGAGTACTACAAAAAAGGAGCAACTACTGAGCTGTGCAGCCAAGCCCTTATTCAAAACCAAATTAATCTTCTAACTGGGCCAATTCGACCAAGTGTGCCAAATATTGTGGCTCTATAAGCTGCCTGAGTCTCTGAAAAAAAATATTTCCTTTAAATGGCGAACAAAGGGTCGTCACGGCAACAGATAGAGACACGTGGACATGTGCCGTAAATAAGTATTTTAATAGGTCTTGAAACTACAATGACCAACCTGAAAAGAACTGGACATGTATTGGAAAAACGAGTGACTTTCTATTGCCACTAGTTGGCGCTGTAGCGTTGATGCAAATGACCCCTACAAGGCCCTTCAGGGTATGACTCTCAACAAGCACGGGAAGTTTGGCGCAGATATGTTGTATATCTGCCGAGTTATGACTGTTCAAAGTTTTTGGAGAGAAAAATTGATGACAGTCATTTTCACTTTGCTGTTTGGACCCCTCCGCTTCAACGAAACTTCAATATTCTTCATCAGGCACCTGAAGACAGGTCTTAAGGCTTCCCTTATGCAGGTTTGAGGTAGATTGATTTTTTCCCTTTAGAGGAGGAGTGTGTCCAGTAAAAAAGGGCATTTCCTGTTCCCACTAGGAGGCGCCAGGCACAAACGGTAAATTTTCAATCCAGTCCTGCTCAGGCTGGTATACCTCACACACATGCCAGATTTAAAATAGATTGAAGGTTGTATGAGGGAGTTATCAGTCATTTTCCGAATTCGGTGTTTTGGCGAAAAAATGGCCGACTTTGGCACCCCGCCCATGTCAGGCCCGTGAATGAAAACACATCATTTTGATAACTTAAGATTTCATGTGCCTCATGAACAGTCTCGCCAATTTTGAGAATGATCAAACTAATTCCCTAGGTGCCAAGGTGTAAAATGTGCACACTGTAAATCGATACAAATTTCATATTCAATCCAAAATACCTGATTTCCTGTTGGGTTTGGAATACGCATGCAAGAGACTTTTTGGAGCAGTTTTGTACAAGGTATCGACTCTCCGAATTTCATCCTTCTACGTTGAAAAAACCTAAATAGAGAGGCCTTTTTGAAAATTTCAAGGGGGCGCCACTGAGCCATTTTGTTACATGTTTTCGTAACGTTGCAAGATTATTGAACTTTATGCAAAGCCGCATGTATGTCCAAATTTTTGTGAGTTTTCGTGCATGTTCAAGCCTCCAAATGTAAACTCCTACTGTGAACCGATAAAAATTTCACATTCCATCTAAAATACCCGATTTCCTGTTGGATTTGGAATACGGGTGCAAGAGACTTTTTGGAGCAGTTTTGCACAAGGTATCGACTCCCCAAATTTCATCACTCTATGTTAAAAAAACCTAATAGGAAACGCCTTTTTGAAAAATTCAAGGGGGCGCCACTGAGGCATTTTGTTACATTTTTTCGTAACATTGCAAGATTATCGAACGTTATCCAAAGCTGCATGTATGTGCAAATTTTTACGAGTTTTTGTGCATATTCAAGCCTCCAAATGTAAACTCCTACTGTGAACCCATGAAAATTTCACATTCGATCCAAAATACCCGATTTCCTGTTGGATTTGGAATACGGGTGCAAGAGACTTTTTGGAGCAGTTTTGCAGAAGGTATCTACTCCCCAAATTTCCTTGCTCTATGTTGAAAAAACCCAATAGGAAAGGCCTTTTTTAAAACTTCTTTCTGTCGCCACTAGTTGGCACTGTAGAGTTGATGCAAATGACCCCTACAAGAACCTTCAGGGTATGACTCTCAACAAACACGGGAAGTTTGGCGCAGATATGTTGTATATCTGCCGAGTTATGACTGTTCAAAGTTTTTTGCGTGACAAATTGTTGACGTTCATTTTCACTTTCCTGTTTGGACCCCTCCGCCTCAACGAAACATCAATATTTTTCATCAGGCACCTGAACACAGGTCTTAAGGCTCCCCTGATGCAGGTTTGAGGTCAACAGATTTTTTTCCCTTGGAGGAGGAACCTGTCTCGTAAAAAAAGGCATTTCCTGTTCTCACTAGGGGGCGCTAGACCTAATGGGTAATATTTCAATGCACTCGTGTTAAGGGTGGGATACCACACATACATGCCAAATATGAAAAAGATTGAACGTTGTGTCAAGGAACTATTAGTCATTTACTGAATTTGTCATTTTGCCGAAAAAATGGTCGACTTTGGCACCACGCCCAGGTCAGACCCGTGAATGAAAACGCACCATTTTCAAAACTTAAGATTTCATATGTCTCCTGAACAGTCTCACCAATTTTGAAGATGATCCAACTAACTCCCTCGGCGAAAAGGTCTCAAATGTGCACCCTGTGAATCGATAAAAATTTCATATTTGATCCAAAATAACCGATTTCCTGTTGGGTTTGGAATATGCGTGTAAATGCTTTTTTGGAGCGGTTTTGGACAAGGTATAGACCCCCCAAATTTCATTGCTCTACGCTGACATACCCTAATGTTATAGGCCAATTTTAAAATTTCAAGGGGGCGCCACTGAGCCATTTTGTTATATTTTTTTGCAACGTTGCAAAATTATCGAAATTTACAATTTTCCGGACGTATGTGCAAATTTTGGTGACTTTTCGTGCATGTTCAGGCCTCCAAATTGGCCGTTTTCATTTGCCCTGAAAAAAAAAAAAAAAAAAAAAAATTAAAAAAAAAATAATCCTTTGCAAAACAATAGGGCCTTCGCACGTCTAGTGCTCGGGCCCTAATAATAATAATAATAATAACTAGGCCTGCAAGCAGGACTGAATGGGCCCTCGCAATCTAGCGCAACTCGGACGTCACGCAACTCGGACTGTGTGCAGGTCAGGGTGGTGGCAGATCCTCCTCTCTCATCATCTCATTAGAACCTAACATGCTCGAAAGTCGCCTATTTACATTCCCACACCCAAGAGATAAAAACCCCTATTGGAGAGAGTACTACAAAAAAGGAGCCACTACTGAGCTGTGCAGCCAAGCCCTTATTCAAAACCAAAATTAATCTTCTAACTGGGCCAATTCGACCAAGTGTGCCAAATATTGTGGCTATATAAGCTGCCTGAGTCTTTGAAAAAAAATATTTCCTTTAAATGGCGAATAAAGGGTTGTCACGGCAACAGACAGAGACACGTGGACATGGGCCGTAAATAAGTATTACAATAGGTCTTCAAACTACAATGACCAACCTGAAAAGAACTGGACATGTATTGGAAAAACGAGTGACTTTCTATTGCCACTAGTTGGCGCTGTAGGGTTGATGCAAATGACCCCTACAAGGCCCTTCAGGGCATGACTCTCAACAAGCACGGGAAGTTTGGCGCAGATATGTTGTATATCTGCCGAGTTATGACTGTTCAAAGTTTTTGGAGAGAAAAATTGTTGACAGTCATTTTCACTTTCCTGTTTGGACCCCTCCGCTTCAACGAAACTTCAATATTTTTCATCAGGCACCTGAAGACAGGTCTTAAGGCTACCCTTATGCAGGTTTGAGGTCAACAGATTTTTTTTCCTTGGAGGACGAACCTGTCTCGTAAAAAAAGGCATTTCCTGTTCTCACTAGGGGGCGCTAGGCCTAATGGGTAATATTTCAATGCACTCGTGTTAAGGGTGGGATGTCGCACATACATGCCAGATATGAAAAAGATTGAACGTTGTGTGAAGGAACTATTAGTCATTTACTGAATTTGTCATTTTGCCGAAAAAATGGCCGACTTTGGCACCCCGCCCAGGTCAGGCCCGTGAATGAAAACACACCATTTTGATAACTTAAGATTTCATATGCCTCATGAACAGTCTCGCCAATTTTGAGAATGATCAAACTAATTCCCTAGGTGCCAAGGTGTAAAATGTGCACACTGTAAATCGATAAAAAATTCGCATTCAAACCAAAATACCCGATTTCCTGTTGGGTTTGGAATACGCATGCAAGAGACTTTTTGGAGCAGTTTTGTACAAGGTATCGACTCACCGAATTTCATCCCTCTACGTAGAAAAAACCTAAATGGAGAGGCCTTTTTGAAAATTTCAAGGGGGCGCCACTGAGCCATTTTGTTACATGTTTTCGTAACGTTGCAAGATTATTGAACGTTATGGAAAGCCGCATTTATGTCCAAATTTTTGTGAGTTTTCGTGCATGTTGAAGCTTCCAAATGTAAACTCCTACTGTGAACCGATAAAAATTTCACATTCGATTCAAAATACCCGATTTCCTGTTGGATTTGGAATACGGGTGCAAGAGACTTTTTGGAGCAGTTTTGCACAAGGTATCGACTTGCCAAATTTCATCGTTCTACGTTGAAAAAACCTAATAGGAAAGGCCTTTTTGAAAATTTCAAGGGGGCGCCACTGAGCCATTTTGTTAAATTTTTTTGTAGATTATCAAAATTTATGCAAAGTTGCATGTATGTGCAAATTTTGGTGAGTTTTCGTGCATGTTCAGGCCTCCAAATGTAAACTCAAACTGTGAACCGATAAAAATTTCCCATTTGATCCAAAATATCCGATTTCCTGTTGGATTTGGAATATGGGTGCAAGAGGCTTTTTTGAACAGTTAGGCATAAGGTATCTACTCCCCAAATTTCATTGCTCTACGTTGAAAACCTGAGAGGAGAGGCCTTTTTGAAAATTTTAAGGGTCAAGGGGGCGCCACTGAGCCATTTTTTGACATTTTTTCAAAACGACACAAGATTATCGAAATTTACGCAAAGCCGCACGTTTGTGCAAATTTTGGTGACTTTTCGTGCATGTTCAGGCCTCCAAATTGGCCATTTTCATTTGCCCTGAAAAAAGAAGAAGAAGAATAATAATAATAATAATAATAATAATAATAATAATAATAATAATAATAATAATAATAATAATAATCCTTTGCAAAACAATAGGGCCTTCGCACGCTTAGTGCTCGGGCCCTAATAATAATAATCCTTTGCAAAACAATAGGGCCTTCGCACGCTCAGTGCTCGGGCCCTAATAATAATAATAATAATAATAATAATAACTAGGCCTGCAAGCAGGACTGAACAGGCCCTCGCAATCTAGCGCAACTCGGACGTCACGCAACTCGGACTGTGTGCAGGTCAGGGTGGTGGCAGATCCTCCTCTCTAATCATCTCATTAGAACCTAACATGCTCGAAAGTCGCCTATTTACATTCCCACACCCAAGAGATAAAAACCCCTATTGGAGAGAGTACTACAAAAAAGGAGCCACTACTGAGCTGTGCAGCCAAACCCTTATTCAAAACCTAAATTAATCTTCTAACTGGGCCAATTCGACCAAGTGTGCCAACTATTGTGGCTCTATAAGCTCCCTGAGTCTCTGAAAAAAAATATTTCCTTTAAATGGCGAACAAAGGGTCGTCACGGCAACAGACAGAGACACGTGGACATGGGCCGTAAAAAAGTATTTTAATAGGTCTTGAAACTACAATGACCAACATGAAAAGAACTGGACATGTTTTGGAAAAACGAGTGACTTTATATCGCCACTAGTTGGCGCTGTAGGGTTGATGCAAATGACCCCTACAAGGCCCTTCAGGGTATGACTCTCAACAAGCACGGGAAGTTTGGCGCAGATATCTTGTATATCTGCCGAGTTATGACTGTTCAAAGTTTTTGGAGAGAAAAATTGTTGACAGTCATTTTCACTTTCCTGTTTGGACCCCTCCGCTTCAACGAAACTTCAATATTTTTCATCAGGCACCTGAAGACAGGTCTTAAGGTTTCCCTTATGCAGGTTTGAGGTAGATTGATTTTTTCCCTTTAGAGGAGGAGTGTGTCCCGTAAAAAAGGGCATTTCCTGTTCCCACTAGGAGGCGCCAGGCACAAATGGTAAATTTTCAATCCAGTCCTGCTCAGGCTGGTATACCTCACACACATGCCAGATTTAAAATAGATTGAACGTTGTATGAGGGAGTTATCAGTCATTTTCCGAATTCGGTGTTTTGGCGAAAAAATGGAAGAATTTGGCGCCCCGCCCAGGTCAGGCCCGTGAATGAAAACACACCATTTTTATAACTTAAGATTTCATATGCCTCATGAACAGTCTCACCAATTTTGAGAATGATCAAACTAATTCCCTAGGTGCCAAGGTGTAAAATGTGCACACTGTAAATCGATAAAAAGTTCACATTCAATCCAAAATACCCGATTTCCTGTAGGATTTGGAATGTGTGTGCAAGAGACTTTTTGGAGCAGTTTTGCACAAAGTTTTGACTCTCCAAATTTCATCACTCTATGTTAGAAAAACCTAAATGGAGAGGCCTTTTTGAAAATTTCAAGGGGGCGCCACTGAGCCATTTTGTTAAATTGTTTCGTAACGTTGCAAGATTATCGAACGTTATCCAAAGCCGCATGTATGTGCAAATTTTGGTGAGTTTTTATGCATATTCAAGCCTCCAAATGTAAACTCTTACTGTGAACCCATGAAAATTTCACATTCGACCCAAAATACCCGATTTCCTGTTGGATTTGGAATATGGGTGCAAGAGACTTTTTGGAGCAGTTTTGCATAAGGTATCTACTCCCCAAATTTCCATGCTCTATGTTGAAAAAACCCAATAAGAAAGGCCTTTTTTAAAACTTCTTTCTGTCGCCACTAGTTGGCACTGTAGAGTTGATGCAAATGACCCCTACAAGAACCTTCAGGGTATGACTCTCAACAAACACGGAAAGTTTGGCGCAGATATGTTGCATATCTGCCGAGTTATGACTGTTCAAAAGTTTTGGCGAGACAAATTGTTGACGGTCATTTTCACTTCCAGTTTGGACCTCTCCGCTTCAACGAAACCTCAATATTTTTCATCAGGGACCTGAACACATGTCTTGAGGCTCCCCTGAAACAGGTTTGAGGTCAATAGATTTTTTTCCCTTGGAGGAGGAGCCTGTCTCGTAAAGAAGGCCATTTCCTGTTCCCACTAGGGGGCGCCAGGCCTAATGGGTAATATTTCAATGCAGTCGTGTTCAGGCTGGGATATCTCATATACATGCTAGAAATGAAAAAGATTGAACGTTGTATCACGGAGTTTTTAATCATTTTCTGAATTTGGTATTTTGCCCAAAAATGGCCGACTTTGGGACCACGCCCAGGTCAGACCCTTGAGTGAAAACTCACCATTTTAAAAACTTAAGATCTCATATGTCTCCTGAATAGTCTGACCAATTTTGAAGACGATCCAACTATTTTCTTCAGCGACAAGGTCTCAAATGTAAATCGATAAAATTTCACATTTGATCCAAAATTTCTGGCTTCCAGTTGGGTTTGGAATATGGGTGCAAGAGACTTTTTGGAGCAGTTTTGCACAATGTATCGACTCGCCAAATTTCATCGTTCTACGTTGAAAAAACCTAATAGGAAAGGCCTTTTTGAAAATTTCAAGGGGGCGCCACTGAGCCATTTTGTTAAATTTTTTTGTAGATTATCAAAATTTACGCAAAGTTGCATGTATGTGCAAATTTTGGTGAGTTTTCGTGCATGTTCAGGCCTCCAAATGTAAACTCAAACTGTGAACCGATAAAAATTTCACATTTGATCCAAAATATCCGATTTCCTGTTGGATTTGGAATATGGGTGCAAGAGGCTTTTTTGAACAGTTAGGCATAAGGTATCTACTCCCCAAATTTCATTGCTCTATGTTGAAAACCTGAGAGGAGAGGCCCTTTTGAAAATTTTAAGGGTCAAGGGGGCGCCACTGAGCCATTTTTTGACATTTTTTCAAAACGACACAAGATTATCGAAATTTACGCAAAGCCGCACGTTTGTGCAAATTTTGGTGACTTTTCGTGCATGTTCAGGCCTCCAAATTGGCCATTTTCATTTGCCCTGAAAAAAGAATAATAATAATAATAATAATAATAATAATAATAATAATAATAATAATCCTTTGCAAAACAATAGGGCCTTCGCACGCTTAGTGCTCGGGCCCTAATAAAGAAAAAAGTTAATACCCTCATGTAAAGCTGTCGGAACACGAGGGGCAAATGAAGATGATGCTAGGATACACGCATTCACATACAGTAGAGGTCCCTCTTATCCAAATGGATGCCAGGAATGTGAGGCAAGAGCAAATGGCAGAGCAGCTACAAGTATGTTATGTTCAGCAAACTAGCAGCTGCGAGTACCAGCCATACTGTATTTTTGCCTTTCGTATCCTGAAATTTCTTTTGTACCAAGAGGCAATATTTTCCAGTTGAGGCGTGTCTTAAACTGAAAATTCTGTATGGAGAGGCGTTCGTAAGTAGAGGTACCACTGTACTTACAAAAATGGAGTAATCTTTGTCAGTCCTCCAGAGTACAGCGAGGTCTGCAAGTAATCGGAGGGATACTCTGCATCTTATTTCAAGTAATGAAGCATACGAGATTGATATTCAGGCTTTAAAAAGTACACTTTACATAATTACCGTTCTTTTTTGCACAAAACAATAAAATGCAAAATTGTGGAGAATAATAACAAGTATATGTCGTATTTTGGCGGGGGAATATTATTTTATCTGAGACCAAGAACAAACATTTCACATTGCTTGCAATAATAACAATATAATCATAAATAACAGGCCTAAATATGCGTCAGTTAACATAATATCAACAGTTATTCATAAAATCGATCCCGATCTCATATTTTGCACCCGAATCCGACTGATTTTGAGAACCTGCCAATACCGAGTCCCGATCCGATACCAGAGAAAAAAAGTGTGTGTGTGGGGGCGGGCGGGGGGTTGTTTTGTTTTGTTTTTTGATCAAAATTTCCAAACATGTTACATTACTGTACTTCCTCTTCTGCTTTTTCTGGTATTGTTGCAGAGTATAAAATGTACACTATATTTTTGTTTCTCTTGTAAATGCCATTGCATTTCTGGATTTTTTTTTTTTTTTTTTTTTTTTTTTTTTTTTACTTTTTAGCTTTTAAAAAAATATATACAGTATATATGTATTTATTTAATTAAAAACCCAATCCTTGTCACCTGATTCCGATCCTCTGAAAAATGGCATGATCAGCCCAATTTCTGATCACGTAATTGGATCGAGGTCATCCCTAGAAAAAACTATAGTCTAAACCAGTGGTTCTCAAAGTGTGGTACGAGTGCCACTAGTGCAATGTTTGGTCTCAACATTGGTAGGGGCGATTTAAAAGCATAACCTGCATGTACACTTTTTGTTGGGGCCGGGACATTATTAAGACCATCATCAGCCAATCAAACATGTGTTTGAGGGGGGAAAACGGACTAGCACATTCTGCAAGTGAAAAATGGTAAATGTAAGTCTGAACATAATGAAAGTAATTTACTTAATAATTGTATGGTCAATTCTATCCCTACAACATGTAGGAAAATAATCTAAATTACCTATATAACTGAACGCATTATACACTGCTGGCTAATGGTATTGGCACCCCTGAAATTCTGTCAGATAATTCTCAATTTCTCCCAAAAAATGATTGTAATTACAAATGCTTTGGTAATAATATATTCATTTATTTTGTTTGCAATGACAAAACACAAACGAGAATGAAAAAAATAAACAAATCATTATCATTTTACACAAAACTCCAAAATGGCAATAACTAAATCACACTTGAAGCCAGTAAAAAGGGATTCAAGATGACTCAACCTTTGTCCTGTGTCCTTGTGTGTACCACATTGAGCATGGAGAAAAGAAAGAAGACTAAAGAACTGTCTGAAGACTTGAGAATCAAAATTGTGAGGAAGCATGAGCAATCTCAAGGCTACAAGTCCATCTCCAAAGACCCGAATGTTCCTGTGTCTACCATGCGCAGTGTCATCAATAAGTGTAAAGCCCGTGGCAATGTGGCTAACCTCCCAAGATCTGGACGACAAAGGAAAAATTGACGAGAGATTTCAACAAAAGATTGTGCGGATGGTGGATGAAGAACCTCGACTAACATTCAAACAAATTCAAGCTGTCCTGCAGTACGAAGGTACAACAGTGTCAACCCGTACTATCCGTTGGCATCTGAATGAAAGGGGACTCTGTTGTAGGAAAACCAGGAAGACCCCACTTCTCACCCAGAGACATAAAAAAGCCAGGCTGGAGTTTGCCAAAACTTATCTGAGAAAGCCAAAGACATTTTGGAAGAATGTTCTCTGGTCAGATGAGACAAAAGTAGAGCTTTTTAGGAAAAGACATCAACATACAGTTTAAAGGAAATAAAAACGAGGCCTTCAAAGAAAAGAACATGGTCCTCACGGTCAAACATGGTGGAGGTTCCCTGATGTTTTGCGGTTGCTTTGCTGCCTCTGGCACTGGACTGCTTGACCATGTGCATGACATTATGAAGTGTGAAGACTACCAACAAATTTTGCAGCATAATGTAGGGCCCAGTGTGAGGAAGCTGGTTCTCTCTCAGAGGTCGGGTCTTCCAGCAGGACAATGACCCAAACACACCCTAAAAAGCACTAGAAAATGGTTTGAGAGAAAGCACTGTAGACTTCTAAAGTGGCCAGCAATGAGTCCAGACCTGAATCCCATAGAACACCTATGGAGAGATCTGAAAATTGCAGTTTGGAGAAGGAACCCTTCAAATCTCAGAGGAAGTTGCAGTTGCCCAAAGAAGAATTGTGTAAAATTCCAGCAGAGCATTGTAAGAAACTCATTGATGGATATTGGAAGCGGTTGTTCGCAGTTATTTTGTCTAAAGGTTGTGTTACCAAGTATTAGGCTGAGGGTGCCAATACTTTTGTCTGGCCCATTTTTGGAGTTTTGTGTAAAATGATGATGATTTAATTTGTTTTTAATTCTCTTTTGTGTTTTTTAATTGCAAGCAAAATAAATTAAATTATGATACCAAAGCATTTGTAATCGCAATCATTGAGCATTAACTGACAGAATTGCAGGGGTGCCAATACTTTTGGCAAGCAGTGTATAATGCAAATAAGGTTACTTAAAAATTGGTGGGGACAATTTGAGTATCATAAAAATTGGTAGTGTTATGTCCCCAGACGGGTCGCGTCCCATTAGGAAAACCAGGCAATTGTCTAGGGCCCCACGCCAGCAGGGGCCCCCAGAGGGCCAACAGATTTAGCACACGCAGCTTTACTGCACTGTCGCAGCGAAAAGTGCAACAGTGCCAGTGAAAGCCTTGTGTCTGAGTTCCCTGAAGGGGCCCCTTCACTTGCTCTACACTACCGCCCCCTCCTTCATGTGACTCAGAGTGAGAGTGAGCGGCGATTTGGCTTTTCTTTTATTGGCGTATATCCAAAATGAAGAGAACTTATCCTTCTGGAAGCGACAAAAGAAAGAAAAAAAAGCAGAAAAGGAGAAAAGGAAACAAGACAGTGGTGAGTGTACTATGTTACTGTAGTTTTATGTCCTAATGTAGTAGAAAAGTGGAATTACAGGAGATCTTTTTACTAACACCCTGTATTGAACACAAAGCAGAGAATATACGGTATGCCATTTGTAGCCACCACTGACAGTCATTGTTGCCCAACTTCCCATCATGCATTTGGGCGGAACAGTATTATTTACTGAAAGCACAAAAAAAATAATATCTCTAAAAAAAAAAAAAATGTTCACAAAAAGAAAAGCGCTCAGTGCAAAGAGAACTGGCATTCCCAATCAAAATAGCTATGCAAAATAATACTCAGACTTTGGTCAAACTCTATTCAAACATTTCGTTTACCTCAACAAATACACTAGATGGCAATATTTAGTCACAATATAGAAACTATCAGAGGTCTCGTACGTTGTGAAGTCAACACTCAAATGAACGTAAGGTACAACGAACCCAGAAACTAGATCTCTAATTAATTCAAACTCACCCTTGACACCTTGTAGTGTATTTCAATCGCTACCTTCCACAATGGCGAGCTATTAGTTTATTTTTTGATTGAAAACTTTGCAAATTTTATTAAATCGAAAACATACAGAGGGGTTTTAATATAAAATTGCTATAACTTGTACTCACATTATCTTTTAGGAATTACGAGTCTTTCCATCCGTGGATCCCTTTCACAGAAAGAATGTGAATAATGTTAATGCCACCTTGTGGATTTATTGTTATAATAAACAAATACAGTACTTATGTACAGTATGTTGAATGCATATATCCGTCATCTTATCTTTCCATTCCAACAATAATTTACAGAAAAATATTGCATATTTTAGAGATGGTTTGAATTGCGATTAATTACAATTTTTAAGCTGTGATTAACTTGATTAAAAATTTTAATCGTTTGACAGACAGTTATACTTTTATTAAATATGCTATTGCTCCAAGTCCAACAGTCCCCCGTACTTGTACATGCTTGAAGGGCCCCATGTTGCTTGTTGCCTGGGGCCCCCGTGGACCTTTGCTACGCCTCTGTATGTCCCTACCGTCCCTAAGCAAACCTACGCCCTTGGACTAGTGGTATGCCGGCTCCTTCTTGTGCTACACAATAAATTGACTAATTAAATGTTCAGACGACTTTATTTATTTATTTTTTAATAACGGATGCACATAAAAGTTGTATTCAACATAAACAGTAAAAATATGCACATGGAACTGTTTCTTTTTAAATATTTAAGAAGAACTTAGGTATCTGCCCATTTCTTCTGAGGAGACGTCAGACACCGTTTAAAAAAACAAGATGTTTTGGTTTGTCTCACAGCAGTGTTAAAGCAATATCAGGGAGAGAAGGACAAAGCTGTAATTACTAAACAATACATTATATATTATTTTTACCATAGAGGACTTGAGCCTTTTTAACAAAGCCTAGTCGGCATGGTAACAAGCAATTTTGACAATAGATATGCTTGTTTGACTGTAATAAAAATAAGCTGTGGCTTTGTGATTATGTTAAAAGAGTAAAATGAAAAACGTATGTATCCAAACACCGTAAAAGGTTTGAGATTAAGTTGAGTTCTTGTCCACATATTACACATATGACAGATTTTCTGTGATTTCGTTGTACCTCTTGCTATGACAAGTTGTATTCTATTCTAATTAGAAGCAGCAAATGAGCTGAAAATATTTGTCCTTAGCAACGGACTTTGCTTGTGTTCTTGAATGTGACATAAGAACATACTTTTGTGCAAGGAGTGACGTTTACAAACACAAAATCCAATTCATTGATGTTCTCATGTAGATACCTTAAACGTACTGTATAGTTTGCAAATATTCATTTTTTAAAGAATCGTGTCCGAATTGTACACCACTGGTTCATGTGAAGAGTCACGCAGGAAGAAAAAATAAAAGCAAGAATCCATCCCTGCATGAAGTGATTTCTTTCAACCTCCAACCTCTATTGTCTGAAAGAGACAGCCGTTATTTCTGAACTCATCACTAATTTGGCACTTCGGCGACAGGAAGAATTCCACAATGTGCACCTGTGTAGCAGATCCTCATTGGCACTGGATCCAGCATTATCCAATTTAAGAGATATTTTTGTCTGCCATGTTTCCAGCTATCATTTTGACAGATTTATTGAAGGACCACAGAATATTGTGTTATGTAAAGCAACAAACCAACCAAGAGAAAGAGTAGAGTAGAAGAAAAAAATATCTTAATACAGTGTTATGAAAAAGTATCTGAGCCTTTTGGAATTTCTCACATTTCTGCATAAAATCACAATTAAATGTGATCTGATCTTTGCTAAAATCACACAGATGAAAAAACAGTGTCTGCTTTAACTAAAACCACCCAAACATTTATAGGTTTCATATTTTAATGAGGATATTATGCAAACAATGACAGAAGGGGAAAAATAAGTGAACCATCACATTTAATACCCCCCCCCCCCTTTTTTTTTTTTTTTTGCAGCAATAACTTCAACCAGACGCTTCCTGTAGCCGCAGATAAGTCTGGCACGTCAATCAGGACTAATCTTGGCCCATTCTTCTCTACAAGACTGCTGTAGTTCAGTCATAATCCTGGTATGTCTGACATGAATCGCTGTCTTTAGGTCAAGCCAAAGCATCTCAAAGGGGTTCAAGTCTGGACTTTGACTTGGCCACTCCAGAACATGTATTTTTGTTCTTCTGAAACCATTCTGAAGTTGATTTACTTCTGTGTTTTGGATCATTGTCTTGTTGCAGCATCCATCCTCTTTTTAGCTTCAACTGTCTGACAGACGGCCTCAAGTTTTTCTGCAAAACATCCTGATAAACTTTTTAATTCATTCTTGCATTAATTATACAAATTGTCTAGACCCCAAGGCAGCAAAAAGGCCCCAAATCATGATGCTGCCTCCACCATGCTTCACGGTGGGAATGAGGTGTTGATGTTGGTGAGTTTTACCTGTTTTCCTCGACACATGACATTGTGTGTTACTCCCAATCGATACAACTTTGGTTTCATCAGTCCACAAAATATTTTGCCAAAACTTCTGTGAAGTGTCCAAGTGCCTTTTTACAAACATTAAACGAGCAACAATGTTTTTTTTTTTTAGACAACAGTGGCTTCCTCCGTGGAGCCCCTCCCATGAATGCCATTGTTGTTTTACATATAGTTGATGTGTGCACAGAAATATTGGACTGTGCCAGTGATTTGTGTAAGTCTTTAGCAGACACTCTAGGGTTCTTTTTAACCTCTCTGAGTATTCTGCACTGAACTCTTGGCGTCATCTTTAGTGGACGGCCACTCCTTGGAAAACAAGCAACAGTGCCAAATTCTCTCCATTTGTAGACAACTTCTCTGACTGTCGATTGATGAACATCCACTTTTAGAAATGGTTTTGTATCCTTTCCCAGCTTTATACAAATCAACAATCCTTGATCGCAGGTCTTCAGACAGCTGTTTTGACTGAACCATGATGCTCATCAGACAATGCTTTTCATCAAGACATTTCTTACCAGGTGTGTGTTTTATAGTGTGCAGGGCAGTTTTAAACCACTCATCAGCGATTGGGCACACACCTGATTAAAATGTTTGGTAACAATTGGTTTCAATTGCTATTTAAGTCTCCCTAGGCAGAGGGTTCACTTACTTATTTTTTCCCCCCTTCTGTCATTGTTTGCATGCTATCCTCATTAAAATATGAAAACCTATAAATGTTTGGGTGGTTTTAGTTCAAACCGACATGGTATTTTCATCTCTGTGATTTTGACAAAGATCAGATCACATTTGGTGTTTATTTTATGCAGAAATGTGAGAAATTCCAAAAGGTTCAGATACTTTTTCATACCACTGTACATGTTTACTCTTTAATCAGTAGAACAAAGGTTGGTGGGGAAATTCAACGCACCATCTACAAGAATCTTTCAGGTATGAAAATGATTTATTAAACTTGAATCTCACAGACAAGATTTAAAGTGGCATAAAGTGGCATTGAAAGATTCTCTTTGAAGAATATAAACGACGTGTGGGTTTTTTTTTATTTTCGTTACCGGTCAAAATCGTGTCATATCTGGTAGAGCCTCATAACAGTAATGGCTGAACTATAACATGACATTCATATTAAGATGTTAACGTAACCTTGCACACAACAGATGTTTTCCCCAAATCAATAACGACAAAGCTGCTCGCCCTTTTACCTAGACAACCACCCCTCTCAAAAGTGGTAATGGCAATCACAGTATTCAAAGTTTTGTATTGGGATTTTTCTTTATTCTTCACGTTCCCTCACAAATTTTCAGACTATTTTTCACAAAAAGTTACACCAGTTTTAACATAAATAATAAAAAAGAATATTTTTTTTAATCTACCAGGAATGTACGGTAGCAGCTACTAAATAAAAAGTTACATTAAATAAATCATCAAAAAATGAACTTTAGGCACCTTGCAATGATGAACATCATCACACTTCATCACAGTAATATAAACAGTTTCAGATTAGATGTGAAAAAAAAATGACTGTACTTGTACATCTATTTTTTATATTGCTTATTTTCTACTAGCTGACTGGACATAAACAAGGCAAAGCTTGAGCACATCTCCAGCTCACTTCTAGTGTAAATGCATCTTAACAAGCAAGAAAAGTCCACCCTGTTCCAACACTTTGCTTTCAAGGTCACAGTTCAATAAATAAAACAAGTCATTTATGCGGCAAGGGCTGTGTTTTGACATAAAAATTTCAGGTGTTTAAGCAAAACAAAACAGTTTCACTCCAACAGTAACACTCCAGAGACCGACAAGCTGCTACAACTGCAAGCTAAATACATCTGCTTGGCCCCGGGTCACCGTCTGTGTGTCATTTCTAGTCACGCTATGCTACCAAGCATCAATACCTCCCGAATCCCTGAGGAGTGGGTCAGGTGTTGTGACAGTGCTGTCAATTAAAGGTTGCCAAAGCAGTCCGCCCACTCAAACGTCACCTCACCTCTATCGAATCCAACTCAGTTGAGTTGTGGAATCAGACTGTCAGCGTTCAGAGTCAGTGAGAAGTCATTTGGAGCTCTGTTTCACAAACGTTTCAAAGTATTGACTTAAATGTCCACCTACTACCCCAAGTTTTCTAAATGTAGCAGTACGCACTCACAGCACATTATCGAACGCGCCATTAGCTTTGTTTCCTAGTGATAATATTTCCGAGTCTACCCATTGGAGCAGGGGTCCCCATCTGCTGGGCCGGACCGGTACCGGTCCGTGGCGCATTTGCTACCGGCTCGCACAGAAATAATAATTTATTAACAACCGCATTCTGGCCGAATTAACCCTGTGCCCCAGCTTAACACACCAATATCCCTGTCTACTCTAGATATAATACTACAGGATAGAGTAGAATGTCATCATAGAAATCCATCGAATGGACTGCTAGCAGTACATCTTGTTTTGTGTATATAATATATCTATGTGCGCTTGTCCTCGATAATAATGTATTACAAGGCCGCGGGCGCAGCACATTTGTTCCCGGAAATAATTAGCCCCCACAATAGGGAAGATGACTGGAAAACAGACGTCTTTGGAGATATTTTTTACGGTGAAAAGGGCACCTGACGAGCCAGAAGATGAGCCTAAGCCTCGAAGCCCCGCGAACTGCGAATGAGTGGATTTGTGACCTGTTTGTGAATAAACCGAGTGACTCAAGCATGTCCGTGCAACAGGAGGATCAGCTTGTAGGGATCGCAATGACGGCGACCTTAAACGTACATTTAAGGCAACAACTCTACCGAGGCTCTGGATTAAAGTCATTCCGGAACAGAGGTTGCGCTAGACTTTTTCGTTGTCTGTCATTTTGACTGACAGGGTCATAAAAATCCGGTCATAATCTATTTTTACCCGTCACTTAAATTTTTAAAATGATGATAATGACATTGTGGTGACCCTTTGTTTAGCATAATTCACCTTCCGTACTTGTGTGTCCATTTGGCCGAGCGCGTTACCTGCTACGACAGTCACGTGACAGAGACATTTAAGAGCCACGCGCGGTCCCCTCACTATCCACTCGCTTTCGCTATATGATTGGCCGAAGAGTCGAAATGCTCTCCCGTGAAATGCCTGTTTAAAAATGTTCCCGTTGTTACTTCTTGCGTTCGCTTATAAGTGCCCATTTAAAAAGGAAAGGCGATGGATGATACCACACACAGAGCATATTATTAACAAATGTTAAAGTTATATAATCATATTGCGAGAATAAGGAACGTCACTGACAAGCGCAGGCCCCCGCGAGTGGATAGTGAGGGGAATAGGATAGTGCGCCTACAGCTAACAAGACTCTTAACATTACATACCGCTTCAACATATTCAATAGTACTGTATTTAGTTTTCATTCATTTTAAATGAATATTCTGTCCGAACAAGCTTAACAGAGAATCCACACCGTGCCATCACACATCAAGCAGATGAATATGTAACTTTTTCTCCGCAGTGACAAAAACAGCTGACTGTGGCCCCAGTACGTAGGTAGCCTACCATATGTAGCATATGGAACAATGAAATTAACAGTTCACCTGCTGTGGCCTGAATGTAGTCTCACACTTTCCTCCTGGTGCGCATGGACTTGAATTGCGTGCCCGCTTGTGCAGTCCCTGTTTTTCACCTCTTTTATCAACACCATCGTCGTTTTGGGGCTTTTTGAAGAAACTTCGGACACTCAGTTGCCTTGACATTTTTCAGAGTAAGGCCAACGACGTCATGCATCAAGAGAGACAATAGCTAATTAATATGCTAACTCGCCACCCTGTGGTCTGGGGTGTGAATTGCAACCGGTCAAAATGACGGATGGACTTCAGTTTTTTCCGTCACCGTTTTAAAAAATCGGTCAACGACGGAAAATATTCGGTTAACGCGACCCCTGTTCCGGAATATCCTGACATCGCTACGAGAGCATTGAAAACCTTGCTACAATTTCCAACATCATATCTTTGTGAAGCGGGCTTCTTAATTAATGCTTAACAACGAGGCGAAGTCGTTAATGGGGAGAGAGCTGTGTGCAGTTGTTGTGTGCATCTAACATGGCAGGATGTATCTGAGGAGAACTTTTCTACATGTCCTTCCATGATCAAACGTAAGTTAATATTCCTGTCTTTAAAGAAAGTTTGTAGTGTTTACTTCGGAATCTCTGAATTTGCTGCCATGTTTAACGTTACGCGCATGCGCAGAACCGCCTCGTTGCAATTTTTGATGGGTTACAAAATTTCTCAGAACACCGGTCCGTGAAAAAAAGACCCAAATCACACCGATCCGTGGTGCAAAAAAGGTTGGGGACCAATGCATTAGAGAAGGCGAATTATTTCCTAGGACATGCTGACTTGGTGTCACTTTAGAAGGATGTAAGGCTAAATATAGGTGGTTAAACAAATTTACTGTCAATACAGTGAACAGGCATGCAAACTGGTTAGGGGTGAAAAAGGTGACAAAGTAATATGGACACACGGCATGCGCGGAAAAGTGCATTTCATAGTGCAACCAAAGACATCTCGAATTAAACACAGTACATAATAATTTAACATATACAAGTCTAAATCTCTCATACTGAAATCAGAACATATAAGACGCATTAAGTAGCAAATTATACAAAATCTAAATTATAAAATATATAGTATCTCCCATTTGCATTAAGCAGAGAACAGCTGTACTCCCGTCCCTCACTATTGTCAGTCACTTGTTGTCACGAGAAGAGAGTGGCGGTGATAGGTCTCGGTCATCGGACTAGAGCAGGGGTCCCCAACGGTTTTTGCACCACGGACCGGTGTTATTTGGGTCTTTTTTTCACGGACCGGTGTTCTGACTAATTTTGCAACCCATCAAAAATTGCAACGATGTGGTTCTGCGCATACGCGTAACGTTAAACATAGCCGCAAAATGTGCAAATGCAGCGATTCCAAAGTAAACACTACACAAACTTTCTTGAAAGAAAGGAATATTAACTTACGTTTGATCATGGAAGGACTTGTAGAAAAGTTCTCCACAGATACATCCAGCAATGTTAGCTGCACACAAAAACTGCACACCGCTCTCACCATTAACGACTTCGCGTTGTCGTTAAGCATTAATTAAGAAGCCCGCTTCACAAAGATACGATGTTGGAAGTTGCAGCAAGGTTTTCAATGCTCTCGTAGCGATGTCAGGATATTCCGGAATGACTTTAATCCAAAACCTCGGTAGAGTTGTTGTCTCAAATGTACGTTTAATAAGGTCGCCGTCATTTGCGATATCTACAAGTTGATCCTCCTGTTGCACAGACATGCTCGAATCACTCGGTTTATTCACAAACGGGTCACGAATCTACTCCTTCTCCGTTCGTGGGTCTTCGAGGTTGTAGTCAGGTGCCCTTTTCGCCGTAAAAATATCTCCAAAGACGTGTTTTCTAGTCATCTTTGCTCGTGTGGGGGGTAATTATTTCCGGGAACAAATGTGCTGCGCCCGCGGCCTAGTAATACGTTATTATCGAGGACAAGCGCAGATAAATATATTATATACACAAACAAGATGTACTGCTAGCAGTCCAATCAATGGATTTCTATTATGACATTCTAATCTATCCCGTAGTATTATATCTAGAGTAGACAGGGATATTGGTGTGTTAAGCAGGGGCACAGGGTTAATTCGGCCAGAATGCGATCGTTATTAAATTATTATTTCTGTGAGGCTCGGTACCAAATGCGCACCGGTCCGGCAGATGGGGACCCCTGGACTAGAGTAGTTTTGAGCATGGACTACGGTTTTGAAGTTAAGGGTTTCACTTGCTCGTTGACCCCCCCCCCCCCCCCCATTTTTTTCTCCTCGGATCTACGTGATTCAGAAGAATGACCCATTTTGATTTCAAAACGGCGAAATTTCGCCGAAAGGTGGCAAGTTTGCATGCCTGAGTGAAACTCTATAGTGTGCTACGACGAAGCTGTTATGTTAGACCCACCACTAGCCGAGCGCTATAAGGACTTTAAAACGTGGACACCTGCATTTATAGTCAGGTGCGGTTTATGGTACAGAATTCAGTTTTTGTCACATTTGTATAATAAGTGCCCTCAAGCTTGTGCTTTTGTTTTAATTTTTATTTTGTTTATTTATTCATTCATTTTTAACGTGTTTGTTTAAAGAATAGTCAAGACCAATTTTCATTCAGTGTGAAAGCTCCATTGTGGAAAAACAGGCTTTCGCTTAGGGAGCTGTACTCTTGTAGCCATCCCTGCTGGATAGTACCTACACGAAAAGGCTTTTGTGACAAAAAGCCCGTAGGCGCCTGTCGTCCAAATAAGCACCCATGTCACACAAGGCTGTCAACGTCAGCACTCTTCCCTGTAACAGATTGCAGAGGGATTTTATTAACTTGTTTGTTCAATTTCAAAGAGACACATAACTCCCATTGCCGCTAGACAAAACAACTCGGTAGGCCTAAAAGTCAGGATGTGCTTTTCTACTTGAATGAGGAGTTATTCTCCTGTGAGACTTTACATTACATCAATTTCCTCCTGCACAGATCAAACCTCCAATCAGACATGATCGGGCCTTGAGTGGGCCACAGAGGAGTCTGTCCACATCACAGCAGGTCCTTTGCAGTGGGAGCCAACTCATTACCTCAAGATGATGGAGACACATGCTATCGCTGTTCAGTGCTATCGCTGTTAGATGGAAATCTAGGATTTGGAGAAATGTCAGGATTTTTTGGCCTCTAATTTCCTGATCTGACTGAGTCACTATTTAAAGCAGGGGTCCCTAAACTATTCCATATCGGGTCACAGTGGGTGCTGGATTTCTTTCCATCAAAACAGGATGACACCTTTGCAGTGGCGGACTTGGCAATTTTGGGGCTTAAGGCGAACATATCCAGGGGCCCTCTTCATGGGTCAGGGGTTAAAAAGGTGAGAAGGGTGTGGAGGAAATATGTTCCGGTACACTAGTCAGCCGACTACTTTTATGATTAGTCGACTAATCTAATAATTTTCTTGTCTTTTACCAATTTAGCAATTAAATTTTTTTTGACGCTTATTAATTCACAAATCCATTTTGGAACACTTCAATTTTTTATTAAAATACAAATAATCATGTAAATAACAATAATTAATCACCAAAAAACAATGAGGTTAAATGCTGATAGCATTTACTAGTGCAAAAGAATGGAAAGTAAACAGATTCAGAACACTGACTTTGCCTTTCCAACATTATTCAAAACAATTCTTAAAAAAAAAATTCTAGCATTATTATGATAGTATACTACTATATATAATAGTAGTATAATAATTATAATTATTCGTTGCCAATCATATTTGTCATAAAGAGCGTCATTTGAAAGCAATCTTAGTGTAGAATCTGTATTCTGTAGTATTTACTCTACATATTATAATATTAATTTTGAAGTATGTGGGATTAACTCCAGAAATCGTTATTTATATGACGAACATGACGTGCTTTCATTTTGAAATGTTCACCGGAGGTACGTTCGCTAAACCGCTAACCGAAAGCTTTACACTCCGTGAAAAAAAAACATTCTTAATCAGTGCTTGTGGTTTCACTAATAGATTTTTTTTTTTTTTCGTTAGCAAATGCTGTTAACAAGCTGTTGGGTGTTATTGTATGACTGATTGGAACTGTACTGCACAGGGTGTGCTGTCGTGTATTTTATGTTCAGTGTGAAGAAGAAGAAAGTTAAAAGAGGCATTAGCGGACTGTTCTTAACTTTTCCGTCACTGCACTTTGGTTCTCATTGAGAGCACGTTCGCTCATGTTTTCGAAAAAAAAAACGATAGCCGACGTGCAAAGTAGCTAGTGAGCTGTAAAAATAGCGATCTTAGTGGCGTGGGAGAGCTATGTGAAGCTAACGAACAGCTAAGCGGAGCTAAGCGATGCTAAACCGAGCTAAGCGGCGCTAAATGAAGCTAAGCGACTGATACTCAGTCCGCCGTCGTGGAACAGTCCATTGTAGTGCGTGTGTGGGGGGAGAGATAATATAAATGCAGCATTCAAATGGCTTTCTTTTTTGTTTTGTTATTTGTTTGTTTGATATGCTGACATAATTATACATGATGAATAGTTGGGGGTGCTGCTGGCTCCGGTGGCCCAAGCCCTTGCTCGTTGGGGTGACGGCAGCTGGTTGGGGGCCCCCTACTGGTTGGGGGCCTAAGGCGATCGCCTACTTCGCCTGAATAGTAGATTCACCTATGCACCTTTGCACCAATCTGGTATTTTACAAGTGTAATCAGTTCATTGTAGTTACGTGCTGCTTGATTTAGCAGAAACGTCATTGGTTAAAATGTCTGTGCTCGATCGGTAGGAACAAAAACCAGGACCCACAGTAGCCCTTGAGGACCGGTTTGAGCACCCCTGACATAAACGGAAATCTTGTTTAACCCCTTGATAAATGATTTCACATCTAACAAATAAACACAACCCATTGGAGGAATACATAAGTACAGAAAAAAATAATACAAAAATGCTAAATATAGAAAATTACATTTAAAAAAAATCAAATGAAAATGCAAATCTTAAAATAAAAAAATAAAAATATAACAAAAATAAATCTAAATATAGAAAATTAATTAAAACTGTATTTAAAAATAAAAACAGATTTTTTAAAAACATTTATAAAAATAAACTACTTTTTATTTAATCTTTATAGGTCCAAACAAATATTTAGTGACGTTTCGCACTATAAGGCGCATCAGAGTATAAGGTGCACCTTCAATGAATGGCCTAATTAAAAACTGTTTTCATACATAGGGCGCACCACATTATAAGGCGCAGTAGTAGTAGTAGTAGTAGTAGTGGTTGGGGTTGCATGATGCATCCACTGGATTAAGCTGCATTAAAGGTAATGTCATGCCATAATTAACCAATGTTAGGCACATCGGATTAATAGGCGCACTGTTGGCTTTTGAGAAAATTAAAGACTTTTAGGTGCAACTTATAGTGCGGAAAATACGGTACCTTAATTTTAATTTTGTTATCTTTATTTTTAATTAATTTTCTCTTTTGCTTTGCATATTTTTTAAACTTTTCATGAGGATTTTACAAATGTTGTTGTATTGGTCAATTTAATCTTCTAAATTAATGTTTTTCATGACTATTTTTATTTATGGTATGTATTCTTCGAGTGCTTTTTGATATCCATACAATATAAATTCAGCAATCAAGTGGTTGATAAATATTTATTCAAAAATCACAGAATTTGTCTGATAGATCTCATTTATATCACATTTATCCTAAATGTAATAATGGATTTAAAAAAGGTAAATAAAAACCAGCATTTCTAGGAAGTGGTAGCAGACGTTTTATCAATGCTCGTGATGTCATTAACATACGTTATCACATGTCCCTATGCTCAGTCTTAAATGTGCGAAGGTATAACTGACGCTGCAAAATGATGCAGTTTTTTACTTTAAACATTTTCTCCATGATAAGAGGTCTAAGAAATTTGACAGACGTTGCCTGTCCCTTCAACTCATTGGACGCCATTAACGGTGATAGACGAACCAGATCTGCTCGAAAAATGAACTGTTTTTACATTTGCCATGCATTACGACCTTCAGCCTTTGAATACAACAAACTGTAAGAAAACTTTAAGAGGCGAACTCGACCGCCGTGACATATTGTTCTTTGGTTTTCACAGAAGTCCTTGACTTAAGTCTCTCTAGCACACTATACACAAACCTTGAAGGCGCACACATAGTTCAAACAAATGCACGCAGCTTTTATATTTGCTATGCTGTTGAGACGCCAGGGAGATCAATGGCCGTGTTGCTGAGGCTACGCGACAGGGTGACAGCACCGCCCGCACATCTGCGTCAACTCGCCTCCGCTTTGGTAATGGCCTCATACAGTATGCATGGAATTGGAAAACATGGGCACGATCACCTAGATGTGCTGGAAATCAGTTCTTTCCAATCACTTCAGCGTGAGCTCATCAAGTTCGGCACCGGATTTAATATCAACTCATTGGCTCCCATTGATGGCGATTGAAAAACATGTTTACCTTGTATTCCATAATAAACTGGCTGAACTCTCATGCATTGTGCGGAGACGGGCAACTAAATTTTATGAAAAGCAACAGTCCATCTTACATATAAAGGTTATGTCACCCTGCCAAAAATACGTATTTAGGCATAAGCGAAACTTGGGTTGTAATTCAATACCAACACATTATATTTAAAGAGATAATGGTTTCATCCCGATTCAATTCCGTTTGGAAGCAACAAGATTCGATAGGAAACAGAACAGAACATTACTTTTTTTTACATAAGCATTGATCAGCCGTGGTGCAGTTGGTAGCTTGAGTTGTCTTGGGACCGAAGGGTCAATGGTTTGATTCCCAGCTACGACTGCCCACTGTCAAAGTGTCCTTGGGCAAGGCACTGAACCCTATTTTGCCACCAATGGGTTGGCAGCGCCTTGCATGGCAGCAACACCATTGGTGTGTGAATGTGTCTGTGTGAAAGGGTAAATGGGTGCTAATGTAAAGCGCTTTGGGCATGCTAAACATGTAGATAAATACCCTATATAAGTACTCTCCATTTACCTTGAAGAATCCTATTATTAAAAAAAATCTTTTTTCCGATTTCATGACGATATGTTATTGACTCTTTAGACAATTATACAGTATTTACCGTTTTATCAACAGCCTTCAATCGATTTTATAGACAACTTTCCAGAGCAAAATATGGGCGGCGCCATCTTGGAAAATTTCTGCATCGAACTTCCGGTTTAGAAAAAAACCTCATGAGTCGCGGTTGAAGTTAGCAGTGTGTTTGCGAAGTTAAAACTGCAAAATTAAGCCAGAGTAACTCACGGAATCTCAGAAAATGGATTCAGCACAACGTAGATGAGATTGCATGATTGTTCTTATCACTTCGTTGATCATTCGTAGACAAAATTATAACAACCTGTCAGCCTGTGTTGAAATTGACACCGGCCACTTGAGTGACCAAAATGAGGTGAAATTACAAATTATATTGCATTTGCCGAATACAAAAGGGCTGATCCGGATTTTGTTGTTACAAGGAAATACTACAAGGTATGTATATGTAAACAAAAATACTATGTCATTCTTTGCAGATATTGATCACAATCAAACATTTGGACAACATGATTCCATTTCATCGTATATTTAAAATGATCGGTGCATGTGCAAAACAGGTCAATAAATCATAATTTATAAATTTTTGGGAAAAAAATAGCATACGAGAATGTGATATCAGTCAGCAGAACTCCGGAGCAGCTTAAGAGCCTCACCAAACTTTGGCCCGACATTATGCAGACCCTCGGCAGCCTACAGACGGGCTTTTTCCCACTGTCATCGGTAAATCCAGCTCGAATGGCGTATCTTAAAGTTGTTGCAGTTAAAAAGCTCGTAGGTGGATCTCGAGATCGACCTGATGGTCCGCCGCGAGGCAAGCCACCATCTCCAGCAGCCCCAGCCTCTCGGCCGCCCACAAGGAGAACACACGTAGTCTCGATATACAGTATGTCCATCAATGTACAGTAAGAGAGATACATCAACGTATCTTCCCTTGCCTAACAACATTTTCCACCTGCAAACAAACCAACAAAGAATGGTAACACTTGCTTTTATACGTTGACATAATTGTGCCATCTACACGTACTGATTAGCAACAGGCTAGAAGCAGATACAGAAGTTGTAGTAAATAATATTAAAGATTATCACAATTACAATTATCATCGTAGTAACAATATCAAAGGCAACACCAACAAGTGATTTCATGCGCAAGATTTTAGCTTTAGTATTTTTTTGAGCAACGGACACATGAAAATGCAGACATACCTTCCATAATACAGCGGCAACATGGCTACAAAAACACCCGGTTTTTGTGGTGGCACGAGCTTGGTTCCACATCTGCCTTCATGAACATGTTCTCCTCCCCTGTCGTGATGATGGCAGATGGAGGCAGTATTTCCAAATTGTCTTTTTTAAGGGATTTGATGAGTAATGTTACTCCAGCTCCACCGTTGTTTTGAATACAGAAATTCTAAAATGGAAATTGCTTGCTAAAATAAGAAATTAAAGCTGAAGTACCTTGGAAACTTGTCAATGTGATATTATGTACAGATTCAACAATCAGTTACACAGTGTAACTGAAACATTTCAGACTATTTGAATAAAAACCATTCTTTTGCACAAGAAGGCACATCATAAAGTTGTTGATCGTTGACCGTTGACTGATGTCTTGCATTTTGATCAATTTGATTGAATTGTTCTTCAACATCAATCAATCAAGATCCATGTATCATTGCACCCCTGGCTGAACGATATTGGAAAAAACTGACATTGAGACTTTTTGGGAGTCTGCGATATCAAAACTATTTCTAACTATTTTCACAAGATGACTATAATAGCTGTTTGGGAAGACTGGTTGACTCAGTATGACCACATTGTATTCATATACTGTACATTTAACCCAGGCTATGGCGGTTCATCTGTGCATGATGATCGCTGTACTGTATATAAAAGAGATGATGACTGACTCCGATAACTACTTAGCAGGAGGGAGGATGAGAGGCAGTGTGGCGCATGGACCAGGTTGCTGCTTTTATGAAGCAAAACAAAAGTTTGTTTGTTAATAAAAATAAAATTAAAAAAAAACTTTTAAAAATCACACGTCCTTCGATGTGACTATCACGCATGTGCACATTGCTATGGCGATGTTCAGACAACATATTGTGCAGTCTGAACGCCATATACAGTACTACAGTTGTTATTTTCAAATAGCAGATTTTTTGATTGCTTGAGGAGCCTACTATCGATACATTTGTATCCCTCACCTTTAAAAATGTATGTATATCCAGCTGAATTGTTGTTTTTCTTCACAATTCTATATTTGCTCAAATTTTTTTGCAATCAACGAAATCGTAACTACTGTGTAGGCCTGTCGCGATAACAAATTTTAGTGTGCGATAATTAATCTCATAAATGATTGCGATATGCGATATTATTGCGCCCCCCCCCTTTTTTTTTTTTAAACCAATTTATTTTAAACCAATTTACAATAACACAGTGAGAATACAGTATATATTAATAGATCAAGTACACCCATTTAAATGCGATAAATATTTACTCTTAAATTCAGAAATACTTTTTAAGAAATCACAACTAAAAACAATAGGCCATGCCTCTTAAGTAAAAGACAACAATATTAATACCGCACAGAAACACAGAATAAATAAAATGTGTTTTTCAAGAAAAAAAAAATTGCACTTAATAACTTAGGCATTTAGGCAAATGAAAACTTTTCCCTCACAGGTTCTTCAATGGTGTTCCATCGGGATGCAACGATACAGTTAAGCCACGGTTTGGTACGATTTTCGATACGGGGGACACGATTTTCGATCCGATTCAATGCATTTAATGCTCTGAAAAAAAATAAAAATAACAATTATATTTTTTTTTCCGTTTTTTTTTTTTTTTTTTTTTTTATTAAAAATTAAATTGCCATCATATAAACATGCATTTTAGTGCATAATATTTATGTGCTTACATCTTACTGATCTGAAAAAAAATTGTATAATTGTGCTGAAAACAATCTTTTCTGTTTGTAAAGTGAGGCGGGGCACACTGTTGATTGCTACAGCTCTCTTAGCAGCTAGGTTTACTACATGAGCAAGACATCCTATTTGTGGTCTGAATCCCTCTGTGTCACGTACTGAATTAACAATATTTGCAACATTATCTATAGTCACTGGTATGGATTGATTTGGCCTTCTTAACTTCCATTCAGTCATGACAGTTTAGAATTCATCGATATAGTATATGGACTACGTGTCCCATAATCACTCTGGGCTCACGTAGCCAATGGCATGGGACGTAGCACATCTAGTTTGCTATTTCATGATATCTAGTGTGTGAGCGCATTAAAAAAGTTAGCAAACACCGCTGAAGTCACGTCTGCTCATTACTGCACAACACCAGCATATGACAATCGATTTTCATAAATAGGACGAGTTTGAAGCACAGCGCTCTTAATTTGCCACTCAATGTTCATCATTTCCATTCAGCTGTTCGTTGTCAAAGCGAGGTTGTTTGAAGCAGCCAAGTCGGTAACAATGTTTTGGCGGACTTCTTTGTAAATATCCGGCATTGTGCCGAAAAATAGCCGCCCCGCGTGAAGTTTCACCCCTGACGGGAGCGCCCACACGTCAACAACACCGGCGCGCCGGAGATGGTCCGTAGTCAATCTGGAGCACTGACGCGGCCGGTATACGTTGAACAATAGGATATAATGGGAAGTTGGGAACGATTGGCTCCGGTGCTATTTTTAGCCGGACCTGGAACGAAGATGCATTTTGCGGAGTTGGTAACAAGGAATCCGAACTTTTAACAGTACGTCTGCCGCTCGCCCGCACACACGTGCACGCGAGGCGATAAATCGCAACGGAAAAATTACCGCCTTCATTTTTATTTATCGTGCGATAAATGGAATTATTGCATATCGTGACAGGTTTACTACAGTGTATTCATGATTTTAAGTGAATCTGATGCCTCTCCTTTCTTGCCTATCGCACCATGATGTTATTTTTCAAAAAGAAAATAAATGGATGTCAAGAATCAAAATCGGCCACATTTTTCCCCTAGCCAATTGCACAACATAAAATATCTGCTATAAGGACTGCAAATACATTTACTGTAAAGTCAATTTCGAGAGACATGATTTGCTTTTTAGTAACATTCTCATGAGGGATGATCCGACTCCACATGCTTCAGCAGCCCGTATGACTTGTTCCAGTCTTCCAATGTCCCATTTCTGCACAATGTCAGCACTTATGCATAAATGATTGTCACATTTCCTTGCCGTGGCCCTCAGTGACACACCGGAAGACGTACGCTTTATTTATGCATAAGCGATGTCCACATCTATCTAAGTGTTCTGCACTTTAGCATAAATCACTCACTTTCACTCTGGTGCGTCACATTACATGTGTTTGTAAACTGGGCTATATGCAAAATGGCGTTCATTTGCTCCATGGCTCATGCATAATGAAACTTGGAAAACATTTTCTAATCTAATCTGCCTGTCTTGGAAAGATTGTATATGGAAAGGGTTATTTTAAGCAGGCGAAGTAGAGAACATTAGTGATCATTTGCTGTCGGCCCTCTCATTTCATACGGATTGTATTAGACTTCAATCGGCGTCCAATGAGATAATATAGTTTCACTCCACAAATCGACCACATTTGAACGTCTTTTTTATTGTGTTTTTATTGTGTACATACTTTTTAATCCATATTTTGTGTGTGTGAACTCCATGGGGCAGCTTTGAATCTCATGACAATTTGTGTAATGACAATAAAGGCGTTCTATTCTATTCTATACTTTTTCACTGCACTATTTTCCTTATAGTAAGTCATATTCAGCCTGCTGCTCTCCATGTTATTGTTAATACTCTAATGTACAGTATGCTTGTGAAGTGACTCATAAGTAGAGCTGAGACGATTACTCGAATAATTCCAGTGCCTCGATTTTAAAAATTGATCGAGGCATTTTCTTCGCCTCGAGGAATCGTTTAATTTTGCAAGCTCCGAGCATAACTTTTTGCCGGGACTACATTTAATGCGGCACAACACACTGATGTCACGTGCATATAGGAAGAAGACCGAGGCGGCGGATATATTTGATTTTCAACCATGCATGAATATAGAGGTAGTAACGAAAAAGCCGACAAAAGCGAAGAGAAAGGCACCAAGAAAAAGCAGAAAATGTCAAAAGTGTGGGAGCATCTCAAGCTGGACACCAAGGCGATCATGTATTCACTGTAAGACAGCACTTGCATAACACTATAGCACATCTTCAATGCCAGCTCAACCGAAGGCACCCCGTTTACTCAGAGAGCGGAGGAGCGATACTCAGGACAAGGTAAAATTAAGTTAACGCAGCACTAAGAAATAAGATGAACGTTACCGTACCTTGCTAATGTAACGTTAGCCCTGCGGAGGGCCAAGTTTCTATCAATTATGACTACTGCCGATGCGTGGCTAACGTGTCTTTCATACAGACTTTATTTATTCTGTAAAAACACAGCGCTGTGGAGTGATGAGTGTGTAAAATAAAAACATAATAAAGCTAGCAGACAATTTTAGCTCGGTAGTCATTGATGGATAAAACACCAAGTAGCACTGGTGCCTAATGTGCTCCAATACAGCAGGTATCATACATTTACAGTATTTTGAACACTGCAAAAACTCAAAATTCTATCAGGACTTAATTTTGATTTAAACTTGAAGCTAACTGAAATTCAATCCAAACGCTTTAGAAAAACACTAACTTTTCAGTGATGTGTGCTATCAAGCATAATAACCTTTTTAGGAAGGAAATAAGATCAATAAACAAAAATTCTCAAGTTTTTTGAGTGAAAGCAGTGAATTTGTCACATCTGAGATGCAACTGTTGGCTGTTCTCAACAATGTACACCTAAAGAAAGACATTGATTGTCTAAAAATTGGTCGATATTCGGTGAAATGTCTTGTTTTCCCATGTATATTTATAATTGCCCTTTACCTAAAAATGGTTTTATCCGATTACTCGATTAATCGAGGGAATTTTCAGTAGAATACTCGATTACTAAAATATTCGATAGCTGCAGCCCTAATCATAAGTGCCGCCTAATTTAATAGCAGTGTTGTTAATAACGACATGGGAGTATAACGGCGTTATTAACGGCATTATTTTCATCCGTAGTGATTAATTTAATTACTTATTTGTCTCATCTTTGCAACGCCGTTACCATTACTGAAGATGTGAAGGCGTGCGTTACTATGCTTAACTACGTTGGTTGAATGACGCGAGAAAAGTCTGAGAGAGATGGCGAGAGAAGAACGGGAGTGGGAAGGAGGAAATGGAGTTGTGATGCAAACGCGATGCTAGGCGAGGTGGCTCCAATAAAACCTGACTGTAGCTGACAGCCTACAATCTACGCCCAGATGATGCTACGCTAGATATCACATGCATAAAGAACTAGATGCGAAATGACAGACTCGGCGGCATTAGCAAATGTATAGAGAAGTAGATGTGAAATGATACACTAGTAAACATTACATACACATTAGCAAACAACAGCCATCTTAAAGCAGTAGACTTCTCAGGAAGGCTCTGTTGTAGAGAACTTTCCTTGCAAACCTAAGTAACTTTTTCATCCAAAATACTCCTAAATTGGCAGAATCATGACTTTAATCTATTCTATCATTAAATGATGAAACAGTTTTAAACTTTCACATGTAGAAATTAGACAGAAGGGAACTAATACAATAAACGGGAGCAATTTTAACAACTTTAACAGTTGATTCACATAGCAAAAGGTTACTATCTCGTTATTGCAATATCCACAATTCCCCTGTGTCTAGTTAAGTTTAGGGTAACGAGGTTACCCTAAACCATCTCCGGCGCGCCGGTGTTGTTGACGTGTGGGCGCTCCCGTCAGGGGTGACACTTCACGCGGGGCGGCTATTTTTCGGCACAACGCCGGATATTTACAAAAAAGTCCGCCAAAACATTGTTACCGACTTGGCTGCTACAAACAACCTCGCTTTGACAACGAACAGCTGAATGGAAATGATGAACATTGAGTGGCAAATTAAGAGCGCTGTGCTTCAAACTCGTCCTGTTTATGAAAGTCGATTGTCATATGCTGGTGTTGTGCAGTAATGAGCAGACGTGACTTCAGCGGCGTTTGCTAACTTTTTTAATGCGCGCACACACTAGATATCATGAAATAGCAAACTAGATGTGCTACGTCCCATGCCATTGGCTACGTGAGCCCATAGTGATTATGGGACACGTAGTCCATATACTACATCGATGAATTCTAAACTGTCATGATTGAATGGAAGTTAAGAAGGCCAAATCAATCCATACCAGTGACTATAGATAATGTTGCAAATATTGTTAATTCAGTACGTGACACAGATGGATTCAGACCACAAATAGGATGTCTTGCTCATGTAGTAAACCTAGCTGCTAAGAGAGCTGCAGCAATCAACAGTGTGCCCCGCCTCACTTTACAAACAGAAAAGATTGTTTTCAGCACAATTATACAAAATTTTTTCAGATCAGTAAGAAGTAAGCACATAAATATTATGCACTAAAATGCATGTTTATATGATGGCAATTTAATTTTTGCTCATTAGCAAAAAAAAAAAAAAAAAAAAAAACGAAACAAATATATATAATTGTTTTTTTTTTTTTTTCAGAGCATTAAATGTATTGAATCGGATCGAAAATCATGTCTCCCGTATCGAAAATCGTACCGAACCGTGGCTTAACTGTATCGTTGCATCCCTATGGAACACCATTGAAGAAGCTGTGAGGGGAAAAGTTTTCATTTGCCTAAATGCTTAAGTTATTAAGTAATTTAAAAAAAAAAAAAATATTCTGTGTTTCTGTGCGGTATTAATATTGTTGTCTTTTACTTAAGAGGCATGGTCTATTGTTTTTAGTTGTGATTTCTTACAAAGTATTTCTGAATTTAAGAGTAAATATTTATCGCATTTAAATGGGTGTACCTGAATTGCCCTGAAAACCCTTTGAACTTCACATAGTGTGACTTATGTTTGTTTTTTTTTGTTTTTTTTTTTGAATGGAGCAAAAAAAAAAACATAAACAGCAACACCAATTACTTTGCCAAGTAACTAATTACTCTAACTCAATTACTTTTTGGGTGAAGTAATTTGTAACTGTAATTAATTACTTTTTTAAATTAAGATTAACAACACTGATTTATAGTAAGTGACTCAAAATTATGGTAGTGAGACGGTAATGCCCCTAAATCACCAAGAGCCCACAAAGAGCAGGAAGTGACCCAGAAATGCTCCAAAATGAACAGCTATTCACCCAAAATCAACAGGAACTGAAGCAAAATCAATAAAAGGTGACCCGTAATTGCCTTAAAGTGAACAGGAAGTGATCAGTAATTGACACAAATTAAAAAGAAGTGACCCAAAATCAATAGGAAGTGACCCGAGGGAGTTTTAGCAAAATATCTTCATGCTTCAAGTTCTCCAGAAATTGCATTTTCTGGTTGTTATAACTATAATGTATAATGTTTGTTTTCTCACAAAAATAATAATAATAATAATGCATCATTGCCACTTATGTTTCTTTCCCCCCATCTTCATTGTGCATTTTTTGGATTGTGCGACTTCCAACCAGGTGAGACTTATACTCCAAAAAATATGAGCGATTTAATGTGACCACATGTCCTCCAAACTTCATCTCATTCTCTTCCCAGTTATTTGACTTGTAAGTCAGTTTATTTGCTCAATATTTCCCATTTATGTGTTGACGAAGTCTCATATGCTCAAAAGCGAAGTTGCAAAGAGGAAATCTCCATTACCTGCGATCAAGCGCTTTCCCCACATAGCCGAATGTGTGTTATTTAATCTTCTGAATATTGGGTTGAATTTTCAAACTAGTGAACTCCATTTCAAATGACACGATTCACATTATTTAAATCCAACAATTCAGTTTTAGCAATTCAGGTTTATTAATTTCTCTCAATTTGATCTCCATATGCTTGTTTCACATATACTGTATATAGACCAGCTGCACATGCAATTAGAGCATCTGACGACACTCCCAGGCATGCCTTGGAATATGAATTGAATCCACTTTGGCGGTTCCATTGTACTCTCTAGTTAAACTGCTTATGCATAACCTCCGCATTTCCATTGGCTTATTTGTCAGAGGGGAAAGTGTGTATTCAAACCAATTGGCTTGATGAGAGCGCAAAGCGTGCCTCTGATCTGACGCTCTGTAATAAAAATACCAGAAGCTTAATTAATTGGGAGAACAGGTATGACTGCAGGCATGAGTAGCATGTGTGAGTGAGTGAGAGTGTGGATGGGTAATATCTTTAGTCTGAGAAAAATGCAATTTGGACGTCGCGATGGGGAAATGTTCCGAGGGCAAGCGGAGCGAGCATCTGTCTCCGATAAAAGAAATGTCAGGTCCTGTTAATCTTATATGAGCGCTTGCCTGCTGACATGGATGTAATTTTACACAAGCAGCTCACATACACATCACATTAACATACACTGTACATGCAGAACCTTCCGCACGCCATCATTCTCCTCACTCTATCACACCGATGACCTGCGCCTTACAAAGCCAGTATGAATTCTTGTTTCCTCAAATGAGAACATTGAGATGCAGCAAATAAAGCAGCAGCATTTGCCTCCCACACTCACACACTGAGTATGAGTAGCTACCTATTTACAATTCAATGTAAAAACAGACACACACAAGAAAAATAAGAGTAGTACATCTCGTGTTCTCACAAGCTGCATTGCCCTTCATCCTCAAGGGTGACGGACCAACAGACAAGCAGGCAGGCAGGCGTGAGGTGAGATATGTGCTAAGTGAAAAGGGAAACACATGGAGTGAGAAGATGACATGGGGAATGCCACAAGACGGTCGCACGGCTATAAAAACCGACGGGCTTGCATGGCAAAACAGACAGGAAGCGAGTTAGGTTTTAAATTAGAAAGGAGATGCGACCAGAAGACAGTGAAAGGAGAAAAATGGATCCCGTGGATTAGCGTGACGGGCGGGTGACACTATGACATACTTGGGGACGTTCAGTGTGGGGATGCAAGCTAAACTGATCAAAAGCGGTAAATGGTGCCTTGAACTTATGAGTTGAATTTTGACCAGGCTGGTGACTTACTATTCACTCATAAATTCAATAACTGTTGTATTGATCTGAAATGCCCTTAAACTGCCCTCTCGACCCGACCTTGGATTCACTGCCAGCTCAAAATGGATGGGATGTCTGGCTCCGTCGATGGAAGTGAATGAGTTAATTCTTATTCATTCTAATTTAGCTTTGACTGCACTATTAAAAACAAAATAAAACAAACGTGAATATAGAAGAAATTACTTGTTTTATAAACACTACGTCAGGGGTCTGCAAGTCCTTGAGAGCTGCTATCCAGCTTGTTTTCAAATAATCAAGATCGTTATCAGGCTCCTGCAGAGCTTATTGATGAGCTGATCATTTGATTCGGGTGTGTTAAAGGAGGGAGCTAATACACAGCGCAGTCTTCGGGACGCAATGCGCAAAGTAAACATAACTTGTCTGAGACCCGGGTAATGCTCAACTCACGGCTTTAGCTCAACTCATGCCGCTGGATAAAAAACACAAGAATACCTGACTTCTGCTGACAGCCGCAACAAACTACGTCAACGTCGTTTTACTGGAGATAATAGATATCATATGTATATAGAACCAGATGCTACACGACAGACTCGACTGCTTTAGCAACATTGAAGTATTGAAAACCAGATGCGTTAGTAAACAGCCGCCATCTTAAAGCAGAAGACTTCCCTAGTAGTCTGTTGTGAACCTTCCAAGCGAACCTAATTAACTTTTTATCTAAAATACTCCTAAATCGGCAAAATCTTGACTTGAATCAATCTTCAAAACAGTTTTAAAACTTTAACATGTCGAAAGTAGACAGAAGGGAAATTATGGAATAACGGGAGCAATTTTAACAACTTTAACAATTGATTCGCAAAATTTAATTAATTGAATGTAGTTTAAAGCTGCTGAAACAGAATGGGGACTTGTTTATCTTATTTACTGTTTTAAAATGTTAACTTGATACTGAAATAGTTGTTTATTTAAACCTGAGAGGCTTTTTATACAATTTTTGTAACTAATGCACGAAACATTAAAAGCATCTAATAGCTTGGGGGATTTGTTGGATTTTCCACTGAGGTTGTTGGTGTGTTTTGCTTTTTTAAGACAGTTTACAATATTATTTGCACGTTTTACTGACTGACTATGCCATTTCTGTTTGTTATTTATAATGTTATGTGTTTGTCACTGAAGAAACAGGTCAGTTTCTTGTTACCAACCGTTGTGTGTTATTCAAACTCACCTAATTCAGCTGGCTAGTTGTTATCAAGGGTGCTAAAACCTTTTTCAACATGAGTCTGACAACTAAGTAAGGAGGCTAAATAACTTTAAACTTTAACACATGCTCAGATAGGTCGGTATCGGTATCGGCCAGTATTGGTATCGGAAGTGCAAAACAATATCGGTATCGGATCGGAAGTGCAAAAACCTGGATCGGGACATCCCTATTATGCATATATGCACCGGCATTGTAAGAAACTTGATCACACAAAACACAACCACGCATCGCATCCCCGCATTTCCTCCTTCTCCTGAATCCTCCCAAATAAAACATAAAATTTCAGGGGGGTTTCGGGCTCGTCACGACAAATAAAACATAAAATTTCAGGTTTTTTCGGGCATTAGCGAGCAAATCAAGTTAATTGATCGGGCTCGGGCAACGTCGGGCTTTAATACCCGCGGGCCGGTCGGGTCGGGCTGTATTTTTTTAGGCCCAATCTAACTTCTAGCGTCATGTAATGTTAGCATACCATACACCTATTCACCCTGATGTTCTCTATTGTATTTTAAATTGTCTTTCAAGATGACATGTCAGTTCTTGGTGCTGGATTCTATCAAATAATTCCCCCCCAAAAAATGCGAGTTATACTCCAGTGCGACTTATGTATGTTTTTTCTTTTCATTTCGCATTTTTTGGCTGGTGCGACTTATACTCAGGTGCGACGTATAGTCCAAAAAATACGGTACTGTATATTTATGTTTTTCTGCTTCATGCTCATACAGCACCACAGCCTCTCACCCTCTCTCCTGCTAAGCAGTGCGGCCAAACTGTCCAGCTTGCGTTTGGTAATTAAAGTTAACGATGATTGACATGTTTGTAGCTTTGATGTTGCCATAGAGGCTTGGCAGCTCTACGATCAAAGGCACAAATGTGTCAATCTTGGGAGCCGTTTACAAGGTGACTCTCTGAGAATACGAACAATTTCAAACTGCATTTGCATTTGCGTCTCCATTTGAACAATGTCGCAATTCCGCATGAAAAGGATGTAGTATTCATGCCAAGCCCTAGGGGGCAGTGCAGATTTACCGGGCGACAGAGAATGATGCACTTTGACCCCACCAAGCTCCCTCAGCCCGGAAAAAAATATGCCCACCCATTCGAAGCGATGTCATTTTTCTTCAAAAAGGCACAAAAATTGAAACGTTCAACATATTTAATTTAAAAATATTATTAAAACAGTGAATTAAAGCTGAAATTCCGCCATATTTGCTGTTTTTAATGCTTAGTAGCAGCGCTGCGCACGCCCAATGTGACGTGTACGAGTGCTGACGTTAACAGCGCGGTCTCTCGCGGGAGGAGCCTTTGATATGCATGCCGAGGAAGCCCCCCTCAACCCCCCTCAATCGGATTCTTTCACTTTGGAGGCAGGATTCAGAATTTTCCGTTTTCGCCTTCCGTCTTCGCCGGCACCATATGCACGCGAGGCGAGTCCGCAACTCAGTCATTGCGTCTTTGTGTCACAGAGTCGCCATGTAAACTGCCCCTCGGTTAAACTTGTATAAGTGTGCTGTGGGAACTTTTCTCAGGATTGTGAGCGTCAAAGCGTGAGTGAATTTGAGTGGACTCACTCAATAAAGCATTGAATAAAGACAAGCATTTTCCCACGTGATTGTTGTTATAAAATAATTCACATTATGAAGGTGACAGGGTGGGACAGTAATTTGTTTAGAACTTTTTTTTTCGTTATCGGAGTAAGTAAGTATCAGCAGATTCTCACAATCATGTGACTCTGACTCGGGTGCAAAAATATGGGATCGGGACATCCTGAATTGAGACTAGGGATGGGAATTGTTACGATTTTTACGATTCCGATTCCATTATCGATATTGCTTAACGATTCGATTCTTTATCGATTCTCTTATCGATTCTAATTTCGGGAAAAAGAAGAACAAACATTTTGATTAGCATCAAGTTTGTTTAATCAGAAGTCACAACCTTACAAACTCACAACGAGGTCAAAAGAGGCCCAAAGCCTCATGCACAAGAATGTGTAACATTTTACTGAAACATTTTTCTAATAGTAATAATATTTTGGCATATAGGTCGTTGTTCTGCCATTGGCAATGTCCCCAAACTTTTTCCTGTGAGGGCCAAATAACTTTTCCCTTCTCTGATGAGAGGCCGGGGTCAGTTTGTAACAGAAAAAGTGTGACGATTGCAGGAGTGCGAAATGTAAAAAAATTGTTGTTTTCAGAAAGCCACAATCAAATAAGCCTCTGTGGATTCTTCTCGGAACAAAAGTAAATAAAATAAAAATAATAATATAATATAATAATAATAAATAATAATAGCACTATTAATTAAATAGATAATAACCAAATAACCCTCTCTGAGTTATTCACTGAAAAAGGTCAGGAAATAAATAACACTACTGAGGGAGAAAAAAACAAAAAAATTTCAAAATGCTCTCTGGAATTGTTCAGGGGGCCGGACCAAATATGGAGCCGCGGGCCGTAGTTTGGGGACCGCTGTTTTTATTTACCAGTATATTGAAATGCATGCCTTTTAGTTTTTATGGCGCTTTCACGCTCAAGTGGTGGCGCCCTTGCGCTTCCTCACGCGAAGAAGAGCGCGAAGAAGAAGAAATGCCGCATCCAAGCCAGTGAGCGAATTAGTGAGAAAGGGAAACACTGCCACGAGCCTACGTTCTTTGTTAATGTTTGTAAAATATCCACAGAGCCAACGCCTGTATGTATCATCTTCTGTGTTGTTGTTGTGTGTTTCCACTCGCGATCGGACACTTAAATCCAATTGTGTAGTGGTTTAAACGATGTGCTAATGCTAGCGAACGCATGCTAACTGTTTGTTATGACTGTGTTAGCAGCTAATCATCGCTGATTTACGTTGATGCGAACCTGTTTGTTACTGGGGACGAAATTGATTTGTTTCATTTCTATTTTTAGTTTCAAGTGATGGTTGAATAAAGTCAGCAAATTATACCAACGTCTTCTGCATCGTCATTTGGGAGTTTAGCTAGCTGTATAGCCAGGACTGAGCCTTAGCGTCTCGGTGAGGACAGTGCAGTCTATTCCCTCCCGATGCAGTTATTTCCATCTCGCAATGACTGCAAGTCGCTTTGTTGTAATTTTTCCTCGTGAAGTGAAGACACACTTTCGAGCGTTCGAACCTACGTCATTGTTATGTTTACGGCGGCAACGCTCATGCTAAACTATCGTAACCTTTCATTTTCACCCTTTTTCCTGGTGAAGTGTAGCCAAACTTTGGAGCGAGTGGTTCTTGGCGCCATGCTAGTTTGATGCGTCTGGACAACAAGACACGTCACGACGCAATATGCGTCTTTAGGGATCGTTAAAGGGATCGTTAAGGCTTTTTCATTGTGATGTCGAGGCCTCGAAACACTCGGAACCGGTTCCGAATTGGAATCGGATTTCGATTCCCATCCCTAATTGAGACCCAAACACACCATAGTATTCATGTGTTGATTTGGGTTCTCTTCCCAGATTAAACTTTTTTGAAGCAGAAAAGCTGCAAGAAATCTCCAGCGCAGCTAAAATAAAGCGTCAACTCTCCTCCGATGTCTGGGAGCCAGACAGCATTTTAGCAGGTTCCCTTGTGTGCAGTAGCTGAGGCGAGGTAATGGTCCCTCGTGCCACAGCGGTCGGATGACTGAGTGAGCACTGCTAATTTCTTTGCGCTCAACAGCAGCCTGACAGAACATCCTCGCGGATTTGCACACCTCCCACTCTCACCTTTGGCGACCTTCCCTAAGCTCCTTGCTCATCCCTCGTTTCCTCTCAGTGATGCGAGTCCTGCACTCAAAAAAAAAATGGAGGCAGCCAGGCTGGCTGGCAGGTGTTACTACCAGTGGAATCTGTAAATCCACAAGGGCGTGTTGCTTTTTGTTGAAAGCTACATCATTCAATCGCTCCTAGTTGAAATAAATTGAACGTTTATCACCATCAATGGCAGCTAAGTTATGTCACAATGTTAACCAGCTGTTGCTTTGGTAAAAGACGTTTTACTTAGGTTTCTTCGCCTGACTGAAACCCAAACGTCGACTTTGCTACAGTTGAGTAGATGCCACCTGGAGCCAGAGAGGAGCTACAGACAATGTGCTTCGAAAACACGACCACTTTGATAAAAATACCCCCGAGACTCCCCGCGAGCCTTCTGGCATCATTGTTTGTTTGTCTGAGTGCGTGGCACGCTCGGGTGGAATAAATGCCTCCTTCGCATGACAAATAGAATGCTCGCCGACATGCGCACACACGAGTGACCCTGGATTAGCTCCAAAACCCTCAACCCAAAGACCGTGAAGCGCTGTAACAGTGTTTGATAGTTACCCAGCGGTGAAGACGTGACGGAAGGGGCTGCAGGATCGGAGCCTCTCTGGAATCCTGCCAACGTGATGCGCGAGGGGGAGGAGGGACGCGGGAGGCCTGGATGCGGAGTAATGGTGACGATTGGAGAATTCTCCTAGGCCAAACCTAGGAAGAAAAAAAACTGTTTAAGATAAAGGCACATTTGTATTTTTCCGGACTACAAATCAAAAAAATTTTTGATTGATTCATTGCAACTTGTAAATGTATTTTTTCCAAACTGACAGCCAAGAAAAAGTCACTCTAGATATCTCCTTTACTACCAGAGTTGGCAGAGTTATTAGTTAGTCATTTAACTGAATTTCTTTTTAAATGAGTAATCTATAGTATAATGTAGGCCTGCACAATATATCGTTTGAACATCGCCATGTGCGCATGCGCAATAGCCCCATCACAGGATGTGTGTGTGTGTTTTTTTTTGTTTTTGTTTTTAAATTAATGTAAATTAGTGCTGTCAAATTTATCGCGTTAACGGCCAGTAATTAATTTTTTAAATTAATCATGTTAAAATATTTGACGCAATTAACGCAAGCATTATTCTAAATCATATACGTATTTTACATATACCCCCCCTCCTCATAGTGTATTTTTTTGGTCTGGTGAGATTTCAGTATACTCAGTCTGAAAAAATAAATGGCCGTGACGTTCAGCTCAGAGGAAAGGTTTAGCAGAGAAGGGTGGAAAGAGCAGAGTGGCCATGCTAAAACTTTGCTTTGAGGGCTGTTTATTGTCAGTGGAGAGCACTCTTTGACCTGGAAAATGAACGTACAGGAAGGGCAGGAGAAGCAACGTTGGAGGGAGAATGTCAATGAGATTGGCTTCTCTCTGAAGGTCTACAAAGATACTTCTACTGGATTTATATGCAGAGCAAGGACTAACAGCGTTCATTTACTGCCAGCCTCTCCCAGTCAAAATGAACTGGATGTCCAGCGTCGTCAATGGCAGCCGATGGGTTAACATTCCACCGCACCTGCAAATGACTGCCCCCTGAATAACATAAAAAAATTATGCTATCAGTTAACGCCTTAATAATAACGTTAACGCAAACCCCCTTTGACGCCGTCAAATTTTTTAACGCGCAATTTGGACTTCAAGACAATGCGCTCCTGTGGCCGCCAGAGGATTTTAATGGCCAAAATGAGCCACGTTAAGGTGGTGTGATGAGTGTGAACCCGCCTGGCAACTAGCCGCAATCCATTATGTTTGGATGAAAATGCAACTATGAACCCCCTGGTGCCATGCGCAGCTCTCGGGCCGCCTGAGTCCCACTAAATGAAAGCAAAAGCAGATGGAGGATCGGGGTGAAGTGTAACTTTGGCTTTTTAGCCAAAAATGTGGCACTCTGAGGCTGATTGTGAAATATATCGTCATTTATTGAGCTGTGAATGAACATGCGAAATGAACGAATATGAATGTTTTCGAGGACCACAAGAACCTTCAGCGACCGCCCGAAGATCACCATTTTCGGGGAACAAGGATACGGAGAATCGGGGTGAAAAACGGAAACTGTCAAAACGGAACTTTGCTTTTTTATCCCAAATTGTGTCACTCAGAGATGTGTTGATTCGTTTAAAAAATCCCTTTTAAATGCACAGATGAACTATATAAATGCTTTAAAGTGGGTACGACAGGAGAAAAAAGTCTTAAATAGCATTACTATGTGAATTAGAATCGTATTTTGAGACGATTCAACTATATACAACAATTTAGCAAAGCGCAGATAACGAGAAATTAGTCTTTTAATCTGCCGGTTAGCCACGCCTACCATTATAGGGCACTAGCGTCCCCAAGAGGTGGATGACGTCAGCGGAGTCACGCTTTCATCTGATTTAGTATGCAGCAAATTGAGGGGGAATTATTCAGAACGAGGAAAATGCGACGAAGAGAGCCGCAAAATGTCATTGTTTCAGTCTATCTACTCCAATATTTTTACAGGATATTCTTTATATCCAAGTATTTTTCACGAATAGCTAAATAAATGGCATGGTCATGACAGATAACAATCTTATGGTATTTCATATCTTATAAATAATAATAAATAATAGAAATGCATTTATTCAGGACGACATTACTCCATAATGGTCAAAACTTTCGACTTCACCTTTACTGTCGCACCTCCTGAACAATATTTTATGCCACCTAAATCGGGCTTATGTCATTTCCCTTCCCCGGCTTCAGAGAATGTAAACAAACCAAGAGGCATGACAGCTAGCCGACATGCTAACCCGAACAGAGTGATGTTTCAAAGTCTTCGAAGCGGAAAATCACACATAACTAGCCCATATCATTGCACATGACGACTGGGTTGTCAATTGTCTTCGCTGATCGTCAACCCGCCCGGCGGAGAGCAATTTACAGCTCGTTCCCCTGCTACTACAGTCAGTGAGCTCGCCGGGGAAGCAGCTGGACAATGACCGCCAAACAAACCGGCCGACGTCGAGGAGCGTGTAGCTGCCAAATGGTCAACGCGAATATGGCAAAATAATTCTTTACTACACGGCGAAGACGTAAACAGCAAGAGTCATACGAGAGCGGCTGCAGTTGTGCAGCTAACATGTGCAGCTAATGTGTATGAGGAGAGCTTTTTTCATGCCCATCCATGATCAAACGTAAGTAGTCCTTTATTTAAAGAAAGTTTGTAGTGTTTACTTTGTAATCGCTGTATTCGCGGCTATTTTTAACACAAAGTTGCAATTTCTGATCGGTCGGAAAATTTGACAGACCACCGGGCACATGAAGAGGACAATAAGCCGAGTATAGTGCTCTCCCGGCGTGGGGATGTGCGACAAGCCGCCGGTCGTCAGCCGAGGGGACAAGGAGCATGTCAGCCACAAAATGCAATCCACCTACATATTAAAATGACCCCAGTATTTGACATAATACAAAACACGATGTTTATTCACTTCTTCGTAAGTCCCATGGTCCCACAGTAGTAGGGCTTGTTTCAGCCAATATCCACCGGTGAATGGGAACCTTTTGAAACCCCCGAAAAGGCTCACAACGCCTCTCCCTCGTACAGCAAGATTTTTCTGCAGCCGTTTGGCTGGCGTAATGCGAAAAATAAACGTATTAATACGCAAAATCAGCTGAATCCTTAGTCCTTCTCATACAAATGTACAGCTGTATAGTGACGAGTACTCCTTCCTTTGTACACATCACAGCGCTCTCTTCCTCAATGCAAGACCGAAGCCGGAAGTCTGTCATTTTCGTAGTGCGGGATTAAAAAAATTGGATAAATATATCGATCGCTTCTTCACACATCCAAGTGGTCCATTTCATACAGGAGCATAAAATACCGCGAGTATTATGAAATATACATGCTTTTTTGTGTCACAGGCACTTTAAAGGAGAAACGTTTTGGTGAATTTAATCATTTTATCTCATTTTTCACATTTTTGTAATTTTACTCCATAAATAATATAAAAATAATCCATTAAATTTGGCTGTGAAGTGATGAAAGTGCACATTAAGGGGTTGTTTTTTTCACTTTTGTTAACATTAAAACCTTTTTAAAATGATTGTTCTTAATTACTTATTGAATAATGCACGTTTCTTAATCCCAAAATGCTCCCGTATGCATGAGGTTGTTATCAACAGCGGCGGTCTTCAGAATAAATCAGAACTTCTACACCAAGCTCAACTTTTAATGTATTTTTATTCTACTTGTCCACAGAAGAGCATTTAGTTAACATTCCCAGAGTTTGTGTCGGCAAGTCGACTCGCCTGACTGCATTTTGAGCGTCAAATTTCTGCTCAGTATGTCCAGCGTGGACAGAGGAAAAAATATATAGAGCACTCCCTTTGAGTTGAAAAAAGATATTAAAGTTTAATACCAAGCTGGAAGCTTGCATCCAGTGGAGAAAAGAATGAGCTCAACTTTTTTCACAAGTAGTAAGTGGCATCCATAATTTACATTATAGTTTTATTTCACAGGAAATTTTCAATGTCGCTGCTAGTGCTTGGGAGTGGATGTGTGTTTACACCGCAGTGAATGACAGAATAGTTCATGGATGTAATAGGGGCCATATGCTAAGTTTATGTGTGATGTTCCCCCAGGGTGAAAATGACGACGAGATAGCTCAGCGGCGACGCATTGACTGACACTTTTCATCTGCCGGGCCGACAGCTGAGATGCGCCGACTTCACGCCATCCGCTCAATAAACAACATCACCCTATTCGCAGCAAATGAGCTATTTGTTAGACGCTGATAATCTATGCTTTTGATGGATTTTCATTTAGAGATGCCCAGTGGGAGAATTAATGTGAGGTTATTTTTCAAAAAGAAAAAAAGAGGAAGAAGAATAGATGCAGCTTTCAGACAACCTCAAGATTTTGATTAACCACAAAATAGGCACATGAATAATCAAGCTTCTTAAATGTCTCGTCCCAAAATGGATCTTCAAACAGCATTTCTGATCCTTACATTTCAATCATTTCTCTGCAAGTATTGCATTGGCCAATGCGGAGGGCTACGCTCACTTGTATACAGATACGTATATTAAAGACTTCCTGTAGTAAAGAAACTTTTGAACGTCTGGACAACAAATCATTGCGCATCTAGACTCCCTGCAAACAGCCAAGTCAACGTTTCATTGATCAACTCTATGACTTCATCGGAAAGTAAAACCTTCATCCATTCATCCATCATGTACCGCTTAATCTGGAGTCGGGTCTCAGGGGCAGCAGCTTTAGCAGGGAAGCCCAGACTTCCCTCTCCCCAGCCACTTCAACCAGCTCCTCTGGCGGGATCCCAGGGCGTTCCCAGGCCAACCGAGAGACATAGGCTAGGTTCATACTACAGGTCTTAATGCACGAATCGGATTTTTTCGTGTTTTCCCGACTCGAGTCAGGCATTAACTTGACGGTCTGAACGGGACAAGTTGCATAGAAGTGGACCATTTCAAATCCGATCCGAGTCACTTTCGTATGTGGTTCAAATCCGATCCGGGCCACATTTTTTCAGAACGTGACTGGCGGTCTGAACGGTCAAGACAAATCGGAATTCATGCAGCAATTACGTCAGCAAAAGCAAGAGGCATGGAGGACGGCAGCCATCTAGGCATTAGCGCCTAGCTTGAACTCGAAGCAGACTTGACCACAGTCATTAAAAAAATAATAATAATAATAATAAAATGAAGAAAAGAATAAGCCTTACAATTTTCGATTTTCATTCTGTGCGCCGAATTAGCAATATTTCATTATTGCACACATGGCCGAGTCGGGGCAAACTGACGCACCCACGTCATTTCACGCACACACGTCAAGGCTCATGTGTGTGCGTGTATGCGTTCTATCAGTCCATATAAACTTTGAATATAAGACTAAACGGGGATTATTAATGTCTGTTATTTGTGTCCTCTTTTTGGAAATCAATATATGATCACTCTGGAATGACATACAGCTAGCATGTATAATTTGTTTTGATGCTTCTGCGCTTGCGGGTCTCTTTGCCGTGCGCATCTCAGACTGCGAATTAGTGAGCATGTGTGATACTTGAACGGTCGCAATGGGTTTCAAAAAACAGATATGGCAAAAAATCGGATGTGTGCATTAAGACCTGTAGTATGAACCTAGCCGTAGTCTCTCCAGTGTGTCCTGGGTCATCCCCGTGGCCACCCGCCGGTGGGACATGCCCGGAACACCCCTCCAGGGAGGCGTCCGAGAGGCATCCGGACCAGATACCCGAGCCACCTCAGCTGGCTCCTCTCAACACAGAGGAGTAGCGGCTCGACATCGAGTCCCTCCCGGATGACCGAGCTTCTCACTCATCTTCAAGGGAGAGCCGGACACCCTGCGGAGGGAACTCATTTCAGCCACTTTTATCTGGGATCCTGGTCTTTTGGTCATGACCCACAGCTTATGGCCATTGGTGAGGGTAAATCGACTGGTAAATCGAGAACTTTGTTTTTCGGCTCAGCTCCTTCTTCACCACTACGGACCGGTGCAGAGTCCGCATCACTGCACCGATCCACCTGTCAATCTCCCGCTCCCTCCTACCCTCACTCATGAACAAAAACCCAAGATACTTGAACTCCTTCACTTGGGGCAGGATCTCATCCCTCACCCGGAGAGGGCATGCCACCCTTTTCCGACTTAGGACCACGGTCTCAGACTTGGAGGTGCTGATCTTCATCCCAACAGCTTCACACTCGACTGTGAACCGCTCCAGTGAGAGTTGCAGGTCACAGCTTGATGAATACACCACATCATCTCCAAAATGCAGAGATGCAATGCTGAGGCCACCAAACCGGACCCCCTCAACGCTCAAACCTCATGATGAATAAAACAATCTAAGAAAATTACAGCTTTAATAGTCATGCAAATAATGGAAAACTCCTCAATAAGGCTAATAATTCTTTTTTATATTCATTTCAATTATGATTTATATACAAAAAATATGTCGTAATTAATGCCATAAAAGTATTACGTTAGATTATGATTAATCACGATTAATCGCAGTGTTAAACTATTTCAAAGGTACTGACATGAATGAAAATGATTTTTACAACATTGAAAGATGCCATTTTTATGTTAATGACAGAAAGATTTTTTTTTTCTTTTTTAAATGCCACAACTAAGGGATCAGATCTGGTTCAATTTATAATTTGTTATGCACATTCATTCATTCATTCATTCATTTTCCATGCCGCTTTTCAGTCAAATCCAAATCGATGAAAACACAAAACATCCACTCATATCTTTTTGTTGATAAGACGTTTTGCTAAGAATATTTTTGTTCAAAGGTCACAATTGTCAAAACTGTCAATATTGCCTTTTTGTTGCTTTAAGTGAAATGTAACTGATTGTGGTAAATGTGTACATAATGTCATATTAATTCAGTCAAGGAACATTGAACCAAATCGTGGAAGAATGTTGTGAAGTTGGCAAAAATTGTTTTGTTGTCAAAAGAATCAATATCGTAATGTATTAAGAAATTTGGGGATCTCCACCTTGAATTACCAGCTTGTCTATGTTCTGCTCCTCTGTACAAAGCTCTGTTCTTCTGTGAAATAGGATCGTCCCCGATCATTAACACTTTCAAAAGATCGACTTCAAAAAGTCAGAAATGGGTCAACGAAATCGGGTTTAAAACTCATTGGCTGCTATTGACCACGCTAGACATCCATTAAACAAAAGTTAATTCGCTGCCACCCTCCCAGTTCAAATGGATTGGACATCTACTAGTAATAAACTAGTGATCAACTCATTTATATTCACAGCAGAAGGATGATTGGATGCCGCATTATCATCAGTGGCACTGAAAAAGTTAAGATTTTTTTTTTTTTCATTGCCAAAAAAATTAAAATGTTTTATACTACACAACATCGCACGCAGTACAGCCTGAAACAGCCCAAGTGGGAGTAACCACTTCCAGTAGAGAGACGTTTTGGTAGCTTTCGTGAGACGCTAACAGTAAGACAGCATCATGCTAGGAGGATAATGTAAAGAATAATAAAGAATAATAAGGAAATCCAGGTAGTCGACGGGTCACTACGTACCCGACTTACATGATTTCAACTTTACGACATTCGAGTCTCGTCCGCCATATTGTCTCTTGTGTTTTTTTTGTTTGTTTGTTGTTGTTGTTTTAAGTCACATAACTGTCTTGTCCGCCATTTTGTTTAACTTTATTTTATTAATATGACATATAATACATGTTTTTGGATCGTTATTTTAAGATTTAAGGGGAGTTTTGGCCTGGTACACCAGACTCACCGCTGTTCCAGCTATTGAGTCTGGCCTCAAGCAGATACAATTTCCAGGGCGGAGCAAGCCACAGCAAACAGACAGCGGAGTGGACCAATCTGCGACGGGCGCACATGACGTTAGTAAAGCGATGAGGGCAGGACGAGGGACTTGCACGCGGAAGTAAACATACGAGAAGAGCGGAGTTTATTCAACATGGCTAGCGCGAGACAGACTGTTGTCATGGACTTGTGTCGATGTGTTTTTGGTAATTTAAAACTGATTTTACTGTGCATTGGAACATATTCTCGGCTCTCCTGTTCGCCATCTGTGTTGTTATGGAGACGACTTCTGACGCGGAAGAGTGACGTTGCTCATTAAGAACACGTCACGCAAATAAACAAATCTGATTGGACGGTTGATTTCGTCCGTGCTCGAGAAGCCGTTAATGGTTTGGGTCCCAGACTATTCTCGCAGTGTTTGAAAAATACAGGGAGAACAGTCTGGCTGTGCCAGGCAAGGGGAATTTAGGTTTGTTTTAATTTACATAAAGGGTTAATTCCGATTTACGTGAGAATTTAGGTTATGTCGCCAGCATAGGAACGGAACTCGTTCGTAACCCAGGGACTACCTGTATTTCTCTGTTCTCAATTGAATCTGAAAATAAGACTGAAATGAAGCAGGCTGAACGTTTTTAGCAGCTCTAATTTTAATGGCGATTAACATTATAAAATTCTTTCATTTGAAGAGTCAGCTTGCTTCATTTTTGTCTGCGGAACCCATGCTAAACTCAGCTAACGCTACCATCCTTTTCCACTTCCTTCAGCCAGCAGGATTCAACCAGGCGGTGTTTACATGGAGAACACTAAAGCTTGTCAAATCACGTCTCTCTGAGGCGTAGGATGAGGGCAGCTCATTGCCCTGAGCTGTTTCCCAGCATCCCTCCCTCCCGCTGGCCAAGAGTTTAGTCACAAAGCCTGCTCGAGTCACTTGTCAATTCAAATAGCAACGCACACTCAAGCACACTTGTAGCGCCGCCACGCCGTTCATCATCTGCAGCGTTAACCCTCCCCCGTCACTTTCTCGCCGGCCGGATAATGAAGCATTTTGTCATCAGGAGCGAGCGTGCGCTCATTCAGAAAAGACTCCCTGCAATGTTCCGCCGGCGTGAAATAGCGTCTGATGGATGGCGAGTCTTACAGTGAAGGGAGGTAGGCCTGCTTAATTGAATCAAACCAAATGGAAGGATGGCCAGATTAAAATGCTGGTCACCGGAAACGGGCCAATGGAGGAGAAAAGGGCACCCGCACGCGAGGATAATTCTGAAATGTGAGCTGAGGAAAATTTCACCTCATTCGCTCCTATTGACGGTAATAGACGTCCACTCCATTTGAACTGGGAGAGGCTGGCAGACCTCCCAGTCCAAATGGATTGGACAAACCTTAAGTGAATGGGACTTGTGATTAAATTTTTAAGATTTGCTTTCAAAACAAACCATGCCACAAACAATTCTTTTTGTTGCAGTCCACTAATCGGTTCATTCATAAATAAGATAGTTTGTGTTACTCGGGGCTTTACATTTTAGCTGAAAATGTGCACTGTGACCAAAAACGAAGCTCGGAAAATGTTGTATGATTGTTATCTAAAAGAAAATGTAGATGTTTCCCTTTATCTAATTTTGATTCACTATAAAGATTATCTGTTTGCGTTCATCAAGGGATGCGGGAAATAAGAGAATATTTAGTTTCATTCTTTTTTTCTTTTTTTTTTTTTGATTAAAAAAAATAATAAAATAAAAATAAACAAAAAAGACAATAGTTAGTCTTATTCTTCAAAAAACATATGGCGGAAAACACCCAGGTGACTTGAAGTTCCGCTCTGAGACTCCCAATTTGGCCAAATTTCAAAATTGTCCGATATGCATGTGTGATACATCATTGGAAAGCTTAAAATCTCAGTTCTCTGGGGGAAGACAAATGTTGAACAGGAGGGCATTTTAAAAAAAATAATAATAATAAAAAAAAGTTTTTTAAACGGCAAAGCCCTATCTGGAGGTGAGAGCATGCGAGAGCAGAATTACAGACACCATGACTTTAACGAGATATTATCACATACTTACCTTGTTTCAATCCATAAACTCCATGTGGCATGTATCACTGAGTGTCAAGACACAGCAGTGAATGGCCACAGCTGGATTTTCGAGGGATTTTATGGGTGATACATGGTAATATAACAAGGGTCGCGATGCAGAAATCGCAGCCATCAAGGAGTGGTTGAGATTTTCTTTTTCATACATTTACCCTTTTAAAAGTTTTTTTTTTTCTTTTCAATTTTTCTTTGTTTGGATTGACTATTTATCATCTAACATATCGGGGAAAATGTGACAGTCACAAAAAAAATAGAATTAAGTGATAGTTATGAGGTAGATATCCGTGACTTTTTTACAGACGCCAATTTTTTTCATTGTGACGTAATTTGTTTAAAAGTTTAAAATATGGCAGTAAACAATTTTTTTTAAGTCTTTTTGTTTTTAGTTTTTTTTACGAAATATTAGACATCAATTATGATTCTAAGCTAAAAATGACAGCCATTTTGAATAATAAATATAATTACTTACCTTCTGTTTATGGCTGTGTTGAAAGAAAAGCGGTTGTCTGTAAACGGGGCTTTCAAGGGTAAAACGGACAAATTAAGTAATTATAATTTGGGGGCTTAATGCGCCATGAATCTGCTATGGCAGCATATAGACACATTGTTCTCTCAAACACAACAGTTGTTTTGGCTTAAAATACAGCAATTTATATTAAAGAAGGGTGCAAGAGCAGAAGGGGGGCCTAAAAGTGTCATTGCATGTAATTGACTTTCCTATATATATATATATATATATATACACACATATATACATATAAAAGTTGTAAAGCAAGAAAACAAAAATGAATGAAATGAACAAAAATAACGATATTTTTATAATGGATCAAAATTATTTTTTCAAACAGATCATGTGACTAGCACCTTAGATGGTCATTTGAAAATATATTTTTTTGTATGAAGAATTTTTTGATTGAATAATAAAGACACAAATGTCCTAGCCAAAATGATGCCCTAACACAAAACAACATTACTTCAATCAAAAAAAATAAAAAAAAATTGACTTCAATCCAAAAAAAAAAAAAAATAGCTTTCAGATGCATTGTTTTTAGTTTCAAATTTATTATTGCATTCAAACACATTATTTTTTTTATTTTTTTGTCTTACATGAGCATTTGATTGTATATGTATTGAACACAAGTCTTCAGAACTAAGCAGGCTCTTTGGGAACACGTCACTGGCCCGACAGTACAGTAGCAGTGTTGTTTTCGTCAGCGGCGATGATAACGAAAATATTTAGTCAACGAACACATTTTTCATGACAACGACGAGAGGATAACAAGCTAAAAACGGGGCTTGGGACACTAAAACATAGAGAATATATACTGTTTCGTTCCTTTTTTCAATAGCCAAAAAGTAAAAAAAAAAAAAAATCAAAATAAGAGAATAGTGTTTTTCAAGAAAGTAAATATTTTTAATTAAATTTAAAAACATAAAATACATTTTAAGAACAATATAGACAGGGCTATACATTTTGTGTTGACAATTCATTTAAAAGTACTTAAGTCTCTCTGAGGGAGTATTTATACTGATATATATTACTATTTTAGTATTTAAGTTTGAGTATTTAGATAATTTTGAGGGAGCATTTCAGTAGATGTGGGAGTATGAATCCACCCGTGTCAGTAAAGCATACTTTTGGAGGGAGTGTATCAACAGTACAATCAAAAAAGAAATCTGAGTGAAAGAAAAAAATAGTGGCAGAGGTGGGTAGAGTAGCCAAAACTTTTACTCAAGTAGGAGTAGCGTTAATTTAAAATAATATTACTCAATCCAAAAAATGTACTCAAGTACAGGGGGAAAAAAAGTATCCAGTGAAAAGAATACTCAAGTAATGAGTAACATTGTAACTACTTATTTTTGTTAGATTTTTTTTTTTTTTAACTGTGGTATTTTTTCTCTCAGCACAAACGTATCTATATGAAATGTTGTTATAATAATAATGTACTCATTACATAACCACATTAAGCCAAAGACATTTAAAAAATTATTGTATTCCAGCGAAAGAGTAAAAAGACAGAAATGAAGCATTATTCATCTAAAGACCATGAGTTCCCTCTAGTGGAGAAAGTAGTTCTAGTTCACTAGTTTGAATAGTGAATACTTTCTTCATAGTTACTATTATGGAATTAAAAGGATCATATCTCCAGTTTTCCATGGTCAATCGGTGCCAAATAAAAAACTGGGAGAGAGGTTTAAATAAATTAAATTTGCACTTTCGAATTATGTTGAGGGCAGCGCTCTATGTCAAATACTTCTTTATTTACGGTACTTTAAAGACGCCATGTGATTGAACCGGCTGGCGTGACCATAAAACAGAAAGCTTGCGTCAGATTGGTGTAATAGAGTCATTGGATTATTGTTGCGATGTCTCATTGGTGAAATTGGTAGAGCTACTCTTAGGCATCGCTAGCAAAAAAAAAAGAAATCTTATTTGTAGAATATAGAGGAAAAATGTAACGACTCTTGTGTGTAGCCCAAAGTAGCGGAGTAAGAGTAGCGTTTTTTTCTTCATAAATCTGCTCAAGTAAAGTAAAAAGCATGGCTTAATAACACTACTCTTAGAAGTACATTTTTCTCAAAAAGTTACTCAAATAAATGTAACAGAGTGCATGCAACGCATTACTACCCAACTCTAAATAGTAGTACAGGTTAGCTGATGAGGTGACATTTAGCGTACGATGGTTCTGTTTTAATCTGTCTCAATGAAATTTGGCCTTTAGTTCTGACGAGCTTGTCTTACTTCAGTGCATCTGGGTTGAGGTGTTGAGTTATGAGTATTGGCAAAAAGCATAGAAATGATAGAAGCTCCACACTGCCAGGACCTCCCACAGGATCTCCTGACCTGGGAGTAGTGAAGTGTGAAAATCGCTCCACAGTTTAGGCTTCCATCAATTTTCTCTGTTGCTAAGTTGTCAATCTTGCTAAGACCTTCACAGTAATCTCTCACAGTCAGAGCTCTGGAAAAGAGTGCAATCAACCTACACCACTACCTGCCTCAATTGCAGTTTGGACCGCGTTTAGCAGACATTAACTCTCAAAAATGGATAAGAAAAATGCCGTTTTACCGGAAAATGTCTCTCAAAGTTGTTTCGTTGAAAGACTTTAAAATAAGGACAAAGTAGTTAGCATGGAAAAAAACTTTTTAAGATCACTTCTAAAAAAAAAACTTTTGTTCACTGAAGATCCCCAGTTATTTATTTATTTTTTTTGATAACTCAGCTAGTCAGCTCAGATATAGATAATGTGTTATTTAAGGTTATAGTACTCTGTCACTCACGTTTTAGCCAGAGGTGGAGTTTTACTTATGGGGCAGGGGGGGCACAACATGTTGATGACCCCGAAACAAAGTGTCAGCAATAAAATTAACTTACAATAATATTTATGACAATACATTGAAAATGAGCATTATTTTGTTTTCCATCATTCTTGTGGGGAATTCCAAATAAGGCTGCTGGCAGGGCAGCTATACTTTTCGCCAAGATCATCATCCATTGAATATGGTATGCCCGCTGGGGTCGTATCAATGTAGTTACCTCAGTCAAAAATTCTATCCCTGGGTGGAGCCATACGGAGGTAGATTTGTGTCTTCAATATTCGACCCAGAGTCCAGATCTCAATCCCCTGGATTATAGCATATGGGCAACTGTGGAGGACAGTTCCTGTAAGAAGCCACAAACTGCTGTGGCAGCCTTGGATAGGTTCATTGTTAGATCTTGGGAAAAGATGACAGCATCCTACATAAAGAAGACCTGTCAAGCGTTCCGCAGGCGCCTGGAGGCTGTTGTGACACTTAAGGGAGGACACATTGAAAAATAGAGTGTACTGTACATGTTCTTTACAATAATGTATAATTTGTGATTAAATTCTAATTCTAAACTGAATATTTACATTTAAATTGTATTATGGCAGTGTAAACTTTTTTTTGGGTCACCCTGTATTCATTCAAAAAATTCTTCATATAAAAAAATATATTTTCAAAAGAAAAATCACTTCAATCAAAATAATCATAGAAAAAAAGGTTTTGAATGCGAAAAGATATTTCAGACTCAAAAATTTGCATTTGGACACTTAATTTTTCATTATAAAAAGTTTTCTTTGATTTTAGCAATCCTTTTTGTGTTTGGGCCATATTATGGGTAGGATATTTGTGTCTAAATCTTTCAATCCCCAAAAAAGTTGCTTCAATTAAAAATATATATATTTTCAATCAAACAAAAAATGGGGGGGGGGGGGGGGGATAATATGCAGAGCAAATGACCGTCTAAGGTGCTAGTCACATGATCTGTTCGAAAAATAATTTTGACCCATTATAAAAGTACTGTTTTTTTTTTTTTTTCCATTTCATTCATTTTTGTTGTTAGTTTTCTTGCTTTACAACATTTATATATATATAAGAAAGTCAATTACATGCAATGACACTTTTAGGCCACCGGCGGGCCCTCCCTTAGTCCGCTTATGGTTTTAGCTAATAATGTGCGTTGGAATCATAAACTATGCGCTGAGAAACTATGTAACTGTATGATTGTTTTAATAATCAAAAGCAGATGTTAACAAATATTTCATTTTAATAAATTACTGTTTTCATCGAGGACGTCAGAAATCTAAGAATATTTTTTGTTTTTATTTCCTTTTTAAAAAAAAAATGTATAAATCACAAAATATAGACAATATATACAGTAGTTTTGACCTTTTTTGTTTTGATAGGTATTATTATTAAAACCAAATAAAAATTTCAAATAATTTTTTTTTAAAAATCAAAAATAAGAAATTAAAGCTCTGATTTTTTTTAATTAATAAAAATATGTTAATCAAAAAATAGAACATATATAAAAATTATATTGTTTAAGAGGTTAAAAAAGAGGATTGAGGCCATTTTTACATCAAAAAAGTCTCTTAACGAATAACTCCTTGGCTTTCATTAACAACCCTAGACGTCCAATCCATTTTGACAGGGAGGGTGTGGATGAAAATTTGTACATTCACCCCTTCCAGTCAAAATGAATTGGACATCTATCATTGTAAACGGCAGGCAATGAGCTAATCCACTATCAAAATAGTTGTCAAATAATCTTTTAATTATGGCAGCCCTCAACACATCCCTCCATAAAGAAGGTGGATATTTTTTTGCTTTTTATGCTTTTTTTTCTTCCAAATGACATCATAATTTCCAAATTTAAAGGCATATTCTAACATGAATAAATCAAATCCACTTTTTAAAATATATAACATCCTCTTCTCACTAAACTTTGACTCAAATTTTTATGTTACGGCCATTTGAAAAGACGACGAAAAGTGCGTGACGGATTCTTGCGTCTGGTTTTACAAATGCCTAGGAAAAACATGTTCTGAACAGACTTAACAAGGTAGTTGCAGTATGTTTGAGGAGCTTTTTAGGTTTCCTGAGGAAAAATCTGCAAATCCTCCTATTAAGTCATTGAAAACGATAAATGTCCAATTCATTTAAACAAGGAGGATTGACTGGGAATGCTCATATTTCAGTGCCATTGCCAGTGCACGACGTCCAATCCATTTTGACTGGGAGGGGTGAATGAACGTTTGTTCATTCACCCCTCCCAGTCAAAATGGATTGGACGTCTCACACTGGCAATGGCAACCAATGAGTTAACAACTAAGGTTCTTTTGCTGCGACAAGTCAGCCCTGAGGCACTGATGGATCACTGCCCTCTTTATCACGAAGCGCGATGTGAATCAAAATTACAACTCTCTGAGTGATTAAAGCTGGGGTACCAGCAAATAGTTTTCCAGGCGAAGTGCACCGACTAGTCCGGTTTAAAATTTGATGCGATCTTCCCTGGGAAAAAAAAAAGCACAATCACAGCTCTCGTGTAGAGGAAGATGTTATCTGACATGAAGTGCGTGTGTGCATGGTGCTGAGATGACAAAATTTGTGTTGAATGTGTATTAGTTTGTTCCAGTTTGATGACAGTGCAGCCTAGCAACACTCACATTCTGGTCCATGAAAACAGATTGGATATTAAACTACAACCAGGTAAAATCCATCAAATAGAAATATAGTAGCCTTGTTAGTAAAGTTTTACTAGAGTTACCAGACGTCCTCTTTTGCCTGGACATGTTTTTACATCCTGTCCGGGGCGTCCGGCGGGGTTTTATAAATTCATGTAAATGTCCGTTTTTTTGACTGACGATTTGCACAGAATACTACAGTACAGTGTTGTTTTTAGCAGCGCTTTAATTTTCGTTTCAGTCTTAGTCTTTTGGACGAAAATACTTACCAATTTTCGCACTATAAGGCGCATCTGACCATAAGCCGCCACCCACCAAATTTGACACAAAACGATATTTGTTCATTGATAAGCCGCACTGGATTATATGCCGCAGCTGTCCTGACTGCATTATAGGATGTTTACACCAAAAGGTAACACTTTATTTGACATTGCGGCATCATATGACTGTCATAAGACCGAATGAACCACCATGAAGCTTTGACCCAATTGGCTGCAAAGCTTCATTGCTTCAAGAAGCTTCATTCGGCCATCACTGCTCCCTTGGGGGAGACAGTCAACCTGCTGTCAACACTGTTGTTGTCCAACATGCCTCCTACCATCCATTGCAGTGCTATAGATGTAAATAACAATTAAAATTCATGTTCCGTGCTAATTACTTCATCAATTCCTGTTCCAGGTGTTTCATTCGCAAGTTACAATATTTGGTAACACTTTATTTGACAGTGGTGCCATAAGACAAGACAATCATAATTATGACTTGACACTGTCATGAGCATTAATGAATGCTTATAACAGATGTCATTTCGTGTTATCTGGCAAATTATCTCACTTTTGACTGAATGAAAAAGATCCAAGTTGGACATTAATGGAGTTAGTGACATAATGACATAGTTTGCAAGATAACACTTAATGACATCTTTCACTGGCATTCAGTAATGCCCATGATAGTGTCATGTCATAATTATGACGGTCTTTTGACGCCGCTGTCAAATAAAGTTTTACCTATTAACCCAAATAAATCAACAAATAAGCCGCATTGTACTATAAGCTGCAGGATTCAAAATGAAAGACAAAAGTAGTGGCTTATAGCCCTAAAATTATGGTATTAGTCTTAGACATATTTTAGTCATTTCAAAATGTATTTGTCTTCGTCTAGTTTTTGTTGACAATTTCATCTAGGTTTAGTCGAAGGTTAATCAAAATGTTTTCACACGTAAAATTCTAAAGTTTTAGTCCAAAAATAAATCAAATAAAGGTTTCCAACAATTTCAAATGAACATTGACAGACGAGCACATATTGTAGCGTCTACAAGGACAACATCAACTTGGTGATAATACACACTCAGGAGGAAAGCAATACATTATTTTTGATTAATTACACCCATCTGGATGTCACGAACTATATGTAAAAAATGTCTGAGAGTTTAGGAAGACACTCGCTTCTAACCCAAACCTGAATGCTATGCTAACACTACGAGTTACATTTAGTGTGTGATGATGACTCAGAACGGACCTTTCACGTCTAAAGCAACAATGCATATTCTCTCTTGCCAACATAAGAAATCTTACCATGTGTTTAAAAACAAGCAAGTCTGGAGTGGAGAGACCACCAGAGAGGTAGGGGCCGGAGTGCACAGCACGTCACATGAGTGACAACCAGACAGTGCTACGATGCAGGCTAACTACACATAACAAAGTTATACAGTGGTAACTCTACATACGAAGTTCATTCTTTCCAGTACCTTGTTTGTAAGTCGAAATGGTCGTATGTGAAGCATGGTTTTCCCATAAGAATACATAATTCCATTAATTCGTTCCACAGTCCGAAAACCTACACTGAATCCTTACTAAATACTGATGATAATATAGCAAATAGCAATTACAAAGTTCACCCATAATAAAGTCATAAAAGAACCAAACTTCATGAATGTTTTTTTGTGACAAAGAAGTATCTGTTCCAATCACTCTATCAGAGAAAAATCAGAGTTGTAGAAATAACTGGAAACACAAGAGAGCCATGACATCATGTTCTTCACAAGTGTATGTAAACGTTTGACCACAACTGTGTACATATATATATATATATATATATATATATATATATATATATAATTCACTAAAGTCATCCCTCGTTTTTCACGGTTAATGGGGACCAGAACCCGCCGCAATAAGTAAAAAACCGCGAAGTAGCGCAGGCCCAAAAGTTTTTAACAGCGGCCACTTCTAAAACTTGGCGCAGGCATAATGAGTTCATTCTTCTCCAATCGTGAAAGGTTTTTAGGCTTAAGCAATACGGTTCGAAATGAGGTATGATGCTCTCAGTTCATTTGCTATTTTTGCCTCGTTTGCTAGCTTTTAGCAACATATTATGCAGAATGGATTTAGTTGTAGGTTTGTCTTCTGGCTCAGAAGGTGGTCATTTCCCCGTAAAAAAGCTGTCCAAACAACAGCAGCTAACGTTACTGTTCACATTGACTGATGCTGGGCTGCTATAGGTGTACAAACACCCCAGTAATGGCGGCCAACCATTAGAGAGTGACGTACACAAATCTCTACTTGGATTAGTCAAGAGGCACAGCCCAGATTGTGGTCGTTCACAAATTATTTGTTTCTCTGTGGCCCGGTAGCAAATGCTCCACGGACCGGTACCGGTCCCCGGCTCGGTGGATGGGGATCACTGCCCTAAGGGACAAAAGAAAAAGTACGATGTTGTAGAATGGTTAAAAGCGGTATTAAAATTCTTTACTGTCTAACATTTAAGTGTTTTGATTTTGCATTTAAAATGAACGAGGCTTCACTTGATTTGAAAGCTATGAGCAGTCTTAACAATAATTTGCTTCAATAATGAACGATTGAATGAATGATTTGCTTAACATGAACACCCACCACCGTTTGGCCAGTCGTCTGCAAGGGCCCACATCGTCTGTAGGGGCCTGCGAGTTAAAAGCCACTAGCACCAAGGGGCCCATTGATACACATCATCCCCTGTTCAGATTTATTGCGCCAAAGCTAGAACAGGTGGATTTTATGGCTATAGAAGGCGCAGCCTAATACTTGGTGCCATAACAGAAGAAGAAGTAAGGTTAGCCATGATTTTAAAAGATTGAAAAGAACAAACATCGAGAGTATGCTACAGCAACACTACTTTGCTAAGGCCAGATCTGTTCGTTCGCTGCAAATTATTATGTATGTAATTTAAAAATGGACTGCAAACTGGTAGATTAAGGTAAACTGTTTTTTTTTTTTTTTTTTGTAAATTGTAGTGACCCAATTTTTACAATGAAGTATTTTTGTAGTTTCACACTGGCTGTGAACACACCAGTGGGATTTTACGCAACCATGTCTTTTGATTATATTAACTCATTTGCTCCCAAAAATGTATAAATATGTTCTATTTTTAATTGTTTCAGTGTCCAAAAGACATAATTATACGTCTTTTACGTTTTTTTTCTCAAGAGACATCTCTAGGTTCTGATGCAAATTCACTCCAAAGCACAACGCTGAAAATCCATTTTAAAGCAATAAAACTGGCCACTGGAGGTCAGTAGCGCATTTGGTAAGAACTCATCGGACCATGAAAGGAAGTGAATGAAGAGAAATGATCAGGAAACGGAAGTTGGAAGAAGAAGCGTAAGAAAAATGTGGAGAATGATGTCAAACACAAGGCACATGCCCCACATAAGTTCCCTAGGTTATTTCTGTTATGAGTTAGTGGTCACTACACAGCCCCCCCCCCCCCAGAATTCACCCACACAGGATGCCAGGCATAACCTGATTTAACGGAACAGTCGGTTTGCACGGCCAGGGCGACGGCCACGGCCACAACAGCGTCATCTCTCAGTTAGTTATAGATTAGTCATGTGTAAATAAATTGTTACTTTGCTATCAAAAGCTCTATTTGTCTTGTTGTGTAAGTTATTTTGTAGAAGGAAAATATTTTCCAGATGTTTGGGATGTCACAAAAGCAAAAAATAGCTGTGTTAAAGTCAAAGTTATGTTTGAAATGTATGCTTTTACAAAAAGCTCAAATTCTCCGTTTTTTCATCAGAAATTGGAAAATTACTGAAACTAAGCTATTTTCTAATCCTGATTTCTAAAGAATGGAAAAAGATATGAACTCACTGTTTTTCCTGCTGAGGGAAGAGAGTCTAATCTTTCTTTTGGTGGGTTCCATGTTTATATAGCAATAGAACAGAATTTTCTGTGGGCCTTGCAAAATCAGTCAAAATCCAGTAAAACGGCCGGGAGCGAAGGGGGTTGCTCAGGTTAAAATGGCTCGTAGTGAATGATTTAATTTGGTTATTGAAGAAATTTTTGATTCTTCAAACCTTTCTGCGGAAAATATTTATGTGTAGCTATCCCATATTATAATGAGTACAAATGCATCCTATAGTCAGGTGTGGGTTTTTTTCTTATATTTTATAAAATTTAGGTCATGCAGCATAGTCGTGCGCACTCAAAAGCATTCAATTTACGATAATGGTGTGCTACCAACTTGATACAACACATTGAAATAGTTATTTAATTGCTTGCGTGCAGGGGGGAAGTGCTAATGTGCTTACAGACTGAATTAATAGTTTTATTTAGTGAGCATTACAGGGTGCAACCGCATCTTGCACCATCCTAATTATTCAATGAGTCTGACGTATGCGTCTCTCCAAAGGGAAAGCAGGGGCACATGCATGCTTTGTGGCCTCTCGCGTGGGAAGTGAAAAGGTCAAAGTTAAGTTGAAAATGTTGCACTCTATCATCGTATCTCATGAAGCAACCTTCTGTAATGTTTTTCTCTTCACTTTTTTTAATGAGCGAACACTTCAGAGAACCCCCCCCCCCCCAAAAAAAGAGGAAAAAACATTATAAAAAAAAAACAATTCTGACTAGCCTTTTGTTCTTTAAAAGCACAAGTTAAAGACATAAATAGAATATAAAGAGGAGGGACCTCACTGATTGCTAACGCAGCGATGAGGATGCAGCGAGCTGATAACAAGACCAACATTGCCTCAGGGCAACATCTTGCACAAGCTGACAAAGGAACGAGTGGGAGAGAAGATTCTCACCCAGAAAGGACGCATGTTTACACGTGCAATTCTTTTTGACTGGGAGGGCTTGCAGCGATCGAATGTTAGCTGTCAAAATGGATTGGATCATGTCTACTGCTAATTTATGGGAAAACATTAAAGATGTTTCTTTGGTTTCAGTGTTGTAAGTTGTAATATGAAAAAGTTACTATGTGGGCAAAGGAAAAACAGTTCATTGTTGGAGCAGATCTGGATCGTCAATACCGCCAATGGCAGCCAATGTGTTAAAGTGACAGAAAAAAAATGAAAGCCGGTAAAATACCAGCAGCTGTTATTGACAATTTTTTACCATTAAAAATACAGGAAAACCTTCAAATGTATAGTGTTTTGTTTTTTTTTAATTATAATTATAATTTTTATTTATTTTATTTTATTTTTTTATTATAATTATAATACAAAAAAAAACTGTGATCCACATGTAACCGATCTTGATGGTAGTAACCAACAGAGTTTCAAACACACTCCGTCGCCTTGTTAGTCTAGCGTGCTGACTAATGAAGTACTGAAGACCAGTTACAAGAAGTACTGTGCATGTCAAGTTAGGGAACCTTGCTACATGAGAGCTTAAAAGAGTGATGCTAGTTGAATCTATACACTGTAACATAAAATAATCTGTTGAATTCACTGTAAAACGCAGTTGTCGTTGTCGGTTTAAAAATAAAAATTAAAAAACTGCTGTAAAGAGGAACTAATTTGTTAGTCTTATTGCATGATTGTTCGAGTCAGATCTTAAGAATGTTACAATTTGGATTCAAACTTCAGTTGGGGAAGCGGAAGCACTGATCACACATATGTACTTTTTACAGTTGATGTGAAAGTAAGGCATTTATGTAGTGTATGTACTGTATATACTATATAAAATGCTGTAAAATAAAATACAGTGATACCTCTACATACGAATTCAGTTCGGTCCAGGACCTGGTTTGTAAGTCGAAATGGTCGTATCTTGAACGTCGCACTAGTTCTGAAATAAACAATCAAAAACTTGACAAAGCTGGCGACTTCCTTGCCGTTTTTTCAACAATAATAATTGTTACCTTAACTTACAGTGGTATTAAAGAGTATCAGAACCTTTTGGAATTCCTCACATTTCTGCATCAAATGTGATCTGAGCTTTGTCAAAATCACACGGATAAAAAAAAAAAAACTGTCTGCTTTAACTAAAACCACCAAAGACAATGATCTAAAACACAGATGTAAATCAACTTCAGAATGATTTCAGAAGAACAAAATACTAGAGACGCCGATATGGGCAAAAAAATGCGCATCGGTATCGGATCGGAACACGGGAAAAATTCCGATCCAGTTTTTCAAGTCCAGTCCGGGGTTTCCAGCGCACCGATTTACATAATCCATTCCATTTTTTGCTTCGGTTTCCCTAAAATCCAGTCCATATTTTACGGCACACCTTCAACACACTACATTTACATTACCGTCTCCCAATTTACCGAGAGACTTTATCGGTAAAAATGTCAGCTGTGTGGGATCATTTCACCTTAAAGGATGACAAAGACGAAGAGGCAGAGAGCAACATACAGTGGAGAGAACAAGTATTTGATACACAGTCAATGGGAAAACCCATTGGAAGTGTATCAAATACTTTTCTCCCCACTGTATGCCACAATAAAGTCAAGCGTAGTGGTAAAGCTGTAAGAAGTTTTAATGCAACCAACCTAATCAAGCATTTAGCGAAATACCACCACAAACAATATGAGGAGTATGTTAAGAAAACTAAGACAAAAAGAAAGGTCCTACGCAACTAACACTGGCAGAAACTTTTGCTATGCGTGACAAACTGGCACTCAACAGTCCCAAAGCCCAGGGAATAACAAGAGTCATTGCCGAAGAATTCATTCTGGATGACGAGCCATTACCTCACGTGAGTAAAGACGCACCAACCAACACGCGATTCGGCCGTGGAAGATTCGAGAACGATTCACAAACATCCAAATTCCGATTATTGAAATATGTCAAGTAAAGCGTAACTAATACACAGCGCGGTCTTCTGGACGCAATGAGAAACTGACCGCATTGCGTCCCGAAAGTAAACATAATATGTCTTAGACCCGGGTAATGCCAATGCTCAACTCACGGCTTTAGCTCAACTCATGCCGCTGGATAAAAAAACACAAGAATACCTGACTGCTGCTGACACCCGCTACAAACTACGTCATCGTCGTTTTACTGGAGATAATAGATATCAAAGGTATATAGAACCAGATGCTACACGACAGACTCGACTGTGTTAGCAACATTGAAGTATTGAAAACCAGATGCGTTAGTAAACAGCCGCCATCTTAAAGCAGAAGACTTCCCTAGTAGGCTGTTGTGAACCTTCCAAGCGAACCTAATTAACTTTTTATCTAAAATACTCCTAAATTGGCAAAATCTTGACTTCAATCTATCTTCAAAACAGTTTTAAAAGTTTCACGTCGAAAGTAGACAGAAGGGAAATTATGGAATAACGGGAGCAATTTTAACAACTTTTACAGTTGATTCGCAAAATTAAATGAATTGAATGTAGTTTAAAGCTGCTGATACAGAATGGGGACTTGAGTATTTTATTTACTGTTTTAAAATGTTAACTTGATACTGAACTAGTCGTTTATTTAAACCTGAGAAGCTTTTATACAATTTTTTTTAACTAATGCACGAATCATTAGAAGCATCTAATAGCTTGGGGGATTTATTGGATTTTCCACTGAGGTTGTTGGTGTGTTTTGCTTTTGTAAGACAGTTTACAATATTATTTGCACGTTTTACTGACTGACTATGCCATTTCTGTTTGTTATTTATAATGTTTTGTGTTTGTCATTGAATAAACAGGTCAGTTTCTTGTTACCAACCGTTGTGTGTTATTCAAACCCACCTAATTCAGCTGGCTAGTTGTTATCAAGAGTACTAAAACCTTTTTCAGCATGAGTCTGACAACTAAGTAAGGAGGCGAAATAACTTTAAACTTTAACACATGCTCAGATAGGTCGGTATCGGCCAGTATCGGTATCGGATCGGAAGTGCAAAACAATATCGGTATCGGATCGGAAGTGCAAAAACCTGGATCGGGACATCCCTACAAAATACACCTTCTGGAGTGACCAACGCAAAGTCCAGACTTGAACCCCATTGAGATGCTGTGGCATGACCTAAAGACAGCGATTCATGCCAGACATCCCAGGAATCTGACTGAACTACAGTAGTTTTGTAGAGAAGAATGGGCCAAGATTAGTCCTGATCGATGTGCCAGTCTGATCTGCTTTTGCAAGAAGCTTCTGGTTGAAGCTATTGCTGCCAAAAAGGTGGGGGGGGGGGGGGATATTAAATGTGATGGTTCACTTACTTATTTTGCCCCCTTCTGTCCTTTTTTGCATGTTATCCTCATTAAAGTATGAATATATATATACTGTATTTTCATCTGTGTGATTTTGACATAGATCGGATCACATTTGATGGTTATTTTATGCAGAAATGTGAGAAATTCCAAAACGTTGATATACTTTTTCATATCATTGTACAAAGACTGGCGAACATAGGTGGGAGGAGGACCGTCGAGATCGTAGACATATTCTGGCCATATTGTCGAGTAGGGTTGGGCATCGAGCATCGATGGCAACCGGTTGTAACAGTCCGATGCTCCCAGAATCGTTCGAAATTTGAAATTTCGATTTCTCGTTTCCATGCTCTGACCGCCAAGTGGAAAAAAATTCGAATTCAAAGACTGATATTTATATACAAATTAAAATTAGCCCTGTGATAAATTCATTTCACCTAAAAAATAATCGAGAAGTTAAGACTTTAATATAAACTATGCATTTTTTTTACCCTGCCTCTTAAAAGAATCGGAATCGAGAATCGTTCGGAACAGGAATCGTTCAATTTCAGATGATGCCCAACCCTATTGTCGAGCCAGTTTACTGACGCGCACACCACGCTCATATTTTTGTGTCATTTCCACTTTAATTTTAATGGCAAGTGTCCCCTTTTTTTTCACCACCTGCATTCACCTTCTTGGGACCCATGTTGATTTCTCTCACAATAAAATCCGCCGTGCGTCTGTCTTGTGGGAAAACAATGAAATTGCGACACTGTTTTAATCGTTGTTTTTCAAGCATGTATGTCGAGATAAATGATGAGTCAGATTTTATGACAGATGTCAAAAGGATCATATGTCGATACGATCGTGTGTCAAGGTACCACTGTTCTTTTTACAGTTCTTTGTTGTTAATTTAGACATTACGATGTACCCGACTTACATGATTTCGACTTTACAACGCCGGAGTCTCGTCCGCCATTTGGTCTCCAGTCGGTTCAAGAAAACAAATAGTAGTATAGTGTATACAGTGGGGCAAATAAGTATTTAGTTAACAACTAATTGTGCAAGTTCTCGCACTTGAAAATATTAGAGAGGCCTGTAATTGTCAACATGGGTAAACCTCAACCATGAGAAACAGAATGTGGGGAAAAAAACAGAAAATCACATTGTTTGATTTTTAAAGAATTTATTTGCAAATCGTGGTAGAAAATAAGTATTTGGTCAATACCAAATGTTCATCTCAATACTTTGTTATGTACCCTTTGTTGGCAATAACGGAAGCCAAACCTTTTCTGTAACTCTTCACAAGCTTTTCACACACTGTTGCTGGTATTTTGGCCCATTCCTCCATGCAGATCTCCTCCAGAGCAGTGATGTTTTGGGGCTGTCGTTGGGCAACACGGACTTTCAACTCCCTCCACAGGTTTTCTATGGGGTTGAGATGTGGAGACTGGCTAGGCCACTCCAGGACCTTGAAATGCTTCTTACAAAGCCACTCCTTTGTTGCCCTGGCTGTGTGTTTGGGATCATTGTCATGCTGAAAGACCCAACCACGTCTCATCTTCAATGCCCTTGCTGATGGGAGGAGATTTTCACTCAAAATCTCTCAATACATGGCCCCATTCATTCTTTCCTTTACGGAGATCAGTCGTCCTGGTCCCTTTGCAGAAAAAACAGCCCCAAAGCATGATGTTTCCACCCACATGCTTCACAGTGGGTATGGTGTTCTTCGGATGCAATTCAGTATTCTTTCTCCTCCAAACACGAGAACCTGTGTTTCTACCAAAAACTTCTATTTTGGTTTCATCTGACCATAACACATTCTCCCAGTCCTCTTCTGGATCATCCAAATGCTCTCTAGCGAACCGCAGACGGGCCTAGACGTGTACTGGCTTCAGCAGGGGGACACGTCTGGCAGTGCAGGATTTGAGTCCCTGGCGGTGTATTGTGTTACTGATAGTAGCCTTTGTTACTGTGATCCCAGTTCTCTGTAGGTCATTCACTAGGTATCCCCGTGTGGTTCTGGGATTTTTGGTCACCGTTCTTGTTATCATTTTGACGGCTCGGGGTGAGATCTTGCATGGAGCCACAGATCGAGGGAGATTATCAGTGGTCTAGTATGTCTTACATTTTCTAATAATTGCTCCCACAGTTGATTTCTTTACATCAAGCGTTTAACCTATTGCAGATTCAGCCTTCCCAGCCTGGTGCAGGTCTACAATTTTATCTCTGGTGTCGTTCGACAGCTCTTTGGTCTTGGCCATAGTGGAGTTTGGAGTGTGACTGACTGAGATTGTGGACAGGTGTCTTTTATACCAATAATGAGTTAAAACAGGTGCCATTAATACAGGTAACGAGTGGAGCCTTGTTAGACCTCGTTAGAAGAAGTTAGACCTCTTTGACAGCCAGAAATCTTGCTTGTTTGTAGGTGACCAAATACTTATTTTCCACTCTCATTTTGAAATAAATTCTTTAAAAATCAAACAATGTGATTTTCTGGGTTTTTTTCTCCACATTCTGGCGCTTACGGTTGAGGTTTACCCATGTTGACAATTACAGGCCTCTCTAATCTTTTCAAGTAGGAGAACTTGCACAATTGGTGGTTGACTAAATACTTATTTGCCCCACTGTATAATGTTGACTTTTGTTTTGTGATGCATTTTTTTCTTTTGCCGCAGGAGGCGCTGAGCAGTTAGTACTTCCGCACGCTCGCGCATATACACACGAAGAAGAAAGCATGCACACAAACAAGTAAGAGCTCATTTAAGCCCACGAAGAAATAAGGGAGAAATGAGAGAGAGAGAGAGCAAGAGAGAGAGGGGATAGCTTACAGCTTACAGCCTGCGCACACATTTGTTGCTTGTGAAGAATCCACAAAAGGCAACGCCTGTATATAACACAATTTATATTGTTTATCGTACGTTTTCAATTGTGGTCGAATACTTGGGGGGAGTTTATGTGATTGCTTTTGATGATGTGCGAACGCTAACTGACACATGCTAATAGTTTATGTGGATTGTTATTGCTGTATCAGCAGCTTATGATAGACACAAATTTGAATTGCTCTTATTGAAAATTAAAATGGATTTAATTTCATTTTTATTTTAGTTTCATTCTGCAAGTGTTGATGTCTTGAGCAGCTAAATTTTGTCAGCAAACTACATGGACGTCTAGCTAGGACTTAGCTCCAACGTCTTGGCGAGGACAGTACAATGACGTTTTTGGATAGTTATTCTGTGATTTAGACTACGTCTACACTAGGACGAATAATGGCCTTAAATGTGTAATTAGTTGGACTATCCGGCGTGTCGGCTACACTAGTATGCCTATCATCCGGATTAGTTGTTACACGGATAATGTAGTTGGGTAATACTATCCGCCGCCTAATATGGCCTGCTATCTCCGTACGACAATCAGATACTAAGGAAATGACGTCATGCCGTCGCCATTTTTAGGGAGGCATGATGGCATCGTGAAAAATTAGGGGGGGGACGATCACGACGTAGCATTCCTGCTCGTCTTTCTTTTCCATACATTTTTCTTGAACCTTCAAACTACGTTGCAATAATATGCTTCAATTCATTGCCCATTTGTGGTCCTCCCATCGCGGATAACGCGGAGATGAGCGTTTTTTTACAGAGACCATCTCCCGCGTTGTCTCCGATCAGCCAGCTGCGGGGTTCGCCCCTCCCAACTCAATGCCGACTGAACATGAGTACTGTATATAAAAATGTGTAGAGGAAAATAAAACCCCGAAAAGTGACCTGCGTGGTACCCCCAGTCAAAGGTCTTTTTTTTTTCCCATGACATTTCTGCCTGTGAAAACTGTCGCCAATTCCAGGATCACCACTGTTATGCACAAGCACTCCCGGTTGCAGCTTCCAGGATATATACGCAGTGCCACACCATATGCTTCTCTTTGTTATTTTCCAAGTGGTGAGAGCGCAACTGAGCATCGATTGTAACATTCCAAGTAACGATGTCAGGCTTTCGTTTTTTTCGATCACAACTAGGGTTGTTCCGATCATGATTTTTTGCTCCCTATCCGATCCCGATCATTTTAGTTTGAGTATCTGCCGATCCCGATATTTCCCGATCCGATTGCTTTTTTTTTTTGCTCCCGATTCAATTCTAATCATTCCCGATAATTTTTCCCGATCATATACATTTTGGCAATGCATTAAGAAAAAAATGAATAAAACTCGGACGAATATATACATTCAACATACAGTACATAAGTACTGTATTTGTTTATTATGACAATAAATCCTCAAGATGGCATTTACATTATTAACATTGTTTCTGTGAGAGGGCTCCACGGATAGAAAGACTTGTGACTTTGTATATTGTGACTAAATATTGCCATCTAGTGTATTTGTTGAGCTTTCAGTAAATTTTACTGTAGCCATGCCCCAATGCATGATGGGAAGTGGAACCATGACTGTCCGTAGTGCTACCAATTGATATATCTTCTCTGCGTTGGGAAATAAAATAAGGTGTTAAGAAAAAGATCAATTACTACCTTGCTTCCCCAAATTGCTTCCCATGATATTTCTAATCATAGGGAGAGGGATTGTAAGGCTTGAGCCAAATAAAATAAGCCTCCAAAGGCTGCCAAAATTCACTCTACTCATTTTACGCTGCCTCTCTATAGAGGTAAAATGGCGCCATTACAGATTGAGCGCGACAATGCGTGAGTGGGTCGTGCAACGCATGCATTAATTGCATTAAATATTTCAACGTGATACATTTTTTAAAAACTTATTACCGCCGTTATCGGGATAAATTTGATAACTCTACCTTAAGCCTAAACTAAAGACTCTGGATGAGTGTAACATATTATGTCTGTAACATTAAATACAATTAGAAAACGATTTAATTAAAAAAAAATATATATATATATATATATATATTAAAAAAAGGCATGGCCGATATTTTTTTGCTGATTCCGATACTCTGAAAATGACGTGATCGGACCCGATCGATCGGCCGATCGGGACATCTCTAATCACAACTCGGCGACTGCTCGTAAAAGCCGAGTGTGCTCTTCCCTCACTCTTGCTCCCACGTGATGCGTTCGATTGCATTCACGAAAAAAACTGTGATCACAAAACGGAGTTCCCAATCCCTGGTCTAGAAGGTGTAGTAATTTCGAAATTTGCCGCCGGCGAGTAATGAGTTTCCGGTTCAGAGGTAAACCGCGCAGGCGATAACATAGGAGGCTGCTCTTTTCTACGCATGAGTAAACTGCACAAATGCAGGCGAACCTTGCAGAAGCGGGGGGGCCTTAAATGCAACTTAAACGTAAGTGCGGACAGGTATTAAAATAGTTGGCAAAATACCCTGGAGAAAATTTTTTCCATTTTTTGGAACAACAAATAGAGGAAAAAAACAAGCTTGTTGAATTACAGTTGCAATGCAATGGAAAACTGATCAGATCTTTAAGAGAAAGGAAAGAATTGATGAGGTTTATTTTATTTTAATCTTCCATGTTAATGTGCACTTTGGACTTATTTTTGTTCATTCATGTAAGGCTACTTATTTATTCCCTTATAATTTAAAAAAAAAACAAAAAAAAAACTGTTTGCTTTGTCTTCAAAATATATTAAATTTCACTGTGCATAATGTATGTTATTTGTACTTATTTTTTTTCATGTATGTTACTTATTAAAATCTTTTTTTTAAATTAAGTGTTTACATATCTTCCATTTTAAAGTGCATCCTATGTGATTGAATAGTTAAAATTGAGGTTTTGCTTTTAGATTTGAAGTAATGAGGAGTAAAAAAAAATAGATGGAATTTTGTAAATCAGTGAAAAAATATAATTTTGAATGGAAATCAGTTTCTCATTTATGCCTTGTTGTAGTGTAATGCAGTAGGCTAATGCATGTGTTAGACGTTTCATTCATTCTAGAGCTGAAACAAATACTCGAGCAACTCGAGTTTAAAAACTAATCCGAGTAATTTTATTTATCTCTAGGAATCGTTTAATTGTGCCAGCTCTAAGCATCACGTTTTGCCTGGACTACTTTTAATGCGGGACAACGCGCTGACGTCACGTGTGTAGATAGAGGAAGAAGCAATAAAAAAAATTTTTTTTAAACTTACTGCAGCCAACAGCCGCTACAAACTACGCCGACGTTGCTAAAAACTACGCCCGCATGATGCTAGTGTGGTAGCAGGTAGTGTCCGATGCGCCTCATAGATATCGCATGCATTTAGGATTAGATGCGAAATGACAGACTCGGCCACGACTGGGCAGCGTTAGTAAACAGCCACCATCTTTAAGCAGTAGACTCCTCAGCGCTAATAAATATAACGTTTCTGTCACTCGCTCACGTAACGTTAGCCCTTCAGAGGGCTAGGTTTCTATTGATTATGACCACTGTCGATGCTTGGCTAACGTGTCTTACATACAGGCTTTATTTAATCTGTAAAAACACAGCGTTGTAGAGTGATGGGAGTGTAAAATTAAAACATATTAAAGCTAAATGTCAGTTTTAGCTCAGTAGTCATTGCTGAATAAAACACCAAGTAGCACTGGTCCCTCATGTGCTCCAATACAGCAGGTATCATACATTTATTTTGAACACTGCAATACTCAAAATCCTATCAGTACTTACAGTTTAGACTAACTTAAAACTTAACTAGAACTTAAAAATAGCTGGACACAAATGGAAATTCAATTGAAACACGTGGGAAAAACAAGTAGCTTTCAAGTGATGTGTGTTATCAAGCGTAAATACATTTTTAGGAAAGAAATATATTTGTTTTTGTTTTTTTTATAAGATCTAGAAGTTTTTTGAGTGAAAGCAGTGAATTTTTTTTCCAGTATCATCTGAGATGCAATTGTTGGCTGTTTTCAACAATGTACATCGAAAATAAAGACATTGATTGACTGAAAATGGTTCAGTATTGGATTAAATGTCTTTTTTTCTCATGTATATTTATAATTGCTCTTTACCTAAAAAAAAAAAAAGATTTATCCGATTACTCGATTAATCGATAGAATTTTCAGTCGATTACTCGATTATTAAAATATTCGATAGCTGCAGCCCTAATTCATTCATTCATTTTCTGAGCCCCTTATCCTCACGAGAATCACGGGGGCGCTGGAGCCAATCCCAGCTAACTATGGGCAATATGCGGGGTACACCCTGAATCATTTGCCAGCCAATCGCAGGGCACAAGGAGACGAACAACCATTTGCGCACACAGTCATACTTAGGGACAATTTAGAGCGTTCGATCAGCCTACCATGCATGTTTTTGTGATGTGGGGGGGAACCAGAGTACCCAGAGAAAACCCAAGCAGGCACAGGGAGAACATACAAACCCCACACAGGAAGGGCGGAGCCCGGGATTGAACCCTTGATTTTTTGTATTTCGGTGGTTTTAGGAGGTTTGACCCCCCCCCCATTAAGAAAAAAAAAAGGAGTCAGGGAGTTCCGGCAAGACATTCTAGCCACTTTCACTCCTGCATAGGCTACATAGTTTTTACAGTTATTTGCTGAAAACCACAACCAAAGTTGCTGGTAATTTACTGTAAATTTAATGGGGTTTTTTTGTTTGGTTTTTTTGGTTTTACTACAATGTAACTTAGTTCCTCATTCGCCTTGAAACACCAACCAGGACACATTAGCATATTTATCCTAGCAACAACATAAATAGCTACTGCGTCTAACACTTGTTTGTTATGAAGGTCTTGCAGAAAGAAGTGCACGCTGTTGAATCATCGTTGAGGTCACTGCTTTTGTATATACTAAAGTGAGGGTCAGTGTCACAGCAGCTGCCGTGCACTCTTAAAAATTGCTCTCTGCTCTTGGAATGATTTGAACAATCACTGCTGTGATGGCTTTTTTGTTGACGAGTGGCTAGATTGTTGTGTCGATGCTTGATTGCTCACAACTGAGGCCAAAACAAAAGTAATATGCCGTATTATTTCACAAATATCAAAGTGTGGCTGCCTGATCGACTTAATAGAATTTTTCAACGGTCCTCGCAACTGTTGTCAAACTGCAACGCCACAATGAAAAGCATGTAGCACGGTGCATGTTGGATATTAGCTTCGTGCTCGTGTGTACAATCAATCACAACAACAAGGTGCCGACGAATCCACTCCTGTGATTAAAGGCATGAAGATTTGTGCAATAAAAACTTGATCTATTCCATTGAGTCGTATAGTTGGGAGTGGAAAGAGGACACGGAGGAAACATTCTCCATTCTGCGTGGCTAAATTAGCAATAAGGGTGCATTAAGCAGTGTAGATCAGTCTACAGTCAGCCATTTCTATAATCGGGTTTTTGGCAGTAATCTGGTTAATCTTTTTTAGGATACTCTTTTAACTCACTGGCTGCCGTTGACAACATTTGTTCCATCGCCCCTCCCAGTCAAAATGGATCAGACGTTTAACACCGTCAGTGGCACTGAGGCATGAGAATTTGAAGCTAGTCGTCCCAGTTTAAATGAATTGGATGTCTATTGTTGTCAATTACTGGCAATGAGTCACATAACATACAGCGCGATTTTAAACTTCAGGAATTTATGACCTACCAGTCTTTTTAAGAAAATTTATCACCCACTAGGAATATTTATAGTTGTGCTCAAAAAGCAGCTTAACTCGATTTATCCTAGTAGCTGCTGTGTAATACTTTGCAACAAGTACAACTTGATTTATGCTGGATTTCAGAGGCAGTGTGAGATAAATATTTTAAAATATATAAGCATGAATAAATACTCCACATTCAGGAATAGGTTACTGGATATCAGTCATTTTCCTCCGTCGCACGTGTAATAAAATGATGGCAGCTGCTGCAAATAGTGCGATCCAACTGCAAATTGAATTCAATTTAATACGATCCTTTGTTAGAAAAACAAAAACACAACTTTAGAACAGGAAAAATAAACTGCTGAATAAAATATTGTCTATAAATGATAACAAATTGACCTAAATTAAAATGAGCTGGTAACAAACAAGTCTAATGTTCCAATAAATTCTAAGTATGAATGTGCAAAAGTAGGTTTTATTAGCATCCCCAAAAATAACATTCCAGTTTTACACATTGATTTTTGTTTTTATGTTCACTCGTTATGTTGAGATCTTGTGCTAGGAAGCCGATGTACAACAAATCACCGAGTTATCTCCCCGATACACCTGCCGCCTCTTCCTTTCACCTTCAGGGGCCTCGACATCCCAGAGTTTAAAACGCGTGTGACATGTGTTGACATTTCCAGACGTACGTTCTCGTTCCTTTTATTTGGAGCAATGAAATTAGGCGAGACCAAAAGACAGAAAAGCAAATGAAATGAAGGCATTGATTTTTAGACTAAAAATGTCTCGGCTGAAGATCGATTGCGCTGCATTCAACAAGCACGGACTGTTCATTGGCTGCCAACATGATACATTTACAAAAAATGCATGACTTGTAACTGTCAAATTTACAGTACTTTGCTATTTTCCCTGTATGTTTCTGTATGTTCTCAGCTTAAGCGCCCACTTTTGGTTTGAAAAAAAAAAAAAAAAAAAAAAAACTGACCTGACATACGTGGACTTCACCTTATGTGTCACGTAGGCCAGAATATTAACATTTGGTATACAGGCGTGGTAGACATGACCCAAAAAGTGATATCCACTATACTAATAACTTGTTTTTTCAAATATGTTTGTTGCTATATAAAATTGAAAATTAATAAAATGTTAAAAACAGGATCAATGATATTTACATTAATATGAACAGAAATACGCTCCAGTTATGACCCCACAATGTGACACATTTAGTTGATTTTTTTTCTTTTTAATATATATTTTATTTTATTAAATTCATTGCCTGCCATTGACCACAATATATGTCTAATTTATTTAAAAAGGGGAAGACTGGCTGTAAATGTTTCATGTTTTATTTTAAATATATATTGTTGTATTCTAAATTAAATGTTTTTTGAAATAAGAAAGTAAAATTGTACAAAATATGATTTACTTTTTCATTTATTTGTTCATTTTTTTAATTAAACATTATACAATTAAACAAAAATAAGAATAGAAGCCCCCCTCCCTTTTGTTTAAATTTTGATTTTTTTTTTTTTTTTTTTTTTTTTTATTTATCGATCATTATATCGATCATATTTGCTGTTTTTTTTCTTCTTTTTTTCTCTGGAACTGGAATTGTTTTACTGCCACACCAAAAAAAACAGTCCATTATCACTTTTTACATGAATGCATCAAGTAAAAACATGATCATTCACACATTTTTACATGATGCTATTCTGTAAAAGCGTGACAACTATAATGTAAAAATGTAATTATTATGATGTAAAATCAAGATAACTGTCATGATAACTATTAATCAAACATGTGGTAACTATCATAATAACTATTACATAAAAATGTGATAATTATCATGTCCGCATTTTCTGTTCTTGTTAACCCTTTATTTACTGTTTACACTTTCTTTGGGGACGGTTGGCAGAGATCAGTCACTACCAGCCTCTCCCAGTCAAAATGAATCGGACGTTTAGTGCTGTCGATGGCAGCCAATGAGCTCAATGAGTGCCACATAAAGGGTTAATAATCAAAGCAGATCTGCACAAGATTCCTGCTCCTGACCATGCACGCTTACCTCGTGGTGAAATTTATGAACCTTGACAGGTCCATCACGGAAAGGTGCCCCCCCCCCCCCCCCCCGCCATCACATGACCTGTCATGCTGCTCTCCAGTCTGTCGCAAGATGGATGCCTCATCATAAAGACACTTTGCTTTCCGCGTAACACATAGATCATTTTAATTAGCGAGCTTTATGGCCGTTTCGACGAGAGAATATTTTTTCTATTTTTTTCAAATCAGGCTAGCTCTTCACGCTAAGACAACACTCTACAACTGTTTCCTGTGGGTTGTTGAGTCTCTAAATATGTGCATGGATATTATATTTTAAAACATATTAAATCATCATAATTTTTTCTTGAAGTCATTGGTTGCCATAGACGAATTGAAGTTCAATGTGTAGGTTTGTTTTGTTGAGATGTCCAATTTTTATATGGAGTAATCTAGGAAGTTCAGCAAAAATCATGTTTAAAAAAAAATGAAAAAAATGTGAAAAATCAAAATAAAATTAGATCACAATTTTACAAATAGTTTTTAAAAATAGACAAAAAAAAAACATGTCAGTGGCCTCATTTACATGCTGTGAATAATCAAATGACATATTGAAAAACTGGAATATGCTCATATTCCAGTTTCTAAAAAACTAATTTTGGTAGCATCCTGTTGGTTCCTTTAAAAAAGAGTGACGACATTTTTTATTCTTGGCAGAAGCATATTGATAACCTACTAGGATACAATGTACTGCGAAATATCACCATTTCAGCATTTTGTCACACCCAGAATTAGTGTATAAAAAATTAAACTTTTGCCTTTTATTCACGATAGAACGTACCAGTTTAACGAGATTTAGCAAAGAGATCAACGGAATGCGCAATTGACGCTATTGTATGTGATGACCAGTATTGCTAATAACGAGGTTAGAGTATAACGGCGTTCCTAATGGCATTTTTTTCAGTAGTGAGTAATCTAATCAATTACCTTTCCCATTTTTGCAACGTCGTTACCGTTACTGAGGATGTGAAGGGGCATGTTACTACAATTTGGTTGAATGAAGTGTGAGTTGTCGATTGTTGATTTTGTCACACATTAGCTGCCTTCTGCTTGAAGAGAGCAGAGCGGGAGGGTTGAGAAGGGAAGGGGGTCATGACGAATATAGTGATGATGATTGGCTAGGTGGGCAGACCATGCCCTGCTTCACTGCACGCTCTGGCAAACACAAGAAGACAGCGACAATGGTGACAGCAGGGGCGTAACCAGGAGGGTGCAGGGGTGCCCACCCACGGACATGCTCTGCCCACCCAAAGAAAACTAAATGTAGTACTAATGGCAGTCTGGGCACTGCGTATGACTGAATGAAGAATGATTGCTAGGGGGCGCTACATAGTGTATTTGGAATTTGTCTTTACACAGTATCAAAGATTGCACCTGTCTTGACCTGCCTGCCGATTTTGGTGCATTTTGAAGCATTCTAAGGGGGTCAAATTGAGCTCAAAGGGGCTGCGGAACAACGAATAACTATAATAATAATAATAAAACCGAGGAACCACAATAGATTGCCTAAAAAACATAGTCACCTACATGTCCATGCTCATCAGTTATGGATGTGTTCTAAGTCAAATAAAATCAAATCAACTTTTATTTGTTTAGATCAAATCACAACAACAGTCATCTCAAGGCGAAAACAAAACATGTTTTTTTAAGGTGCAGTAGCCATACGCTGGATTTCCACCTACTTGAGCATTGTACCTTTTTTTTTGCCCCCCCCCCCCAGGTAAGACTAATGCCCACCCACACCTAACATCCTACATCCTGATAACACCACTGGGCAACAGGCCAGGGAATCTCAAACTGGAAGTACCGGCACTACTTCTCGCTCATTGAACTTAAAGGCAAGAATGAGTCCTTTTACCCAAGTTTACGTTTTTGGCTATTGGTTTTTGCACCTGAATTATTTTTCAATATCTAATATTGCTACTTTACAGAACATTTAATGTGCGTATGACACCAAAAATCATGTTTATTTCATATTTCACGCGGTGTTTTATGCTCCTGAATGAAATGGATTGCTTGGATGTGAGTGGAAGCGATCATTATATATATTAAATTTTTGAATCCCGCGCCATAAAAGTTAGTGATTTCCGGCTACAGTCTCGGGTTCAGGACGAAGCTAATGTGACGTCACCCAGGTCAGCATCTCACAATACAACATTGCTTTATAGCATGCAGATGGACTGCGGATTCAGCTGATTTTGCGGATTAATTCGTTTATTTTTCGCATCACGCCAGCCAAGCGGCTGCAGGTTTTTGTAGCTACACCAGGAAGAGGCTTGTGAGCCTTTTTGGGTTTCAGAAAGTTCCCGTTCACCCCGAGATCGGCCAAAACAAGTGTGCGACAACTGTGGGACCATTGGACTAGGGAGGAAGTGAGTAAACATCGTGTTTTGTATTATGTCAAATACTATGATTATGGCACACGTTTTAACACGGATGTGGCTGACATGCTTCTTGTCCATCGAGAATGCCACTCTGCCGACGACCGGCGGCTTGTCGCACAACGACGGTCCGCCAGTCATTTTCCAGCTGCTTCCCTGGCAAACACGCTGTCCTGCCCACAGCAGGGGAATGATTCTGTCGAGCTGTAACTTGCTCGCCACCAGGCAGATTGCCGATCGGCGAAGACAATCGACAACTCCTCCGCCGTGTGATATGATCCCGAGTAGCTTTGAGTCATTTTTTGCTTGGAAAGCCGAGATTAGACTTTGAAACATCAATCGGTTCGGGTTACCATGTCGGCTAGTTGTCACACCTCCCGGTTTGTTTACCTCTCCGTAGCCAGGGCAGGGAAATGACAAAAGCCGGACTAATTCCGGTGGCATAAAATATAGTTTGGGAGGTGCAAGAAGTGGACAGTTTTGACCATTATGGAGTAATTTTGCCACGCCATACTGAATAAATGCATTTTTAAGATTTCATATTCCATTTAGCACAAGGCTGTTATTTGTCATGACCATACCATTTATCTAGCAATTGGGGAAAAATACTCCGATAAAAAGAATATCCTGTAAAAATATTGTTGTAGAGAGACTGAAACAATGACATTTTGTGGCTCTCTTCATCGCATTTTCCTTGTTCTGAATAATTGCCCCTCAATGGGCTGAATTGTAAATCAGATGAAACCATGACCTTGCCGACGTCATCCTCCTGTTGGGGACGCTAGAGCCCTATAATGGTAGGCGTAGCGAAACGGCATATTAAAAAACTAATTTCTCGTGTTCTGCACTTTGCCAAATTGTTGTATATAGTTTAATAATCTCAAAATATGATTCTAATTCACATAATAATGCTGAATAACACTTTTTTTTTATCTTGTCGTAGGCACTTTAAGGATAATGTTGTGCTTATTGGGCAGTAAAAAAATTCAGTTTTATAGATTTGCACTAATGAATGGTCAGTTTACATTTGTGTTTTCTTAACAGACTAATATATCTGATCCAAATAAATACTAAATATTCTAAAATACTGTATATGGTGTTTTTATTCTTTGATCAGTTAATATAAATATTTTTGATGTGAAAGATGTTATAGAATGCATAATGTGATACCATTTAGAACATGTATGAAAAGTAACCTGTTACTTTGCTGAGTAAATAATTACTCTTACAATCCGGTAACTTACTATATTACTTTTTGGAAGAAGTAATTTGAAACTGTAACTAATTACTTTTTAGGTTTGGAGTTTTAACAACACTAGTGATGACATCACAATATGCTGCAATATTCTGATTGATATACAACTTTTTATAAATGTAAACAGTTTACAGTAATTCGACTGTCTAAAAAATATAAATACAAGTAACATTGACTAACACCCGAATATTGGCTGCATGTAAACATAACCTACTTTTGAGGGGTGTCAGTTATTCATCCTTTCATCTGTGGGTTTCTTTATCTAGTTTAAGCCACATTACTCGTGACACTGGCAGCTTCATTATGCGAACTGTAATCTCACTGAGAGCCTGACACTGTGCGTCCAAGGCAGGTGGATGTATACCAGTCACGGATGTTATATATTTTATGCATTCACCTAATCAAATCAGCTGTGTAATCAATAACAAGCCATGAGAGGAGTACTATTGATCTCATCATCTGTGCTCTGTGACATTTATTCGTACTGAATATCAAAGCATTCCTGGGATTTTACTGTATTGGGATGATCCATTAGTTAATGGCAAATGGAAATACAAGCGTCACGTTGAACATGACAAATGGCTGAACCGAAGCTCGCTATGTAAATGTCACACTTGAAAGCCTTGTGGCGTGTCAGTAAAGACGTCTGACAGACACAAAGTGCCAAATAGCCCCTCCGTGACGGAAAGGCCCATTGAGATCCCATCAGAGGGACTATTCTAATCACCAATAGGCTGCAAGTAAAGTGCAAATGGTCGGAAATGACATAGCCGCCAGCCTAGCGCCCGATGCTTAAGTGCAGCCTGCGCAGCAAAATACACACGCGAGTGCTTTTTTTTTTTTTTTTTTTTTTTTTTCAAACAACCTGTCCTCTTTAACTGCTTAGACACGGAGAATAGGAATCCGAGTGTCCTTATGGTCTGAACGGTTTTAATGTATCACATGGGAGTTTGATATATTCACATTGTGGTTGTTCATTATGTTTTATTTATTAGGAGAAAGCAGCGAGCAGGAAGGGGGTTATGGGGGGACAGAAAGGAAGGAAGCAGACGGAAGAAGGGAAGAACAAACAACAACAACAAAAACATTTTTACATACCTATGTTACCTTAGAACATAGTGGTGCTATCGTTAGCTACAGTAATTATATTTACCCTTGGACACTATGTGGGGCCTGATAATTGAGAAGAATGGAGGGGAGGGGAGTCAAAACGAGATGTGATTAGGTGGGTTGGAGCGTACACAAATCTTCAAATTGAGGTGTGGATCGCAGTATTATGTGAATTACAGTACATGTTAGTGTGGATATGATGACTTATCCTATTCTATGTTACCTGATCACTAATCTTGGCACAAACAATCTTTCTACATGAGTGTGTCTAATTGCACTCAGTCATGTGTGAAACAACTCACATGTGTGATAATGTTGCAGAAAAGTACAAGTGCTGCGCGGGGGCCGCCCCAGGGCCCCGGTACCACCCCAGCATACCAGGCTGCCCATCCCACCTCCCGTAGCTCTGGCAAAGGGGCCACCATTCTCCTCCCGGGATGAGACATGTGCCGATTATCGATTTCAAGGTAGTATGAAAACGTCACTGTTTAAAAACCGCAAAAATTTTCGGTCATATCATCTCTAGGGTATTAGCTATTTTTTATGTCCAATAAATGCGGGGAGAAATCCCTCGCTTGCAGCTGCTAGGCTCAACCCTCCCCCACCTGTTGTTGCTCAGTGTCAGTGTGTCAGCTGTGCTACACGATGGCTGGAGGAGGTGAAACTCCTGAACTTTTTTCCCCTACATCAAAGAAAAAAAAAATCGCTAGAATTGGAATACTCCGGCTACAGAAAAGTTACAGACGGCCGCGGCTTAGAGAAGGAGGGCCAACCGAAATGAAAAACATTTTTGTGGAGGGTGGCTGCCGAGGAGGCAATACCTCCAATATGATTTCGCATTTATACAAAATTAAAGGTTAGTAAACACGGCAACTCCAGCGTGTTTAGTGTGTCTAGCGGTGGCAAAACGTTTTGGTTTTTTTTTTCCCCCTCTGGCAACTGTTTGTGTTGATAAAGAGAGTGTGAGTATAATGTAAACATGATACGAGTCATACATACTGTACATGCTTTTTATGTAACTATTTTTGTTCTGATGGTAATAATATTGAGCTTTGGCTGAGAATTTAGGCACTGGTTAAATGGATTTTTTTTTTTTTTTTTTTTTTTTAACCCTGACATCTCAAAGTAACACATTTTAGAGCTGTAACTGCAATACCGTGAAACCGTGATATTTTGGTTTAAGGTTATCATACCGTCAGAATCTCCTACCCGGGACCCAGGGCAGACTAATACAGACTTTAACCACGTGTTGTATATTTGAAAGCGAAATGATTGCATTTTATGGTCGATGTGTAAACAAACTTGTTCCAGCTCTCTGTCATTACACTGAAATTGCATTGTATTTTTGTATGCTCAAGAGTGTGCCTTTTTGCAAGATTCTATGTTTAACTATTGTTAATAAACGGCTTACAATAATATCAAGATTGCTTTCAACACAAAATTTGTAATTATATTCATTTTTTTTTTTCCCAAAACAAATTTTTAGAGCAAAACCCTGGTACAGTATGAACTCATATAAATATAAATATGCACAAGAGTGTTTAACACCTGCTTAGACTGCAGTACCTGTGGAATGTTTGTATTTCTATGCAGTGGAGAAAAGGATGTGGATTTTTTAAATTTTTTTTATTTTATTTTTTTTAACCATCTTGGCCGCATTTGGAAACATCAGTCGCCTCCTTTGCCCCCTCCTTGGGCACACGCTGCCCTTATCCACAACATGCTGGCATTCAAACACCATTTGCAGCCATTGCGCCATCAGAGTCAGCACTTAAATTTTCACAGCTTCGGGCTGCTTTCGCTTTTTTGAAGTCACAAATTGCTCATTAACACAGGCAGGGGTGTCCAAACTTTTTCTTTCATGCACTGCATGCAGAAAAATCTTCACCTTTGCTTTAAATTGCTAAAGGCAATCTTCACTTGAGGTGAAACTAAACAATCCAACCATATTGTATATTACACACATTAAAAATAATTACATTTGCATTTTCTGTACCTGATTGTGGTTTAGCACCTGTTTGAGAAGCTTCTTTTTTTTACCTGCAGTAGTAGGTTATGTAGGTTGTGTAATCGGGTCCCTATATCTTTCTGTTTGTTGGTATATTTTTGTTCAATAATTAAGTAAGAATGAATAAAGGGGTTATTATACAACTTGCAGGATAAGTTATATTTTGAGGTAATGTGGTCACAGGTCAAAGTGGTCAGAAAAGTAATTTTGAGGTAATGAGGTCAAAGGTTACAGAGCTCAGTTTTTTTTTTCTTTTAAAATTTTGGGAATCAAGCAAATGGGGAAAAGTGAATATATATATTTTTTTATTTAAAAAAAAAAAAGGATTTAAAAAACTGAATATTGTCTGATTTCTGTTGTCCTATGTGGAAGTATATAATCATGTACCGTATCATTTTCGACCCTGCAGCCCACATCATAGACAGTCAATTTTCCCTCACCCTCAACAACTGCACCCTGCCTCTCTCAACACATTCCCACAACCTTGGTATCATTTTTGACAATAAACTCAGATTCAACCATATCACCAGAACTGCCTTCTTCCACCTCAAGAACATAGCCCGTCTTCGCCCCTCCCTCACCTTCTCTACTGCTGAAACCCTCATCCATGCCTTCATAACCTCCAGACTTGACTACTGCAACAGCATTCTCTTCGGTTCTCCATCCAAACTCATCAATAAACTACAATATATCCAAAACTCCGCAGAACGCCTTCTCACCCGGACCCCCTATAGGAACCACATTACCCCCGTCCTCCACAAACTGCACTGGCTTCCTATTTCTTACAGAATTCAGTTCAAAATTATCCTTCTCACTTACAAAGCACTCAATAACTTGGCCCCGCCCTACCTCACAGGCCTTCTCTGTCCCCACACCCCTTCCCGTCACCTCCGCTCTTCTAATGGAAACATCCTCGCACCGCCCAAACAAAGAACACACCGAACTAGGGGGGACAGAGCCTTCTCCGCTGCTGCCCCCTCCCTTTGGAACTCACTCCCAAAACCCATTCGTTCCTGTTCAGACCGTCCCACATTAAAAAAACTGTTAAAAACTCATCTTTTTAAACTAGCTTTTAACTTATAATTATTTTCTTTGTTTTGTTCTGTTCACGTTGTTTGCTGTTTCTGTTCCTACTGTAAAGCGTCTTTGAGCATTGGTAAAAATACAAATTAAATGAATTATTATTATTATTATTATCTTTCTGGCAATAAGTCACAGTTTTTTTTCATAGTTTGGCTGGGGATACAACTTATACTCAGGAACTACTTATGTGTGAAATTATTAACACATTATGATATCATTTCACATGTTATTTTGGTGTTTTGGAGTGACACTGATGGTTTGGTAAACTTGTTATCATGTTCTTTATGCTATAGTTATCTGAGTAACTCTTAATAGCTATGGCCACGTTCACGTTCTGCCTGTGGCAATGTGTGTTCAATTGTATTATCAACTTTTTTATATTGAAATGCATGCTTTTAGTTTGTGGCGCTTTCACGCCCAGGTGGGGGCGCACTCGCACTTGTTTACGTGAAGAAGAGCGCTCACACGCCAGAAGAAGACCGACAGCTACGTAGCTCTGAGTGAGTGGTCGAGTTAGCGAGAGAGAAACACGGCTGTGAACCTACGTCATTGTTTATGCTTGTAAAATATCTCTACAGAGGCAACACCTGTGTGTGTCATCTTTTCTGTTGTTGTGTGTTTTCCACCCGCAATCGGACACTTAGAGCCAGTTGTTTGGTTGTTTGAATGATGCGCTAATGCTAGAAAAAACGCATGCTAACCGTTTGTGTCATGTCATTGCTGTAAAAGCACCTTATTATCATTTATTTACGTTTATACGAACCTGTTTGGTATCGAGGACCAAATTGATTCAGCAAATTATACATGCAATTATACAGTGCCTTGCAAAAGTATTCGGCCCCCTTGAATCTTGCAACCTTTCGCCACATTTCAGGCTTCAAACATAAAGATATGAAATTTAATTTTTTTGTCAAGAATCAACAACAAGTGGGACACAATCGTGAAGTGGAACAACATTTATTGGATAATTTAAACTTTTTTAACGTATAAAAACTGAAAAGTGGGGCGTGCAATATTATTCGGCCCCCTTGCGTTAATATTTTGTAGCGCCACCTTTTGCTCCAATTGCAGCTACAAGTCGCTTGGGGTATGTTTCTATCAGTTTTGCACATCGGGAGACTGACATTCTTGCCCATTCTTCCTTGCAAAACAGCTCGAGTTCAGTGAGGTTGGATGGAGAGTGTTTGTGAACAGCAGTCTTCAGCTCTTTCCACAGATTCTCGATTGGATTCAGGTCTGGACTTTGACTTGGCCATTCTAACACCTGGATACGTTTATTTGTGAACCATTCCATTGTAGATTTGGCTTTATGTTTTGGATCATTGTCCTGTTGGAAGATAAATCTCCGTCCCAGTCTCAGGTCTTGTGCAGATACCAACAGGTTTTCTTCCAGAATGTTCCTGTATTTGGCTGCATCCATCTTCCCGTCAATTTTAACCATCTTCCCTGTCCCTGCTGAAGAAAAGCAGGCCCAAACCATGATGCTGCCACCACCATGTTTGACAGTGGGGATGGTGTGTTCAGGGTGATGAGCTGTGTTGCTTTTACGCCAAACATATCGTTTTGCATTGTGGCCAAAAAGTTCAATTTTGGTTTCATCTGACCAGAGCACCTTCTTCCACATGTTTGGTGTGTCTCCCAGGTGGCTTGTGGCAAACTTTAAATGAGACTTTTTATGGATATCTTTGAGAAATGGCTTTCTTCTTGCCACTCTTCCATAAAGGCCAGATTTGTGCAGTGTACGACTGATTGTTGTCCTATGGACAGACTCTCCCACCTCAGCTGTAGATCTCTGCAGTTCATCCAGAGTGATCATGGGCGTCTTGGCTGCATCTCTGATCAGTTTTCTCCTTGTTTGAGAAGAAAGTTTGGAAGGACAGCCGGGTCTTGGTAGATTTGCAGTGGTCTGATGCTCCTTCCATTTCAATATGATGGCTTGCACAGTGCTCCTTGAGATGTTTAAAGCTTGGGAAATCTTTTTGTATCCAAATCCGGCTTTAAACTTCTCCACAACAGTATCTCGGACCTGCCTGGTGTGTTCCTTGGTTTTCATAATGCTCTCTGCACTTTAAACAGAACCCTGAGACTATCACAGAGCAGGTGCATTTATACGGAGACTTGATTACACACAGGTGGATTCAATTTATCATCATCGGTCATTTAGGACAACATTGGATCATTCAGAGATCCTCACTGAACTTCTGGAGTGAGTTTGCTGCACTGAAAGTAAAGGGGCCGAATAATATTGCACGCCCCACTTTTCAGTTTTTTATACGTTACAAAAGTTTAAATTATCCAATAAATGTTGTTCCACTTCACGATTGTGTCCCACTTGTTGTTGATTCTTGACAAAAAAATTAAATTTCATATCTTTATGTTTGAAGCCTGAAATGTGGCGAAAGGTTGCAAGATTCAAGGGGGCCGAATACTTTTGCAAGGCACTGTACATCCAAATTCCGATTATTGAAATATGCCAAGTAAAGCGTAAGTACAACACACTCAGCGTGCCGTGCGGTCTTTGAGACAATGAGGAACGGAGTGAGAGTAGCTAAACATCATGCTTCTCATTACCCGGCCCCTCGGGTAATGCCAATGCTCAACTCACGGCTCTAGCTCAGTTCATGCCACGAGATAAAAAAACACAACAACATACCTGACTGCTGCCGAAAAGCTGCTACAAAGTACATCCACATAATGTTACGGTAGATATCATTTATATAGGACTAGATGCAATATCGATTCAGTAGCGTTAGCAGCACATCTACAAAAAGCTAGATGCGGTCGTAGTAAACGGCCGCCATCTTAAAGCAGTACACTTCCCTGCAAGGCTGTTGTAGCGAACCTTCCAAGCAAACCTAATGAACTTTTTCTCTAAAATACTCCTAAATCAGTAAAATATTGACTTGAATCTATCTTTAAAATAGTTTTAAAACTTTCACATGTCGAAAGTAGACAAAAGGGAAATTATGGAATGACGGGAGCAATTTTAACAACTTTAACGGTTGATTCACAACATTAAAATAATTGAATGTAGTTTAAAGCTGCTGATATAGAATGGGGACTAGAGTTTTTTATTTACTGTTATTGTTGTATATTTTTTACTGCTATATGTTAACTTGATACTGAAATAGTAGTTTGGTTTAGCTTTTGAACAATTTTGGAACTAATGTACAAAACATTTAAAAAAAAAAAAAAAAAAAAAAAAAAAAAAGGAGGGGGGTGCATCAACAATCGTTTTATAATCGAATTGGAGCCTCTGAATCGTAATCGAATCGTTAGGTGCCCAAAGATTCCCAGCTCTATTCAGCATGTTGTTCTCTATTGTATTTTTATATTAAATTGCCTTTGAAGATGACATGTCTGTTCTATGTGTTGGGTTTTATCAAGTAAATTTCCTCCAAAAATGCGACTTATACTCAGGTGTGACTTATATATGTTTTTTTTCTCTTCGTTGGGCATTTTATGGCTGGTGCGACTTGTAGTCCGAAAAATAACGGTATATCATTTATCAAAATTTTCAAACATCTTTTGCTTTTATGTGATTATTTATCAGCCGATTTGTCACCTGATCGCATAAATTACTGGTGATTCATCAACTATCAAAAGCATTTGTGGCAGCCCTAAAATGGCACTGAAGCATCACATTTCAATGGCACCTCTTCCCATTTCAAATGGGTTGGACATCTATCACCGTCAATTGCAGTGAATGACTTAATAGCATTTTATCACTTTTTGTTGGAAAACAACAACCATATTCTGGTACCGTAATACAACTTTTTTTTTTTGTTACAACCTGCTATGTATTTAGTTTTTGAGCTATAATATTGCCTCATTAGTGTGACGAAAGTTTAAAAAAAGTCAAATAATGTTTGCCAGTCAAGGTTAAAGAAAATTTTCGAAAAAGGTTGGACAGTTCAGCCACCTACTACTTGAGCATTTCATTATATTTTAGGCAGAAAACCCCATTTGACGTTAGGAAAAGCAGGAAGCCGAACATTTCAAAGAGTTCACTATTCCCCATCACTCAGGAGCCCCTTCTTCCTCCCGAGCATTCCATTTTCCAATTTCCAGCTTCTCGGCATCATGGGAATACTTTTTTCTCTTGCTCTCGCTCTCTGTAGGGTGTCTCCTTGGCCATTCGCCCTCATTGTATTGAGTGGAGCTTTGAGGACTGGCCAGGAGAAATCAATACGCATGTGATGCTGTCGCCAATCACTTTCATGGAAGGGCTGGCTTTATTCCTTGCACTCTATTTGGTTCTGAGCATTTGATGTCTTTTTTTAATCGACTTATAGTCAACTCATTCATTAGGAAATTAACTGACAACTATTTTGTTTTAATAATTAGTTCATATGTTAACGTATTGGCTGCCATTAACGGCAATAGACAGCCAATCAATACGGACTTGAAATCGATCACAGAAAGCCCTCCCAGTAAAAATGGATTGGAATTGATCTATCGCTGTCAATGGCACTGAAAATGGCCATTTAATGCTAGCTATGCGAGTTAAAAAGTATTTGATGTCTATTGCTATCAATGGCAGTGAATTAATTGTACATATTCACTCAAAAATTAAAAATGGTTTATTTTGTAATTACTTAATTTTAAGCCAATGGAAAAAACAGTCATAATTCTGTTTTATATTCGTTTTTATTTGTTTTATAATGTAGATTTTTATTTTTTAGAATTTTAAAAAACAAAAAAATAAAAAATCAAATATTCTCTTTGATATAGAAAAATCATCAAAAAATTTGAATAAATTTAAAGTTAAAACATTCAATATTATTTGAATTTACTAATAAATTCCATTTCTTCACACTATTTTCTATTTAACTAAATAAATTTATTTTAAATTTTTGTTTTACTTTCTATATTTACTTTATTTCTTATTATAGTTGTACCTCGACATACAATCGTTTCGACAAGCAATCTTTTCGACATCCGACGTAAAATTTGACTCGCCATTTGTTTTGACATCCGACAATATGCTCGAACTGCGATGATTTATGACAGCGGTTTCTTTGTTTTGCCGCAAGACTGATGGACGGCGGATTTTCTTGTGAGAGAAATCAACACGGGTTCCATGCAGGTTAGTGCAGGTGGTGAAAAAAAGGAAAAAAGTGATGCTTGCCATTGAAATGAAGATGGAATTGATAGAAAAATATGAGCGTGGTGTGCGCATCCGTGAACTGGCTCAACAATACAGCCGTAGAATGTCTGCGATCTCGACGGTCCTCTCCCGACCTCCGTTCGCCAGTCTTTATAAATTAAGGTGACAATTATTACTGTGGTCACTAGTGATAGGATGAAATGGGCCGAGGTTCTGAAGCTTGTGTCGAGTAATGGGAGGGGCGTTTCCATGAAGCTTGTATCGAGGCGCGCGTTGTTTCGGCAAAACCCGGTAATGATGACGCCTGTTATCTCAGATTTTGTGGATTTCGGGCCCCTATAGACCCCAATCATCAACGTCACACAATCACGTGATCGCTGTATTGTGCCGCCATATTGTCCGTCATTGTGTGTCGTATTGTCAATGATCATAGTTTGTAAAGGTGGATTCACTTGCAAATTGTGGAAGGCCCGGTGCTTTCAGACGCTGTAAACTCATTGGATGAGTTGCATAAAAGCCGTTATTTGGAAAAGCTTGGGTTGATCCAGTCACCAGATCCATATTTGAGGCCCAAACCAATGTTTCCTCCCGTCCGGTCCAGTCCCATGCGTCAGAGCTCGTCCTAAGACCACAAAATTTCCAATCATACTCCAGTTTATGTCACGATGAGGAGTCGGGTACCCAAAATCGGCACCGGCCTGAATATAAACCGACATTTGGTCAGCTGAGCGTCACCGTTGTCACGATTGTAAAATGAAATTTGATCGACAACGGGCCGGTTTGTGCTGAAAAATAGCTGCCCCGCGTGAAATGTTCACCCTGCCGGGCGCGCTTATAACGCTTTATTGACGTGAAAACATCAAATGTTTTCATGGACGCATTACAGTAATGGATTTACGACTGTAAGATCAGTTTTAGATAATTAAATTACACAAAATATCAGTACTGTATTTTAGTAACAAATCGTGGACTGGGCCACATAACCATCTTTGAACAGAAATGTATTAGTCCACTGGTTTTCACGACCATATCCCAATGACAATCACACATGTATGACATTTATTAGTTCAAGCAGAGTAAAATAATACATATTCACGGTACAAGAAAGTCGTTTCCGTGTGGGTGCTCTCGTCAGGGGAGACATTTCACGCAGCGCGGCTATTTTTCGGCACAACACCTGTTGTTGCGCTCACCTTCTTGCTGCGCGAATGTAGCGACGAGCTTTGTAGTCTCCGTCTGATGATGTCTGCGATCGTGTTGTCATCATATTGATGTTTTCGCTGCTGACTAACGGCTGTCGACACAAACGGATCATGGGCCGAGATAAACAAACCGTGTTGCTTTCGAGATTTGCCCTTTTAACAATGGGCACACAGCAACTACTAAAATGACCGTTTATCTTCTCTGTTACTGCAACCAACCGCCACACATCCCTTCACCATTTTGCTTAATCAATGTTAACGATTGTCAGGAAGGTTTTTGGGTTCGTTTACTAGGCGATGATTCCTTACACAAGCAGAAAAACACGCAGTAATAGGAGGAATGTACGTAGCGGTAATATGTGAACACGATGAGCTGACGGACAATATGGCGGGACCAGTCAGGGGGGCGGAGTTGTGACGTAACGTGATTGGGGTCTATACTTGTTATACCCGTGCGCAACAGTGCAACTTGGGCAATCTTTTTCGAGCCTTGTCCGTTGCTTGCGATGGAACCTGCGCGAAAAAGGCGATCCTCCCCCTCCCATTTTGATTTGATTGCTTCCAATAAGGTAAGGGAGAAGAACTTTATTAATCCCCGAACACCCTAGCTGATGCAACCCTGAAGTTCCAAAAGTACCTATCTGAACCAAACATCGACAGAATGAACAATCCATTAGTGTACTGGGAGACACATAAAAATATTTACAGTGGGGAGAACAAGTATTTGATACACTGCCAATGACTGTATATAAACTGGCACTCGCATTACTCTGCACCCCAGCTTCATCTGTGCCTTGTGAAAGAATATTTTCAAAAGCTGGTGAAATATTGTCCAAAAAAAGAAACCGTTTGAAGCCAGCCACTGTGGGAAACTATTATTTCTAAAGAAAAATGAATAACAAATTATCCTTAGAACTTGTTGTATTTTGTTCACATACTAAATTACTAACACTGTTATGAACGGCAAGCCGTTGATGTGGATCCCAAAAACAGACAAGGAGATCAGGTAGAGCTAATGTTTGTATTTAATAAGTACAACAAAAGGGAGCACGCCAAAATGCGAGTAGAACTGAGAGAGCACGCCAATAAACGCGGATATAATAAAATACAACAAAGGGAGCACGCCAATAAACGCGGATATAATAAAATACAACAAAGGGAGCACGCGAAAAATGCGAGTTTAACAAAGTACAACTAAGAGAGCACGCTAGAATGCATGAATATAACACAGTACAAGAATCTGACTACAAAGCCCAAAAGAGCACTAAAGTAAAGATGACCAAACCAGAATACGACCGTAGAACGTCGGGAAACTCGAAGGATGACGATGAACACACAGGCGGTAAGCAAGGCAAATAGCAAGCAATAGTCCGACACTTGCAGATGGTGACAAGCTTCCTTAAATACTGAGCTTTCCTAATCAAGCACAGGTGTGTCGCATTACCCCGCCAATCTGGCTCAATCAGGTGCTGCATAAAGGAAAGAAAAAGAACTGAGACACACACAAATATGACAGAACCCCCCCCCTCAACGGACGCCCCCTGGCGGACCACCTGGTTTCGTGGAATGAAGGGAGTGGAAATCCCGCAGCAGCGACGGATCGAGGATCCAGGAGCGGGGGACCCATTGGCGTTCCTCTGGGCCATAACCTTCCCAGTCGACCAGGTACTGCACCCCCCTACCCCGCCTCCTAGAATCGAGAATGGAACGCACCGTATACACTGGCCCACCGTCGACCACACGAGGAGCAGGAGGAGGCACTGGCGGGGGGTTCAAGGGACTGGTGGAGACCGGCTTGAGCAGGGAGACGTGGAAAACCGGGTGGACCTTCATGGAGCTCGGAAGCTTCAGCCTGACAGAGACCGGATTCACCACAGCATCCACAGCGAACGGACCGACGTATCTCGGGCTCAGCTTCTTAGAAGTCCCAGCGAGGTGCAAATCTCGTGACGACAGCCAGACCATCTGGCCCGGACGATAGACCGGAGCAGGCCTTCTGTGGCGGTCAGCAATCTGGCGGTTGCGGGCTGCCGTGCGGACGAGTGCATCCCTTGCGTTCCTCCAGACTCTATGGGCCCTCCGCAGGTGGACCTGGACAGACGGCACAACTACCCCCGCTTCTTGCGACGGAAACAACGGGGGTTGGAACCCGTACGCGGTCATGAATGGCGACCTCCCAGTGGCTGAGCAAATGAGGGTGTTGTGGGCATACTCCACCCACGGGAGATGTGATGACCAGGAGGCCGGATGCAGCTGACAAACACAGCGAAGGGCGGCCTCCAGCTCCTGGTTGACCCGTTCAGTCTGTCCATTCGACTGTGGGTGATAACCGGAAGACCGGCTCGACGTGGCCCCCAAGGCCTTGCAGAACGCTCCCCAAACTTTCGACACGAATTGTGGCCCCCTATCGGAGACAAGGTCACTCGGAATGCCATGACTCCGGAATACGTGCGCCACCAACAGGTCAGCAGTCTCCAAAGCAGAGGGCAACTTGGGGAGTGCGATGAAATGCGCCATCTTTGAGAACCGGTCCACGACGGTCAAGATGACAGAATGACCCTTTGATCGCGGGAGTCCAGTGACGAAGTCCAGTGCCACATGGGACCAAGGGCGAGATGGGACAGGCAGTGGATGCAGCAATCCAGCTGGAGGGCGGTGAACCGCCTTGCCTCGAGCGCAGATGGTACAAGCAGCAACATAGTCCATGACGTCTTTGCGCATACCCGGCCACCAAAACCTCTGTGAAACGAGGAAGAACGTGCGGGACACACCCGGGTGGCAGGCGAACTTGGAAACGTGACCCCACTTCAGCACTCCTGCACGTTGAGCATCTGGAACGAATAACTTTCCCGTGGGGCAGCCTCCAGGCACAGTTACACCCCGCAGGGCCTCCTCCACCAGACGTTCGATCTCCCACCGTAGTGCCCCTACAATCAGGTTGTCAGGAACGACCGGCTCGTCGGAAGGCCCTTCCTCCACTGGCTCATGGATCCTCGAGAGTGCATCGGGCTTCCCATTCCTTGACCCTGGACGGTAAGTAATAATGTAGTTAAAGCGGGTCAGGAACAATGACCAACGGGCCTGACGAGAGTTGAGGCGCCTGGCTGCCCGAAGGTACTCCAAGTTTTTGTGGTCCGTGAGTATCTGGAACGGCTCTTCTGTCCCCTCCAACCAGTGCCTCCATTCTTGCAAAGCCTGCACAATGGCGAGCAGCTCCCTGTTGCCGACATCATAGTTCGCTTCCGCCGGGCTGAGGCGGCGGGAGTAGAAAGCGCAGGGGTGCAGTTTCTGGTCGACCGAAGACCTCTGGGACAGGATGGCCCCCACTCCGGAACTCGATGCGTCAACCTCGACCACAAAAGGAAGATTAGCATCAGCATGGACCAGGACAGGTGAACTCGTAAACGCTCGTTTTAGGCCTACAAATGCGGCCTCTGCCACCGATGACCACATAAATGGCCGTTTGTTAGAGGTCAGCCTAGTAAGAGGCTCGGCCCTCATGCTATAATTACGGATGAAACGTCTATAAAAGTTGGCGAACCCGAGAAATCTTTGTAATTGCTTACGCGATGTCGGAGTTGGCCACTCGGCCACTGCCTGGATTTTAGCGGGATCGGGCCTGAGCTGTCCCTTTTCCACAATGAACCCCAGAAACTGTATTGAAACTCGGTGAAATTCGCACTTCTCTGCCTTGACAAACAATCGGTTTTCCAGAAGTCTTTGGAGAACAAGGCGAACATGTTGCCGATGTTCTTGCAGGCTTCTTGAGAATATTAAAATATCATCCAGATATACGAAACAGAATATGTTCAACATGTCACGCAGTACATCGTTTATGAGACTCTGGAACACGGCAGGTGCATTTGTGAGGCCGAAAGGCATAACAAGGTACTCAAAATGCCCGAGCGGGGTTTTAAAAGCGGTTTTCCACTCATCTCCCTCACGAATCCGGACCAAGTGGTAAGCACTGCGCAAATCTAATTTTGTGAAAATGGTGGCTGATTTCAATGGGGCGAAAGTTGAATCTAACAACGGTAGCGGGTATTTGTTTTTAATAGTAATGTCATTGAGACCCTGGTAGTCAATGCACGGCCTAAGACCCCCATCTTTTTTGCCAACAAAGAAAAACCCCGCTCCCAACGGAGAAGATGAAGGGCGAATAAGGCCAGCAGCCAAGGAAGAGGAGATGTATTCCCTCATTGCCTCCTGCTCTGGTTTAGAGACCTGGTATAACCTTGAGTTGGGCAGCGTGGCATTGGGCAGCAAGTTAATGGCACAGTCGTAAGGGCGGTGCGGCGGTAAGGTTTTAGCATGCTCTTCACTAAAAACGCGCTTGAGATCATGATAATCAGAAGGAACATTGTCCAAATTAACTGGCTCTGTAGCAGTGTGTGCTTGACTGGGAAGCAGACACGCCGACCGTAAACAGTGTGCATAACAAAAAGTACTCCAAGTTACTATTTGCGTTTTAGCCCAGTCAATATTGGGGTTATGTACTTTCAACCAGGGGAGCCCCAGCACTACTGGAGCAGATTTACACGGCATTACCAAAAAGCTACGGACCTCAAAATGATTTCCGGACAGTTTTGTTTTGAGCGGAGGCGTAATAAACCTCACGTCCGCCAGGGGTCGCCCATCGAGATCTAAAACCCGTTTGGGCCTAGCGAGTCTTATTAATGTACATTTAAGAGCGTCCACAACACTCTGGTCAACAAAACAATCATCAGCCCCCGAATCGATTAGAGCAGAAAACTTAATATTAACCCCACCGTGTGACAATTCACCCGGCAGTTGCAGTCTCATAACACCTTGGGGGTCGCTGGGTTCCTTTATCACGTCGCGGGGCAATTCACTTGACTGATTACTGTCATGTACGAACCTCGGCCCCCCTCGGGCAAGGGGAACCCCTGGGACCGAAGATCCAGATAGACGCGAAGGGACAGCGTCACAGGCGGCGATATGGTGCCCCGGCGAGCCACAATAAAGACACAAGCCTGCCTCCAACCGCCTCCGTCGCTCCGCAGCAGAAAGGCGCCCGCCACCGAGTTGTGTAGGCTCCCCTCCTATCGGGACCGGACTCCGCGTCGGCGTAGAAACGAACGGCGGTTTGACGAAGCTGTCCCCACGGACCGCAGTCGGACCGCTCCGCGGCGATGACCAACGACGTCTCCGAGGCTCCATGGCACGTTCCCTCTCACGCGCTTTCAGGCGATTGTCCAAAAGCACGGACAAAGAAATCAGGTCTTCCAGATTCGATGAATCATCCCGAACCGCCAACTCGTCCTTCACCGCAGAAGACAGCCCACGCCGAAAAATCCCACACAGCGCCGCTTCCCCAAAACCGCACTCAGCGGCCAAAATGCGAAACTGAATAGAGTAGTCTGCAACAGTTAGATCGCCCTGAAAAAAATCCAACAGGCGGCTGGCTGCCTCCTTGCCTCTAACTGGATGATCAAAAACTCTTACAAACTCAGTCTCAAAAGTTTCAAAAGAATTACGGATCGCGGGCCTTGTGTTGCTTACCGCCATGGCCCATGTAGCCGCTTTACCGGCGAGGAGACTCATTACATAAGCTACACGGGATCTGTCACTCGCAAACGTACAAGGCTGCTGGTCAAAAATTAGGGAGCACTGATGCAAAAACTGTCGGCAAGCACCTGGCTCTCCCTCATAACGATGAGGGTGTGGCAACATCGGCTCCCGAAAAGAAGCCGGCGGGCTCATCGGGGGCGGGGCGGGTAGATCGGGCGCCGCAGCAGCGTCAATTATACCACCGGGCTTTACAGGCGAAGCCATATTCGCAACTCTTGTGGTGAGCGAGCCGATCACATCCACTAATTTGCGTATCGATTGCTCGTGTTTACTGATCATATGGTAGTGACCAACGAGAGCACGGCAAAGACCCTCCGAGTCCGTGGGATCCATGTGGTCGGACTATTCTGTTATGAACGGCAAGCCGTTGATGTGGATCCCAAAAACAGACAAGGAGATCAGGTAGAGCTAATGTTTGTATTTAATAAGTACAACAAAAGGGAGCACGCCAAAATGCGAGTAGAACTGAGAGAGCACGCCAATAAACGCGGATATAATAAAATACAACAAAGGGAGCACGCCAATAAACGCGGATATAATAAAATACAACAAAGGGAGCACGCGAAAAATGCGAGTTTAACAAAGTACAACTAAGAGAGCACGCTAGAATGCATGAATATAACACAGTACAAGAATCTGACTACAAAGCCCAAAAGAGCACTAAAGTAAAGATGACCAAACCAGAATACGACCGTAGAACGTCGGGAAACTCGAAGGATGACGATGAACACACAGGCGGTAAGCAAGGCAAATAGCAAGCAATAGTCCGACACTTGCAGATGGTGACAAGCTTCCTTAAATACTGAGCTTTCCTAATCAAGCACAGGTGTGTCGCATTACCCCGCCAATCTGGCTCAATCAGGTGCTGCATAAAGGAAAGAAAAAGAACTGAGACACACACAAATATGACAAACACAAGCACATTTGTATATTTGTCTTAACCCTGTAATGCCAGCAATATGAAGCAATTGTCAGAGAATCACAAAATTTGAAAAAAAAGGTCTTAATGAAACCTTTTTTTCAAATTTGTAAAAAAGAAAAAAAATGTGTAATAAGCGCTCTAATATCTATAAACCTTGCTAAATCCTTTTTTTTTCTCATGGAACCTGCAGATGCATGAGCTGACTTGCATCCATTATTTTGTTATTGAGGAAAGATATTTCAAAATTCTGAATCAGTCTCAAAATCATGAAATTCTAAGTGTATCAAATGTGATACATTTGGCAAGAAAGGGCTTTAAGCAAATAGCCATTGAATTCTTAACACTGTTGACCTCTTGGGCTTCTGGACCACTTGATGGCGCCATAGAGTAAATGAAGCACCATGAAGCTTTGCTACATGTGCAAACCAATTGGCTGCAAAGCTTCATTGCTTCATGAGGCTTCATTTGGCCATCCCTAGTGGCAGTGTTGTCACGGATTACTTAAAAAAGCAATTACTAATTACACCTCAAAAAAGTAATCTAGTTACTGATTACTTTATTATCAAAGTAACTAAGTTACTTTAGAAGTAACTTATCAGTTACTTTTTACCATTTTTTTTTCCTTTTGCTGCCTCAACATAAAAATAACAGAAAAATGTCATTGCGTGTAATTGAGTTTTTCACATAAGGCTTAATCTTTGAGTTAGCGGGGGTTTAATTAGTCGACCAGCCATTGACTCGCCCTAGCTTAGCCATTCCGGAGCCCTAAAACTAACAAATAACTGACAAACTGCACAAAATTTGTTTAAATCAACTCCGACGAATTAAACCTCCGCTGACTCCAAGATAAAGCCTAATGTAAAAAATTCTGTACTTCCCCTTTGAAATATAGACCTAGCCGTTAAAATGTTGTCTCTAAAAGTTGTAAAGCAATAAAACAAACAACAAAAATTAATGAAATGAACAAAAAACTTACAACGTAAAGTTTTCATAATGGGTCAAAATCATTTTTCGAACAGATCATGTGACTAGCACCTTGGAGACTATCCTTTGCTTTGCTTTGCTTAGCCAAAACTACACCAGAGGAGGCAAGATGGATATTTAGAATTTCTTTAAACCTAAGCTTTCAAACGCTGCCAACAACAACTTGAACAGTTGATTGAACTCAAACAGTGTCAAGATGTGTATATGTATATATATATGTATATATATATATATATATATATATATATATATATATATATATATATATATATATATATTGGCCAAAAGTTTGGAGACACCTCAAAGGTGGATACTTTGAAGAATGTTAAACACAAAACCTGTTTTCAGTTATTTCACTTTTTTTTGCCATTCCACATGTTCGTTCATTAGTTTTGATGTCTTCAGTGAGAATAGACAATAGCAGTGAAAAAATATAAAACACAAAAATTATAAAGTGTGTCCAAACTTTTGACTTTCGTTTCAGTCTTCAACATGCTTCTCCCCGCAGTCCCACAAATGTAAAACTCCGCCTATGATTACAAACTCCAACTATAAAATGTACATAATTACACATATTATAAAGGCTGGTTACAAACTGTAGAAGTGCTGGCTGTCTCGTTACCTGTAGGCTTTGTCTCGAGTTTTTTTCGCGACGTGTTGTGCTGTAATTCCAAGTGCTTCCTTGTTGAATTGGATGTCGAGTATATCGCGGTCGACAGTCTTTCTGAGCCAGCGCAGAGTTTGCAACGCACGGAGATATTTTTGTCATCTTTACTGGATGGATATGTGAAGTAATGGCTGTAGCAGCCGTTTGTTGTATCTTTCCGGCTCCTTTACTGTTAGCATCCTGATAGGTAGCCACGAGCCAAGCTATGTTGTTGACCGCCGTGGCAGACGGCGCGCGCACAGGCAGCATGGTAATACACGTGACCCGTATTTTTCCCCTCGATGAGAAAACGTGAGATGTGATGTCACTCCCAAACTCAAGCGCAGTATTTTCTTTTCAAATGCTCTTCGTACATGACTACAATATTCTTCATTCTACATACAGTATGAGGTAACAACAAAATAGTAACGCACAGGCACCGAGGAAACTAACTTTAATCAGATTACTGGCTTGGAAAAATGAACGCGTTAGATTGCTCGTTACTGAAAGAAAGTAATCAGATTACACTGACAACACTGCCTAGTGGTAACATCGCCAAAGAAATCGCCAGCTTCCTCAGGTTCTAATCATTTATTCCATCAACTTGTGCTACACAACACGCCTACTGTCCGCAGCAGTGGATGCCTGCAACAAACATTAAACGAGAAAGTATAATCTCTACCGCACTCTCTATCTCACTGCCACGTCAGAAACGCGGCGCGTTCAGGTACAGCACACAAACGTCCCCCACATTAGAACCCGATTCGTTACATTATTACAGGAATTATTATTATTATAATATTGCGATTTTTATTTATAATTTGTTTGTTTTGCTATGTGTAATTGCCATTTGTAATAGTACCAGCAGTATTTATTAAGGATTTAGTGTAGTTTTTTGGGCTGTGGAACGAATTGATGGAAGTATAATGTATTCTTATGGGAAAATCCTGCTCAACATACGACCATTTCGACTTACAAACAAGGTCCTGGAACGAATTAACGTCGTATGTAGAGGTACCACTGTATTCGTTTTTTGTGTGTTTTTTTATTTGTGGATTTTGGCATTTGTAACTGTATTTTTAACTACATTTTGTTTATTTATTTTCTCAGTATTATTTTTTTTAAGTACTCATGTTTGGCTGCCATTTCTGGTAGTAGACATCCAAACCATTTGAAGTGGGAGATCTTGCAGCGAATGTTCATTCGCTTCCACGCTTCCACTCACATCAGAGAGATGATTTGAAGCCACATGATCGTAAGTCTACCACTAAAAGAGTTAAATGTACATTCAGTCATCAAGGGGTTTCTCCACTATCAAAATAATTGTATATGGCACCAAAGTGTGTTTTCCTATGTTCTAAATATGTCGCTTGCGGTAAGTCGGAAGAGCTGTTTGCGCTCTGCAAGTGAGTTTTGGTGTGATGTCGGGTCCAATTAGTCAGCCTGTCTTGGGGCTCATTACTCACAGTGGTGTGGGAGCACACATGGAACACACTCTCATAGCATTTGGGATTGCTTTACAACTGGGATCTGGAAGCAAGCAGCCTCTTTAAACGTGCTGTTGCCCCGGCAACGCTTTGGTATGCTTCAGCTGATTGACACAAACTTGATGCGGTTGATGCACATTTAAAAAACAGTTTTTGGGTGAAGGTCAATTAGCAACAAAGTCAGTGAAAGTCACCGATAAAATCGATTTTTTTCCCCTGTCTTTTAAGTTGCCCTTATCAAAGCTTCATCATGAAAAACAGTGACTTAAAACAAGGGAGGAAGCAAAAGACGCCAGCCAACTCACCACTTTTGAAACGCGGGTAAAGTCAAAGAAGTCAACTTGTCTCAGGCGGTGAAGCTCAATATTTCATCAGACACAAAAAAAAAAAAAAAAAGTTCTTTGACTTTGTCGCTTCAGTCTCTCGGTGTATTCACCGGGAATATAAAACGTGAACTAACAAAAGTGCTCGTTTTCAGCTGCCGCATGTTGGAGCAAAAGTAATACAATTAAAACATGAGCTGTTTGGCAGTATCAGGTATGAAAAAAACTGGATGTGTTTTAATGATAAAACTTTAAAAAGACAAGTAAAATAAAATTGATGATCCAGTTTGAGTGGGTTTCTCATAATCAAAGAAAGACATTACTGTGCTTGAAAACTATGGCATGTAGGTTACTGTATTTAGATTTTTATTTTATTTAAATTAAATGTTTGTTTTTTAGTTTTCAAGTTGAAAGCAAAAATAAGATAACCACATTTGAAATATATGTAATTATGACACCAAATTGCATTGAAATAAATAAATCACCTACACATTGATCAGTTACTTTATGATTAAAATTTTAAAAAGCAAAATAAACAAAGTGATTTCAATATTAAATTTAATTAATTACACTATGATCGGTCTCTAGGAAAATATGAAAATTTTAAAAAAGCAAACACTTTTAATTATGACTTAAAAACGCATTTCATACTTCAAAAAGGAAAATTAACTCTTTCAGTGCCCTTGGTGATGAAAGTTACCCAATTATGTGGCTCCTTTCATCCTTGTTCTGTGAATTTAAACGGGTTTGTCACTTGTAAATATCCAATTCATTTGAACTGGGAGGGTTGGCAACGAATCAAGTAGAGGTGGGAACCTCTTGGTACCTCATGATTAGGGATGGGAATCAGTAACCGGTTCTTTTTTCTTTTTTTTTTTTTTTTTTTTTAAAAAGGAACCGGTTCTGTGTGTTTCAATTCCATGGAATCGTTTGACAGTTTATCTAACGATTCTCTTATCGATTCCAAACAGTACAATTTATGTCATGTTATTTATGCACGTTACATTCATTTAATTCAGCAAGAAACACTACATGGTTATTCAAAGAGGAACAACTCACCAAGTATATTCTGAGGAGTCATCGCCGGGTGATAGTGACTTTATTTCAGAGGCCAAGTTCAAATTCATGAGACTACTTAAAGAAACGGTGATTCCCCCCCCCCCCCCAAAAAAGTCTATTAATGGGTCTATCGTATTCCTCGTCGAATTCTCTATAAGAAAAATATAACATATATGCATCTAAAATAATCCTAAACGATTTTATTAGCAATTTCAATACTCCTGTTAAAAAAGTTCCTTGGGTATGCGTTCGTTCCCATAGCAACCAGTCAGTAACTTCCTGTTATTGTCCTATGTCACAAGCGCTGCTTATTCTGGGACCGTGAATAGGCGTAAGGAGCGCATTTCGAGCAGAGAGTAATCTGTGTGTGTTCATTAACGAATGTAAGTATTTCCTCTTCATGTCATAAAGTTCTTATGATAAATTAGAGCCGTTATCAGAGCGACCGTTTCGTGTTTTTACTGTTACGTCGGCTGGTTGCTCCCGCTCATCCTCGCTGTGTCGAGGAGAGCGTTGTTTACATTATATTATCGTTGCACATTTGTGTTAAGAGGGAATGTGTTAGTTTAGCATCTTAAGATGATGTTGTAAATCCATATGAGTGTAAAGGGCTTAGTTTTTGCCACTTTTATGGCCAAGATGACCACACGTGCATGCAGCGTGCTTCCGGGTTGTGCGCGGGGACTCGCGCCCCCCCCCACCTTTGTGGTCATTACACTGTACGAGTCATGTATGTGTGTTATGGACTGCTTTACAGTCAATTTGCATTGATCATTGCATCAGCACTACTGTGATGCAATTTTTCTTTCCTTTTAGAACCACATATATACCCACACATTCCAGTCTTCTTCCACACACATACAAATACATCAACATCTTTCCACGCACGCTCTCATCTGCTCATTGAGTGATTCTCATATCAAGTACCATTGCCTGTATATAGTTGTGCCTGTTGCCAAGTTGGATTAAAAGTGCAAAAGACCAACTCCCCTCTCCGCTCCTTGTGTTTTAACCGACACCCCAAGGCGAATGAACCATAAAAACTATTGAACCCAGAACCTCATACAGTCCATTTGTCCAAATTAGAATTGATAAGAGAATTGATAAAGAATCAAATCATTAAGCAATATCGATAATGAAATCGTAAAAATCCTTTTACAAATCAATTCCCATACCTTCTCATGATACGATACCATTTGCAATAAAAGGCTCACGATAACGATGACCTCACAATTTAGCGATACAACAATTATTCAATTATTTGAACATTCGTTCATTGCCTGCCATCCTTCCCACTTCAAACGGATTAGACGTCTATGTCGGTTAATGTCAACCAATTAGCTTGATTTTGGGGTATTTGGGATCATTTGCTGTTGATTTTCAGTCACTTCCTGTTGATTTTGGGGCATTTATCGGTCACTTGCTGTTTATTTTGGGTTACTGAACATGTCCCCAAATGAATAGACAGTGACTTAAACTCAATAGGAAAAGACCTGTAAATGCCTCAAAATGAACACAAAGTGAGCTGTAAATGCCCCAAAAACTGGAAAGACTGGCTGTGAATGCTCTGGCCCTTCCCAGTCTAAATGGATTGGGCGTTTAGCGCCGTCAATGGTAACCACTGAGTTAACAGAGACAGTATTGTAGTGGAAGATTTTGGTAGCAAATTCTTGGTTCCTTTTATGTTTTTTTTTTTTAAACAGTGACACTTTTTGAAAACGATGTATCGATTTTTGGCAGGACCATACCAATAACCTTTTGGGAACGTATCACTATACTGTATATATCCTCGTATCGATATTTTGTCACACCACTAGAATGAACGGTTCATTCATTCGCTGCCAACCCTCCCAGTTGCCGTCAATGGCAACCAATGAGTTGTCATGAATTTTGAAATTAAGAGTATTATGTTTTATTTCAGCCATTAATGCCCCTTTCCCACTGAAACTACTGGGTCAACGCGTGTTTTTTCCAAGCCGATGCAACCCACTAGCAATTGGCATTTGGCACCTCTCCCATTGACAAAAAAAAAAGCCGTGTCTTTTTTTTTTCCACCCGTCTAACCCCCCACCCCTCCTCAGCCGTGCATAAGGTTACGTGACGTCACCACGCTAAGATACGCGTCGACAAGTACGACCGAATTCATTCAGTTCAAGGAAGTAAACAATGCAGAGCAACATGGAAGCCTCCTTTCCGTTTGTGTTCTCTGTTTTCATGCTTTTTACTGCCCTCAAAATGCTCGAAATGCATTACGTAAGAGCCTACGTCACCACGTAGATTAGGGTGTTGACTGTTGACCCGGGGTTTTGCTTTCACACTGCATGATGATCAGAGCCGAGGTGATTTTAACGAGGGTCGCTTGGCGGGTTGATTGACACGGGTCGAGGCGGGTCGCTGCACCTTTCCCACTGCCACCAAAAGCCGATTGTTAGTGGGTTGACATGGGTTTTTTGGCCAGTGGGAAAGAGGTATTATTTACATTACTTATATGTAGTCTTACTAAAAGGCACAGTCTTGAAATACAGTTTTAACAAACAACATACAATGTGGTTCAGTGCAAAGGCAGAGCTGGGAAAGGATTGTTTACATATCGACCATAAGATGACACTATTGTGCTTTCAACCACAATCACATGATGCAGTAAAAATACGGTAAAAATATCTACACTTTTTATTCTTTCTTTTGTAGCACTGTTTTAGACTGGCAGGTGAGTGAAGAAAAGCCTAGCTGCCCGCCAGGCATATAAAACACTTGGGTAAACAGTGAAATATTACAAAATAAAATGAACTCACATTTAAAAGATTTTAAAAATATATATCTCACAGCACACCAACGAAAAAAACTGCCATTGTTGTCTTGCATGAAAGGCAACACAGGTTTATTCTACCTACTGTTGTCTAGTATACATAAAGATATATTATGCAGTCGCTTAGTCATAATTTCCGCACTAATCACAGTGAGTGGAATGGGATCATTTCCCATGACATGTACAGTGATTGGGAATCACGGTTACAGATCTAAAACCGCAGTAATTATTGAACTGTTGTATAAATGTGCCTAATTTACATAATTACCACCACCATAATCTCCATCAGAAGAGACCTCAAATAAGACTCAGTAAAGAGGCAGCCACTTTTCTTGTCTAGTCGGCTTGAGAAATAGTAGACAAGTCCGAATTTTCTCGTATGGTGTCAAATGTTATTTTTAGCATAAAAAATGTCAAACTTCTATCCAGCTTCACATGATGTTTCTGATGGATCTTAACACAAGCCAGCAGGGAAAGAGTTCTAGTGGTGGAAAAAAGCCTTGAGGCACGTCAGCCGCCAAAAAACTTCACTGCTGCGTTTCATGCAGAAGCTTCCTGCCGTGCCGGTAGCTTATAATTACGACATCAGGATGTGATGTGACACAGTACACATTCATAAAGTCAATTACTGCTTGAGCTTTAAACGCGAGTCCTACCTGAGCTTCGACAATCTTTTGAGCAGGAAACTCAAATTGTGATGTTTTAGTTTGAAAAAGAAATATTAACAATTTTATATTTGAAAAGGTTGTAAACGGCCTATATGAATATTCTATCTGGAAGCATACAGAAGGCATCCAGCCAGATGCCCGAGCCACCTCATCTGGCTTTTCTTGATGCGAAAGAGCAGCTGGTCTCCTCCCGCAAAACTGAGCTTCTCACCCCATCTCTAAGGAAGAGCTTGGACACCCTGCGGAGGAAACTCCTTTTTTTTCGGTCACGATCCAGAGCTTATGGCCATGAGTAAGGCTGAGAACGTAGAAAGACTGGTAAACTGAAAGCTTTCAGCTCAGCTCCATTTTTTACTATGATGAACCGATGCAGTCTGCATTACTTTGCCTGTCTCCCGCTCCATTCTCAAATACCCCGAGGTACTTAAACTCCTCCACTTGGGAAGGACCTCATCCCTGACCCAGAGCTGGTATTCCACCTTTTCCAGACTGAGGACCATGGTCTCATATTTGGAGGTGCCGATTCTCATCCCGACCACTTCCCACTAGGCATGTGCCGGTATGAGATTTTGACCGTACGATAACCGTGAGCAAAAACATTGCGGTTTCACAGTATCACGGTATTGCAATTATAGCTCCATAATGTGTTATTTTGAGATGTATGGGTTAAAAAAAAAATTTTTTTTTCATTGAACAGGACTTTATTTTTTCAGAACATATTTGCAAACACGAATATACTGCTAAAATAAATAAATTCACAAAAAATACCAGATATTTTAAATAAAATAAATAGCATTATATATAGCATTACTATACATTATAGTATAGTATAGTATACTATACATTACATTATAGCATGACTATACCCACAGCCACAGCTCAAGTTGCTCAAGATTAGAGCAAGAACAAAATAATTCCTGTAAAGAAGCAAAAACACTTCTTAATAAAATAAAAAATATATACAGTATACTGCAGGACTGTTTTTGGGGTGGGGAGTGGGGGGCTCAAGTGAAGTTTCGCCATTTTCAGCCAGTGTCAACTCTAGTCTACATGATGTCATGCCTTTGTGTTGAAAAGAACATACAGAATTCATAACTTAATAAGTTAGTTAAAAATCTACAAGCTAGTTAAAATGTAAAACTTGTTGAAAAAACATTGAGAATGACACCTCTCCTGGTCCAGCGAACGTGGATTTGTGCTTAGGGCAAGATTATCTTTCCCAATTAGCAATCTTTGACAATATCCTTTTTTTCCCCTTCATTTAAGCTTGTTTCTCACTCAGCGGCTGTGAGACTTAAAACCTCGACAAAATTGCTCTCCCAGCTAAGCCTTGGCTAACATTTGTCTTTGTAAGTTTTTAGTTAGTTTGTATATTGAATTTAAAAGGAAAATGTGTGTTTTGTTTTTGGCAAACTTTTTAAAAATGTATTAATGTGTGTAAAATGTATTAATTTTGTAATTTCACTTAACATGATTTGAGAGCTCAATAAATTGAAGAAAAGTACTCCTTGTGTTTGGAGTGTTTGCTTTTGGGTTCGCTGGCAGTTTAGCAGAATAGCGTCACTTTCACACACTGCAACAAACAGGGAAAGGGGTGAGCGCTGCATTTTGAAACCACAACGTTTTCACACCACGGTAAACCGTGAAACCGGTACGGTGGCTGAGAGGTGTCAGGTGAAATGCAAAGTCCAAACACTTTGCAAATAGAAAAAGCACGAACCCCAATTGCAAACGTTTTGCAAAAGATAAAAAGCACAAATGCAAACTGCCACAACACGAGCCCCAATTCCTAAAGTGCGATTGCAAATTGGCAAAAGCACGAACGCCAATTGCCACAACACGACAGCAAATGGCTCGCAGCACGACCGCAAAAGGCTCGCAAGACAATTGCAAAGACGATGACCCAGAAGTTAGAAAAAATAAATAAATAAATAAAAAAGACAGTTTGTATGTGCTTTGTGACCATTTCTCGGGGCCTCCGTAAAGTTGCCCCCCCCCCCCCATCAGGCGCAAATTTATATAAAAATTATGTTAATCGTTTGTGCTTCAACGGTTTTGTATGTACAGTATTATGCTTTTATTGAGATATTTATTTCGGGTGGGGACGTCACTTGTAGCTTTTTCTTAGCTCCCGCAGCTAATGGAGCGTAACAACTGTCTCAATAACAGAGGGGTGTCGTAACAAGGCTAGCACGAACGTAGCGCAAACAAATTCGGGTCCATTTCGCAGTAAATTGGGGACTTAGAGGGAGGTCATCACTCGAAATTAATATCTCAAGCCCCTTAATTTCCCCCTAAATTACTGCAAAATGGACCCGAATTTGTTTGGTCTACGTTCGTGCTTGCCTTGTTAGGACACCCCTCTGTTATTGAGAGAGTTGGCACACTCCATTAGCTGCGGGAGCTAAGCTAAGAAAAAGCTACGAGCAACGTCCCCACTCGTAATTAATTTAGAGGGATGTCATCACTCGAAATTAATATGTCAAGCCCCCCAATTTACTGCAAAATGAACCCGAATTTGTTTCCGCTACATTCGTGCTAGCCTTGTTAGGACACCCCTCTGTTATTGAGAGAGTTGGTATGCTTCATTAGCTGCGGGAGCTTAGCTAAGAAAAAGCTACGAGTGACGTCCCCACTCGTAATTAATATCTCAATAAAACCATCATACTGTATCTACAAAACCATTGTAGCAAAAACGATTAACATCATTTTCATATAAATTTGCGTCTGATGGGGGGCAACTTTACGGAAGCCCATATAGATGGTCACAAAGCACATATAGCAATATACAAAGTGTCGTCTTTTTTATTATTATGATTATTTATTTTTTAACTTCTGGGTTATCGTCTTTGCAATTGTCTCGCGAGCCTTTTGCGGTCGTGCTGCGAACCATTTGCTGTCGTGTTGTGGCAATTGGCGTTCGTGCTTTTGCCAATTTGCGATCGCGCTTTAGGAATTGGGGATTGTGTTGTGTCAGTTTGCATTCGTGCTTTTTATCTTTTGCAAAGCGTTTGCAATTGGGGTTTGCGCTTTTTCTATTTGCAAAGTGTTTGGACTTTGCATTTCGCCTGACACCTCTCGGCCACCGTGAAACCGGTAACCGCCACATGCCTACTTCCCACTCGTTTGCGAACTGCTCTCGTGAGAGATGAAGACCGCGGCCTGATGGAGCCCAAAAAAACTATCATCTGCAAAAAGCAGAGATGCAATACTGAGGTTACTTCACCAGACCCCTCATGGCTTCAGCTGCGCCTAGATATTCCGTCCATAAAAGTTATGTACAGAACCAGTGACACTGGACAGCATTGGCGGAGTCCAACTCCAGTTGAAACGGTTACGACATACTATGCGGACCAAACTCTGACATCAGTCATACTGGACTGGAGCCCCCCATCAGGTGTTCAACGTAAACGTTCTTTTTTATTATTTTTTTTCTTAAATTACTTATTTGTATATACATGGCGGAAAGCACAGACAAGACTGAAAAAGCAGTTTCTGCTCTTGCACCCCTCTTTAAAATAAACAGCTGTATTTTAAGCCAAAAGAACTGTTGTGTTTGATAGAACAATATGTCTATATGCTGCCATAGCAGATTCATGGCGCAATAAGCCCCCGAACTATTTTTAATTTGTCCGTTTTACCCTGAAAACCCCTGTTTACAGACGTTGCGCAACCGCTTTTGTTTCAACCTAGCCATAAAAAGAAGTAATTGTATTTATTATTCGAAATGTCTGTGATTTTTAGCTTGGAATCATTAACTGATGTCTAATGTTTAGTTTGAAAATAAAAAAATAAAAAAAATTTAAAAATTATTCACTCGCATATTTTAAACTTTTAAACAAATGACGTCACAATGAAAAAAATGGCGTCTGTAAAAAAGTCTATATCTACCTCATAACTACCGCTTAATTGTATTTTTTTTTTTTTGTTACTGTCGCATTTTCTCCGATATGTTAGATGATAAATAATCGATCCAAACATAGAAACATTGGGAAAAAAAACGTTTAGGAGGGTAAATACAGTATATGAAAAAGAACATCTAAACATCTCCTTGATGTCTACGATTTCTGCATCGCGACCCTTGTTATATTACCATGTTTCACCCATAAAATCCCAAAAATAACCAGCTGTGGCCATTCACAGCTGACACTTAGTTATACATGCTACATGGAGTTTTTGGATCGAAACCAGGTACGTACGCGATAATATCTCATTCAAGTCATGTCGTCTGTAATTCTGCTCTCGCGTGCTCTCATATCCAGATAGGGTTTTGCTGTTTATTTAGTTAGTTATTTATTTATTTTTAAATGCCCTCCAGTTAAAAAATTTTCTTCCCCCTTAAAATTGAGATTTTAAGCTTTTCAATGATGTATCACACATGCATATAGGACAATTTTGAAATTTGGCCAAATTGGGGGTCTCAGAGTGGAACTTCAAGTCCCCTGAGTGTTTTCCGCCATATATATATATATATATATATATATATATATATATATATATATATATATATATATATATATATATATATATATATATATTTTTTTTTTTTTTTAATTAAAAGAAAATTTTAAAATAATTTTTCATTTGCTTTCTAAAACATTTTAAATTAAGAAAAGAAGCTATATAATTAATTAAATTAATAATTCAATAAATTAAATGAATAAAACAAAAAGGAAACTAATAGTACATAATCTTTTGTTGGTTTATTTTTTATTTAGTTCAAAATATACTGTATATCTAAAATAAATAAATTAAAAAACACGGGGGAAAAAAATCTTGGATTAATATTTTCTTTTCATAATTTTTTAGATACATTGTTGACCTCAATATTGTCCGAATCCTATTTTGGGACCCGCCTACTAATTTTTTTTCTTTAATATATTTTGTAACTAGTGTACATGAATAACGCAGAAGACTCCAAATAGTACTAGGATTATAAATACTTATAAATATAGTACATAAAATAATTATAAATACCACTCTGTTCTTGTGTCATTATCTACTTGTGTACTCTAATCATAAATAATCATAAATCAGTGAGTTTGCAGTTTTATTATATAACATTGTAAAGGAAGGATAATTTCATCTTATGACTTTAAAAAAAAAATAATAATAATAATAACAATAATTTAACCCTTTGTGACAGGGTTACAATGCACTTATTTTTTACTTTTTTTTTTTTTTTTTTTAAAGGGAATAAAAACAGTATATATTCTCAACTTTCTTTAGTCCTCGATGAAAACAGATAATAAGCTCTGTTAATAATCAAAATTAGATATTTGCAAACACCTGCATTTGCTTTGGAACACAATGATACAGTAGTTACATAATATTTGTTCACAGCCGTTGACAGCGATAGCCGATGCTAGACCTCCAGTCAAAATGGTTTGGACGTCTATCGCAGTCAAGGGCACTAAAAGATGAGCAATCACACTCAGCCCTCCTAGAGTAAATGAATTGGAGACCAGTGGTTGTCATTGGCAGCCAATGAGTTAATACGCCCATAATTTTAAGCAGCTATAGTTAATACCAACATGCATGTTGTGTAGTTAAATGTAAAGGAGAGAATCCCACTGACGGCTCAGCAATCCACATTTATATATTTCACAATGAGTCACTGTCTCCGTGTTATCAGACTCAGAGCCAAACGCAGTCTAAAAATAATAATAAAAATGGACCACCGGGCTCCATCAGCTCTTCTTCAAGAAAAAAAAATGGCACTTGCATGCTAAAGGGGACACGGTTCAAGAGTCGACGGCCACCGAGCTCCAACATGGACACAAATTGAAGACCTCTTTATGACCGCCTACATGTAAGTGAATGCGCGGGATTGATATGTAACGAGTGAGAGATGACAACAGTGCTGAGCGGTGTTTAGATGTGGGAAAAGGTCAGAGTGATGGCAGAAAATTGGAAAGGTCAACACAAAAAAAAAGACTACGTTTAAACACCAGGCTGTAAACGAAAGGTCACATCAGGACACTATGCTGACACTATGTTCAATTAACTCATTGGTTGCCACTGTCAGCGATAGACGTCCAATCCATTTTGACTGGGAAGGGAGGCAGTGATCATTTATTGATAAGTTTTCACGTTGTTACATCATGATGATCAGGTCTTTAAATCATAATCATCATGTTTTTAACATAATAGTCATCACGTTTATACTTTGATATGTTTTCACGTTTTTACGTAATGATTATCACATTTTTACATCAGATATTTTCACGTTTTACCTGAATATCACATTTTAACATGATAATGATTACATTTTTACATGATACTATCATTTTTTTCCATGTTTTTTTTCTAGCAACCAGTTATTCAATAGATTATTCCATAAAGAATTACTTAAGTTATTTTCCAATATTTTAAACTATTTCATGTATAAAATAGGTCAAAATAGGAGTGTGACCCAGTCAAAGTGTGTTGGGTGTTTATTTTTTTTCAGGGTTCCTATACCAATATAAAAGCCAAATTTAATGATTTTTAGGCATTAAGACCTTAAAATGTCATTTAAGACCAAAACATTGCAACAATTTGTGATGGGGGGGGGGGGGGGGTGTCACTGTAAGTCGGGTTTTTCTCATTCATGTGCGACTCGACAGCTTTGACCCACATTGTCCCCAACAAAAAAGTCTTTGGACTAGAGGTGGGAACCTCTGGATAAATCATGATACGATTTGCGATACAAGGCACATGATAACAATGATCCAACGATACGCAAACTAATAAAAAGAAGAGCTAGCTTCTGCTGTGAAATGGAATGAGTATCACTAGTAGACGTCTAATGCATTTGAAGAGGGAGGGTGCCCCATTCTTCCCACTTCAAACAGTCTGGACGTCTATGGCCATCAGCGGCAGCCAATGCTTGGTGAATTGGTTAATGGTTAATCATAGACTTCATAATGTAATTGACAGGACACGGAGCGCGGGGCCGATAAATAGAGGGCCTGCATTGTTGGCGAGGCCGTCAAAGCTGACCGAGTGGAATCCCAGAGAAAGAGCTTTTTTCGTTGAAAATTCTTGTGAATAAATGCTTACATCCCTGAATTCTTTATAGAAAAAGACATAAAACAGTCTCAACTTTTGGTTAAAAGTACAAAAAAAAAAAAAAAACATGCAGGTAGCATTTATTTTACGTAAATATGTCGAATGCGCGGCTTGTCTTCAATTCACACTGTGGCGCCGCCTTACCACAAGTCCACAACAAAGACCTTTTTACGTTAAAAATCTTGTGAATAAATGCTTAAATCCCTGAATTCTTTATAGATATGGACGTTAAACAGTCTCGATTGTTGGTTAAAAGCAAAAAAAAAACATGCAGGTAGCATTTATTTTACGTAAGTACTGTATGTCGAATATGCTGCTCGTCTTTAAGTTCACTGTGGCGCCGCCTTACCACAAGTCCACAATAAAAAGCTTTTTGCGTTAAAATTCTTGTGAATAAATGCTTAAATCCCTGAATTCATTATTGATATGGATGTAAAACAGTCTCGATTCTTGGTTAAAAGCACAAGAAACCGAGCAGGAAGCATTTATTTCATCGAAATTTGTCGAATGTGCGGCTCGCCTTTAAGTCCACTGTGGTGCCGCCTTAACCACAACAAAGAGCTTTTTACTTTGAAATTCTTGTGAATAAATGCTTAAATCCCTGAATTCTTTAGAGATGTGGACGTAAAACAGTTTCCATTCTTGGTTAAAAAAAAAAAAAAAAAAAACATGCAGGTAGCATTTATTTTACATAAATATTGCGAACTATGAAGGCAATGCCTTAGCAGCTAATTTCTCCATTTTTTTTCACAACGTTTCAAAATGCATGCATGGTACGAAAAATATAATGATTGCCTTGAATCCTCGAACAAATCACTCCTGAGACAATCCTTCCTGTTTGTATGTGGTAAAGCTTTCGTACTTTTTGAACAGAAGTCCACATGCGTGCGTGTGTTTGTGAATAGCTCCTCTTGATGTGGGCGGCCCCCTGCTTGAAGGAGTTGCGCAGTGCATGGCCGAGCTGATAATGATGATGTCTATGGGTTTATTTCAGGGCATTTACGTCATTTCTTTTTCATCACTTCTTGTTGCTTTTGGGTTATTGACTCAAGAGTCACTGTCATGATGTTTACAAGTCAAATCGTTCTGCAAATGGTAGGTTTTGGAATTGTTCACAGTGCGACGTCACTCTGTGCCTTATTATGCACGTAACCTGCCTGCTTCTTTTTTCCGCCACGCCCCCTAAAAGCAGGATAGCAGAGGAGGCAGATTAATTTTATGCAAATACTCAGTTTATGGCATCATTGAATAAAAAGTTGAACAAATTCCTATTTTCTTGCTTTGATATTCTTTAAAACTAACAGTTAAAAAAACGATAGATAAATCAAGTTTCAAAAGGTTCAAAAGTTTTAAAATGGTAATAATAAATTAAATTGGCTGATATGAAAAAAATCGTGAAACCTTGGGACTTTTTCTGATGAAACAATATAAAAAACAAGTTTAAAAAAAAAAAAAAAAAAGTGAAATGAATCAAGAATTGATACTCTTTAAGGCCAGATCGCCTCGCTCGTTGGAAATAATAAATTAAATTGGCTGATATGAAAAAAATTGTGAAACCTTGGGGCTTTTTCTGATGAAACAATATAAAAAACAAGTTTTTAAAAAAAATAAATAAAAGTGAAATGAATCAAGAATTGATACTCTTTTTTGGCCAGATCGCCTCGCTCTTTGGTTGAATATAGTTTGTGATTTCTTGTGTTAAACAGCATAAATTTGTATCATATCGATTCGCTCATGTTTACATTGCTCATTCTTGAAAACTAACAGTAAAAAAAAAAAAAAAAAAAAAAAAAAAGAATAGGAAAAATCAAGTTTGAAATAAAAAAAATCGTGAAAAGAGTTCAGAAAAAAAATACTGTGGTAATGAGTGATTTGAAATCTTCACTCAAATTACCTCAAAAGCTAAGATCGTGCTGCAGCTTGATTAGTGGAGCGACGAAACTAAACCCAAGTAGATTTGATCGCAACATCTCTGTGTTTCCAGGGCAACCAATTAAGCAGCCGTCGGCCACAGAGACGCTTTAAGAGTTTATGCCAGACTATTTATGTTCAAAACACAGCCCCGAGCCATAAAGGAAATGATTTAGGCATTAATTAGAAGGGATTATAAGCAAGTTTTATGAAAGGCATTGAAACAAGTGGAGATTTTTCATGGGAAACAAATGAAAGGAAAAGAAGAGAGCCTGAGGCAGGGTGCCTAATCTGAAATAGGACGTCTTCTCCCTTTTGCTGGTAAAACAAGAAGATGCAAAGCGAACGCGGCTGTTGCGATGGCTGTAGGGGGGAACGTAGCGGTGCTTCATGCACTTGACGCTTGTCTAAGAAAATGAATTCAATTCAATTGCCTCCTTAAATTAAAAATAATAATAAACCACACTAACGCCAGCTTATCTTTGTCATTTTCTGTAAACTTGCATTAATTTAAATTCCTATGCTTTTGATTATGTCAACTGTTTGTGTTTACAGCGATGTCATTAGGCCTGAGGCCATAACACTATTTTTAATAAGCATGCATACATTGATAATATATTTATTTACATACGCCATGGAGGTCACGCGTCTGTTTGCTTTTCAGTGAAAGAAAAAGCAGTCAAATCATTTTCATTAAATGTTTTGTTGAGATTACAGAAAAAAATGTTCTCCTTTTTTATAATTTGTCTGTGAAGGACCATGTTTTAGTGCCATTGACAAACGTAGACGTCCAATCCATTTGAACAGGCTGGCAGCCAATAATCACAACCAGTGAGTAGGCATATGACGGTATGATATTCTGACGGCATGATAACCTTAAGCCAAAATATCACGGTTTCACGGTATCGGAATTACAGCTCTAAAATATGTTACTGAAATATCTGGTTTAAAAGAATAAATAAATGAAAAAATTCCATTGAACAGGATTTTTATTTTTCAAATCATATTAGCAAATTTGAACATAAGTTAAAATAAAGAAGAAAAAAAATATTCTAAATAAATGGAGTCCTTTAGGTAAGCCTAAACCCACAGCCACAACTCAACATTATTACCATCAGAACAAAAATAATTGAATTATTTTCCATAAAAAGCATGTGTGTATGACTCATATCATGTTTACATCATACACATACACTCACGCACACACTCTTTCTCAACACAGTTGCCAGAGAGGAAAAAAAAAACATTTTACCACCGCTAAACACACTAAACACGCCGGAGTTAACTCCGGTAGCTGATGGGAAACGTTCCTGACAGTGTGTACTAAACATTAACTCTTTTGCTCCCAAAAATGTATAAATACGTTCTATATTTACTTGTTTTAGTTTCCCAAAGACGTACTTATACGTCTTTTACATTATTATTATTACTTTTTTTTTTTTTTTTCAAAAAAGACATCTCTGGGTTCCGATTCAATATAGCTCCAAAGCACAAAGCTGAAAATCTATTTTAAAACAATAAAACTGGCCACTGGAGGGCAGTAGCGCACTTGGTAAGACCCACTACCCGATTCAACGGCAACGAACGGACAAGCCGCACGGCTGGGACGCCGGCAGAAGATGACCGAATGGATGCCAGGCGGCGGACGACCGAGCAGAACAACCGGTAGGACGCCCAGGATGCCATGCGCTGGACAACCGAGCAAAACGACTGGGGCCACTACTGTAGCGGACGATGCCTTTGAGTCCGTGCTGCTTGCGAGCAGAGCCCGAAGAGACTCAAAAAAATTCATCTTTATGAGACCGGCGGTAATGAGGGAAAAGTTTAACCGGCTGTCGCAGCCGGAACAGCGTCATCTTTCAGTTAGTTATGTGTATATAAATTGTTACTTTGCTATCAAAAGCTCTATTTGTCTTGTTGATATAATTTTGTAAAAGGAAAACATTATTTGAAAACATGTTTGGGATGTAACTAAAGCAAAAAATAGTTGTGTTAAAGTCAAAGTTATGTTTGAAATGTATGCTTTCACAAAAAGCTCAATTTCTCCGTTTTTTTCATCAGAAATTGGAAAATTGCTCAAACTAAGCTATTTTCTAATGCTGATTTCTAAAGAATGGAAACAGATATGACTTAACTTTTTTTCTGCTGAAAGAAGAGAGTCTAATGTTTTTTTTTTTTTTGGTGGGTTCCATGTTTATATTGCAAAAGAACAGAATTTTCTGGAGGCCTTGCAAAATCAGTCAAAATCCAGTAAAACGGCTGGGAGCGAAGAGCCTTGCTCCGGTGAAAATGGCTGGGAATCAATGAGTTAATTTTGTATAATTGCGAAATCCTATTGAAAGTATTGCCTCTTCGGCAGCAACCCTTCGCAAACATGTTTTACATGTCAGTTGTCCCTCTTCCTCTATGCCGCGGCTGTCTGTAACTTATCTGAAGTATTCCTATACCAGCGGTTTTGTTTTCTTCTATGGGGGAAAAAAGTTCAGGAGTTTCACCTCCTCCAGCCATCGGGTAGGACAGCTGATCACTGGCACTGAGCAACAACCGGTGGGGGATTGTTGAGCCTTACAAGCCAGGGATTTTTCCATGCATTTTCACGACATAAAAAATAGCTAATACCTTAGGGACGGTATAACGGAATTTTTTTTGCGGTTTTGAAACCTTGACGTTTTCATTCCACTGTATACCTTGAAACCGGTAATCGGCACGTTTACCAATGAGATATGAAGAAATGTTGATTACCTTTAATTACGTTATTTTAGATAACACAAAATGAATAAGAAATACAATGGCACTGGTAAGATAAATATACAGTGGGGAGAACAAGTATTTGATACACTGCCAATGGGTTTTCCCATTGGCAGTGTATCAAATACTTGTTCTCCCCACTGTACAATATAAGAAAATCTGATTAAATGAATGATTTTCGTAGTGATACATCAGTTATTAGTAGGGTTGTTCCGATCATGTTTTTTTGCTCCCGATCCGATTGCTTTATTTTTGCTCCCGATTCAATTCCAATCATTCCCGATAATTTTTCCCGATCATATACATTTTGGCAATGCATTAAGAAAAAAATGAATAAAACTCGGACGTATATATACATTCAACATACAGTACATAAGTACTGTATTTGTTTATTATGACAAAAAAATCCTCAAGATGGCATTTACATTATTAACATTCTTTCTGTGAGAGGGCTCCACGGATAGAAAGACTTGTGACTTTATATATTGTGACTAAATATTGCCATCTAGTGTATTTGTTGAGCTTTCAGTAAATGATATTGTAGCCATGCCCAAATGCATGATGGGAAATGGAACCATGACTGTGTGCAGTGCTACCAATTGATATCTTCTCTGCGTTGGGAAATAATATAAGGTGTTAAGAAAAAGATCATTTGCCACCTTCCTTCCCCACATTGCTTCCCATGATATTTTTAATCGTAGGGAGAGGGATTGTAAGGCTTGAGCCAATTAAAAAAAGGCTCCAAAGGCTGCCAAAATTCACTCTACTCATTTTACACTGCCTTTTATCTCTCTATATAGGTAGAACGACGCCATTACAGATTGAGCGCGACAATGCGTGGGTGGGTCGTGCAGCGCATGCATTAATTGCGTTACATATTTAACGTGATACATTTTTTTAAAAATTAATTACCGCCATTATCAGGATAAATTTGATAACCCTTCCTTAAGCCTAAACTAAAGACTCTGGTTGAGTGAAAATATTATGTTTCTAACGTTAAATACAATTAGAAAACGATTTGATTAATAAATAGAAATATATATTAAAAAAAGGCATGGCCAATATTTTTTTGCCGATTCCGATACATTGAAAATGACGTGATCGGTCCCGATCGAGCGGGATGCCGATAGATGGGACATCTCTAGTTGATAGGGCTGCAACAATCAATTGACAACAATTTTAAAAGTTGATTAACTAACGATGGACAGACATATTGTTTAAACTGGGAGGACTGACTGTAAATCCTCATGTACTCAGACGACCAATCCATTTTGAGTGGGATGGGAGAATAAACTAATGTTAATTTTGACTGGCATGGGAGAATAAACAAATGTCCATTCGCTCCTCCCTTTCAAAATGTCTACACATGTACGGCTAATGCCATCAATGGCAATCAGTGAGTTCAATAAGTGCCCTTTAAAAAGGTTAACAGTTTCCTCAAACCGTTTTGGGTTTAACTAACTCATCCATGTTTACAGTTGTTTAAGAGTGATCACAGAATATTCATTGTTTGAAACCGAATACTCAAAATAAAGTTACCGATCTGAAATATTTTTAATTTTTGTGGGTCTCGGTGGAGGTCTTGTACAATTTGTTCATCGGTCTTTGAATTAAATACTGTATTTGAGAGTGAGATAATGAATCTAAGATCAACACTGCGGTTATTTTTGTCCTCTAAAGCTACACAAGACAAAAGACTTTTTGTTTGTTCCCTCCATTTCCTCCGTGTCTCATGACTAATTTCCCCAAATGAAAGGCAAACGTGTTATTTATTCTTTGGCAATTCAATGAAAATGTTGAAAAACAAAAGCTAACACGGCACGAAGCAGACAAATAACAACATTCAGCATCTTTTTTTGTTTCTGCTTTGCTGGAAAGGGCCTCTGTGATGAAGAGCTGCATTCATTTACTATCTCACTCACACACACCCCTTCTCTGTGTCACTAATGGAGCGAGCCGACTGAACGCTAGCAAATGGAAGCCGACAGAATTAATTGCGCTGCGCTGTCGTCTTGCCCTTTTTCTCTTTTGATAAATCTGAAAGCCGCCACGAGTCGCGCAGATGGAGAAAAGTGCAACTTTGAGAAATGATCTAGAGACTTTTGGTGCCTGAGGACACACATACATATACTGTATATACAATAAGGCAGGTGAAAGTCTATTATTCCGCCCATTTGAGGAATAGACATGGCGCTTTACAGGCTAAGGAGTAAAAAGTGACGAGCGTTCCTGTGGTGCTCAATTAAACCTCAGCGGGACCAACTTCGCCTCGCGCAAGAACGATGGAAACCTCGTTAGCGGTTCGTCTTCAAAGTGGATTTTATTAGCACGCAGGTGGAAAACTCCGGGCCCGATTTTGCCTTCCGTGTCACTTCCTGGAATTAAAATCAAAAGTAGACTGAAGATTGCTTGCAGATATACATTGAATGATACTGCAGTTCGCGTTTACTGTCAAACAAAACAGAAGAATTAGAAGGCATACATACTCTTTATCCTCTATGAACGTCACAAGCATAATACTCACTCAGGTTGGCCCGCTATTGCTGTCAATATCAGACAATGAGTTAATGACCGTAGGGATCCCCTCGGCCTTTTACGCTTTTATGGAAGTCAGTCCTGGACCAATAATAAAGTTTAAAACATAAAACGAGAAATCCATTAAAAACACCATTATTAAAATTTCAGCAATAAGTACTTCAACACATTTCCTCTTATCTGTGATCGTCATGTATGTTTATTGTCAAGTTCATATCAGCAAAGAAAGGGTTATTATTAAGTAGGGTTGGGCATCACGCATCGACGGGATCCGGGACTAACACTCTGATTCTCCCGGGACGGTGCGAATTTTAAAATTTCGATTCCATGTTTCGATGCCCTGACTGCCAATCGGAAAAAAATAGCTACCCAACACCACGAAGAAGCCACATGAAGCGTCTGTTTGTGCATTGCAACTTGATTTCAACCATGAACACGGTGCAGCGGCGCTCAAAAGTTTGGCTCAACTTCACAGAGAAAAATGACCAGTCAGCTCAGTGCAACATTTGCAACACAGCTATATCATGCAAAGGTGGCTGCGCGAGCAATATGATTAAACACCTCCAGCTTCCTGGAATACAAGTGCCGAGTAGAGCATAGCTGAGTGCCGCATATTTGACACACTGCGCCGGTCCTCTAACCAGTCAGAACCAGGTAAGTGCAGTAAATTAAGTCTGTCTTCTGCTGCCCCGGCGACCCGACCCCTGATTAAGCGGTAGAGGATGGATGGATGGATGGATGGATGGATGGATGGATGGATGGATGGATGGATGGATGGATGGATGGATGGATGGATGGATGGATGGATGGATGGATGGATGGATGGATGGATGGATGGATGGATGGATGGAATAGTACGAGAATGAGTCGTATTATTACATCGAGTTAACGTAGCTATATAAGCAACTACGTAATTTACGTAGCGCGTTGCCGCCTCCATTAAAATCAACAGTATTAAAAGCACCTTTTGTTTTAGAATCGGTTTTACAAATAAGGAAATCCTTATCCGTAATTTCCCGAATATAACGCGCACTTTTTTTTCCCAAAATCAACTTGTAAAATCATGGGTGCATATTATACATGGGTACAGGGATGGAGACAGAAATATTAATTATATATATATATATATATATATATACATACACTTACATACATATATATATATATATATGTATATACACATATATACATATGGACTGTATATACTATATATGTATATATAAAGGCAGATTTTTTTTATTAACACGGCCATGTTGTGTTGAAGAAAACGTATGCGGCGATCTGTTGCCAACCATTACGGTACATGACGTCACCATTTTGTTTCGGCAATACTTCACTCTGATTGGTCGAATGATTTCGTCTGTGTTAAATTTAGCTTTTTTCACTCTTCATAAAGCACATAATTTAGTTTCTTGAACTCATTTCAGTCAACGTTTATTGCAACTTGGCAACTCTGACCATAACAAACGTAACGCAACACAGACTTCCTGTGTCCGTCAACTATATCTGGCCCCGAGAAAATCAAACCCAAATAACAATAGTTCCTATTGTTACAGTCTACAGCGATGCGCTCTCTCCGATTTCCGACTTCAGTCCTCACTTTCATTTTACCGTATCAATCCATGGAAGAAACATTTATTCATCATGATGAAACGAGCAAGTTATACAGTAGCCTTTAAAAGAAAAGTCATATCAGTTTTGTTTTCTCCTGGATTCTGTTAAGTTGAAGAAGTTATCAAATCATATTATTACATACATATTGTCAGTTTACGGTAATGTTTTGAACTACCAATGGGCTATGCTTGTGCTGTGTTTCACCAGTCAGTAAAATGACATTTCTGTATCTGTACATGAGCTCTGTTTTCTTGTATTCTTCTATTTATTGGTGCTAAAATTAGGGTGTGCGTTATACACGGGTACAATAATTTTTCCAAGATTTTACAAGTAAATCTTGGGTGCACTTTATACATGGGTGCGCCTTATATTCGGGAAGTTACGGTATTTTGCCTGATCTACATCAAATTATAATCAATAGAATTTATAGTAATGCTTCGTCGTAGCTCCCAGCTAAAGTACATGTATGTAAAGTGCATAGCGGCTCACAGCTACCTTACCCCTACGTAATATTTGTTTTTCTCGCTTTCTCATATTAATGCGTTCAACCTTCATCTACACCCAGTGAACGTGTCTTCTCCACTGCAGGGGACAATATTCGGATTGGTGCAAAAATATGCGATCAGGACATCCCTAGTTACTATGCTAAAAGCATAATATCCAACTGGAATTGGCTCACTTTTTGGTTAGGAATTCACGAATCAGAGGGAAGGTCAAGCTATGAGTGTTGGTTTTGAGAGTGACATGTGAATAAACTAGGGCTGTCAAAATTATCGCGTTAACGCGCGGTAATTAATTTTTTAAATTAATCACGTGAAAATATTTGACGCAATTAACGCACATGTCCTGCTCAGACAGTATTCTGCCTTTTGGTAAGTTTTACAGCAAGGTTTTTTGTGCTGTCTAACAGCGAACTCTTGTGGTCGCTTTGCGACATGGTTTATTGCTTTCTTGCCAGTTCAATATGGCTGCACGACGTCTCGGGCTGATGCCTACGTTGTAATGTTGTGCTTATAGGATCCTTAGACAAGATTTGTCCGTAAGTATGGTTGTTGTAAAGAATGTACATATTATGTTAGTAAGCGAAATGTTATATTTTTTGTATGAGACGCTTTTTGTTTATGTTTAGTGAAACTGTATAGCGTGCTAAGCTAACGTTGTTGCTAATGCAATGCTTGTGTAATTTTTTTTGTCGTTTCACTACAGTCTTAAGAGGACAGTGGTTTGAGGCCATTTTATTAATAAATCAGATGAAAAAGGAAGAAGTCTGATTATTAAGGCGTCGTTCACTAGCTGTCTAGCTTTGGAAAAAGTAGACGCTTCGGAGTGAGGACAGCATAGTCAGATTTAAATGAAAGTAGAGTGAAATGCCCACTACAGTCCTTATGTACCGTATGTTGAATATATGTATATATCCATCTTGTGTCTTATCTTTCCATTCCAACAATTTATTTTACAGAATATATATATATAATTTACAGAAAAATATGGCATATTTTATAGATGGTTTGAATTGCGATTAATTGCGATTAATTACGATTAATTAATTTTTAAGCTGTAATTAACTCTATTAAAAATTTTAATCGTTTGACAGCCCTAGAATAAACCAATCACGGTTTTAAGTAGGCAGGTCCCCCCCCCCATAAAAGTAGCTCCTGGGCCTTTCCCGAAGTCAAAAGAGTAGAGTATCAGACCCTGCCATAATGGAAAATTTGTATAAAAAGTAGGGCTGTCAAAATTATCGTGTTAACGGGCGGTAATTAACTTTTTTAATTAATCACGTTAAAATATTTAACGCATTTAACGCATGCGCAGAACAACCCACTCATGCATTGCTGTGAACAGACTACAATGGCACCGTTTTATGTATATTGACAGCTAAGAGGCAGAGACAAGCGAGTAGAGTGAACACAGGCATTACTTGGAGCGCTATTTATTGGTATAAGCTTTGGCATCTCTTCCTCACCAGCTATAACTATTGTGGCGAGCGATGTGGGGGAAGACTAACAGGCGAAGAGCTTTTTCTTAACACCCTGTATTCACCTCAACGCAGAGAAGATATACCATTTGCAGCCACCACTGACAGTCATGATTGCGCAACTTCCCATCATGCATTTGGGCAGTTAAGAACAGTTAAGTTGCTACAGGATCATTTAGTGAAAGCACAACAAAAATAATAATCCTATCTCTCAAAAAAAAAAAAAATGTTCACAAAAAGAAAAGCGCTCAATGCAAAGAGAACTGGCATTACCAATCAAAATAGCTATGAAACATAATACTCATTTTGGTCAAACTCATTCAAACATTTCGTTTAGCTCAACAAATACACTAGATGGCAATATTTGGTCACAATATACAAACTATCAAAATTGCTATAACTTGTACTCACATTTATCTTTTAAGACTTACAAGTCTTTCAATCCGTGGATCCCTTTCACAGAAAGAATGTTTATAATGTTAATGCCATCTTGTGGATTTATTGTTATAATAAACAAATACAGTACTTATGTACAGTATGTTGAATGTATGCATCAGTCTTGTCTTATCTTTCCATTCCAACAATAATTTACATAAAAATATGGCATATTTTAGAGATTGTTTGAATTGCGATTAATTACGCATAATTAATTTTTAAGCTGTGATTAACTCGATTAAAATTTTTAATCGTTTGACAGCCCTAATAAAAAGTGAATTTCTTTCCACATACTTGAATGTACAATATTCCACAGTGGAAAGTTTTCCATGCGTACAACTGCAGTCGTTTTGTATTTTCATGCTAAAGATTGATATTCTGACACATTCTACATGGCAGTAAAGTTACAGGGTCCAATCACAAAACCGATTTGGTTACGACAAATCTAACATTGTTACCACCGCAAGTTTCATTTCTTCTGTTTACGATGCCCGTTTTGGGATACTCACCTTTTTAAACTGGCTTTTAATTTGTAATTCTTTTCTCTATTGTTTTTTACTGCCCACGTTGTGTGAGTTTTATTTTTTATTTTTTTCCCTCAACTGTAAAACGCCTTTGAGCACCGGTAAAAGCGCTCTATAAATAAAATGTATTATTATTAGTAGTAGTATTATTAAGGGGCGAAAAGGAGCTGTGAATTCGTAATGCACCAAGGATGTAGTGATGGGAAACACTGAAGGCTTTTTTCTTTATCAAACACTGGTAGAAATCTCGTCATTGTGCCATGAAATGCATGACTTGAGATCATTTTCTAAAATCGTTGAGCCCTATGTATGTCACGGTGGGATGCAGTTGCTGTGACAGTATAACTCCTGACGGTGATGGCTGAGGTGAAGGCTCAGTTGTAGGGGTCACGATTTGCCAGCGGTTAACGAATATATGCTTGTTGGCACTGTTGTCTGCTCCATTTGTTTGGAGAAAAAAAAAAAACTGTAGGCATCGATAAACCAGGCAGATTTGTTAATAAAAGAAAATCCACTGGCAACCACATAATTTTTCTACTCAAAAGCTATAGTGAGGTGAATACTTTTCCCACCTCTGCTCCTTACCTGTACCACAATTTTGAGTTGAGATTGACCAAAACAGAGCAAATGGGAAACAAAGCAGTAGTACATTGATAGGAAATCTATTTGCCATAAATTCCCAAGCGTGCTGTCTCCTTGGCCACAACCACCACTGGCTATTATTTGGCTTCGGCTAAGCGACACGTTCCTATTAACATTAAATGCTCCGCTGTCTGCGGCTAGCGTTTATGTTGGTTATTTACGGTGCAGCTCCGGGGGTCTCACTCCAAGGCCAGGGTGGCCCCACAATGAGGGGAGTCAACTTTAATAGGAGGGATGAAGCCGACTGGCAAGAGGCCATTTTTAAATGGAAGTTTTACAATGACAGGAGGTTAGCGCAGATGAGACGTTGGTTGAAAATGGACATTGCTTTCAAAGCAATATCACTACAACAGGAAGGCATTTAACTTTTTATTAGGCCCTTGTTTAACTTATTGGTTGCCATTGGCACCAATAGACGTCTGTTCCATTCTGATGGGGAATGCTGGTCGCTGCCAGAATGCCCACTCAAAATGGATTCAACGCCGAGCGCCTAACGGACAACCAATCATTGACGGTAGCTACCATTTATAATATTATTTTTTTTGTTTTCAATTAGCATTTCTTCGGCACGCCGCCCAGCCAAAACCCACCGACAGTTTACACATCAAAACGACCAGAATTTTCATGCGACGTGGGCTCTCTTTTACTTGGCACCCCAAAAATGGCCCAAAAAGTGAAATTTCATAACGCTAGATGTCCTACACTTTTCAATCATATTATACACCAAACAATTCAGGATGCTGAGGGGCACAAAAGTTCTATTCAGTTTTTGCTAAAAAGGTACGGTTCGGCCAAAATTTGCCAAAAGCTTACCCTTTCATTTCTAATAGCCACAATTCCTTATTCATTTCCAATAGCCCTATTTAGATTCACCATTTATTTTAGAAGCACAAAAACTCAACATTCACATTCACTCCTATTGGTTTCCAACCTAAGTGACCGGCTATCCACAGGAAATTACCCCAAAATGCCATCAACTCAATAGAAAGTGGCCCAATATGAACAGGAAGTGACCCTGAAATGTCCTCAAATCAGCAGGAAGTGCCCCAAAATCAACAGGAAGTGATTTGAGATCAACAGCGATCCTCAAATGCACCCAAACCAACAGGAAATGACCCTGGAAAGTCCCCAAATTAACAAGAAGTGACCTGACAATCAACAGAATGTGATCCAATATCAACAGGAAGTGACCTTAAAGGGTTTACCTGCCAAAGCGAAGCTACCATCGCAATTTTTCCAGAAATCGCATTTTCTATTTGATTATAAGAACCCACGGTGAAACCAGTGTCAAACCCCAGTCTCTTTAAAATGAAGCTTTACATCTGAGTTTAAATTATACAACAATTATTTTGATCGTTAATTAATCACTTAAAGACACTGTTGACCTAAACATGGTCCAAATATTATTTTCTGGGTCTTTCAACAGCAAATATTAAGAAATAATTTAAAATACTTATTCATTAGTTTTTTGTATTTTTTTGGTTTGTTTGTTTTTTCACAACTTTTAGCAATTAAAAAACAAAAACGATTAAATCCCAAATAATGTGTCATTTATTTATTTTTAAAAATATTTAATTCCATTTTTTAAAATTAAGTACAGGGACAAAGTAAATATTCTCTTTTAGAGTATTTTTAAAAAATTTAATTAATTAATAAAAACAAAAAAGGTAGGGGAAAAAACTGCAAATATTGCTGTTTTCTTTAATGAAAGGTGATAATCATCTGCCTTTTTGCACGAGGAATGACGTCACCCATAAATTATCTCTTTAAGCGGACCAGAGGCATCACTAGCTTTTAAGAATTAGGAGGGCTTAGCCCCCAGGAGATGACCAGTATGTAAGAGAACGTAGCATTTTATATTAAATATATATGTTTAATCATAGAAGTTAATGCCATGACTTTCGCTCACAACACAGTAATTGTTTTTTCCCAAATATTTGTAAGTCGCACAGATTACATTTTGGGCACATACAGTGTATCACAAAAGTGAGTACACCCCTCGCATTTCTGCAGATATTTAAGTAAATCTTATCATCGGATAACAGTAACAAAATGACACTTTGACACACTGAAAAGTAGTCTGTGTATAGCTTATATAATAGAGTTAATTTATTTCCCCCTCAAAATAACTTAAAATATAGCCATTATTTATCTAAACCCCTGGCAACAAAAGGGAGTACATCACTTAGAAACTACGTACATCCCTGAATGTTCAAATTGAGTACTGCTTGTCATTTTCACTCCAAAATGTCATGTGACTCGTTACAGGAGTGCTGGCAGTATTGCTGCAGAGATTGAAGAGGTGGGGGGTCAGCCTGTTAGTGCTCAGACCATACGCCGCACTCTACATCAAATTGGTGTGCATGACTGTCACCCCAGCAGGAAGCCTCTTCTGAAGACAGTAGACAAGAAAGCCCGCAAACAGTTGGCTGAAGACATGTCAACAAAGCACATGGATTACTGGAACCATGTCCTATGGTCTGATGAGACGGGCCGACTTTCTGCATTTTTATGGATAAGCCGCCCCGCCCCCCCCCCCCCCCCCCCCCCCCGTATTTATAAAACAATACTGTGGTTACCTATGAACCAGGGAGGTCTGGCTCTTCCGAATTTTATTCTTTATTACTGGGCATGTAATGTTGTTAAACTAAATAATTGGCTATTGGGAGACACAGACTTCTGCCCCTCATGGTCCCGAATTGACCTAAGATCATCAAGGTTGTCGCTGAAGTCTCTCCTAATTGCAAAGCATCCTCTAAAGATTCGCCATCTTGTCCAAAACCCTGTTGCCATCAATTTATTAAAAATTTTGGATTCAGTTTCGTAAAAACTGTCCTTCAATTCTTGCACCAAAATCACTTATTTCCCCCATCCAACTTCGACTCTGCCTTTGTGACTTGGCACAATAGAGGCCTGATAAATAATCGACTTCTATACGATGATGGCCGCTTTATGAATTTCGAGGAGCTAGTGAAGAAATTCAACTTACCTCAATCTCACTTCGACCGGTTTTTAAAAATTATGCACTTCGTTCAATCTACTTATCCAGATTTTCCCCAATCAACCACCAACTTCTTTGAATGATTCTGTGCTTAATTTAGACCATGCCCATAGACAAACCATCTCATTCATTTATAATTCCTCAGATTGTCAGAGGCCTCTATATGCTCGTTCTTTAAGGCAAAAGTCAGAGGATGAGATCGGGACTGCAATATCGTACTATCCTTGAAAGCAGATTCGTAAACTGGTGCTTTCTTCTTCCATATGTGCCAGACATGGTCTATTGCAGTGCAAAGGTTTTTAGACTACATTACACCAATGCTCGTGTCGCAAATATTTACCCCACTATCATTGACTGCTGCAATAGATGTAAACAGTCACCTGCCGACCATACGCATCTGTTTTGGTCATGTCCCAATCTCGCTGGTTTTTGGCGGCAGATCTTTGATACTCTGGAAAACGTGTCTGATACTGAAAAGATACACACATATATATTTACCTATTATTATATTCTTGTATGCATATTTACTCATATAGTTAATAACTAGAATATATTCTTTCTCTTATATCCTAAAACACAGTGTTCTTTGTTCTACCACATACCATCTGGACTTAATTATCTCTGTGTGTTGGTCACAGAATTCAACAGCCCCCAACAGCCAGCTTCACATTACCTATTTCCAGATAAGGTTAAGTTTGTATTCTGACTTGGCCATAAGGCAGGACTAGGCTGCCTATTGGCTCTGACCACATCTGTTAACACAAATATATACGGGACAAGAAGGGGGGTGAGACACTTTCACGGAGCCCGTATCCGTGAAATGTCCTGGCCGGTCAGTATTTCCTCAATAAATGTATTTGAACATTTTCTGTAACTCTAGAATTGTGTGCCGTTCACTTCCTGTTTTTTCCACGAGAATAAAAGAACCTGAGAAAAGAGAAATCGTCTTTGACAGTTTTTACACGACTATTTTTCTTCAATTGGCGTTGTCGGCGTAGGATTCTCGCGGGAGTTGGCGGCACAGAATTCTGGAATTCGGCTCACTCGGGGACAGACGGTGTGGTACCAAAATAAGGTAGGAGTGTTACAAGATTGCACTGTTGCCTTATTACGCTGCTGCCCCGGAGGGGGTTGAATTTTTATTGAGGAAATTAATAATGTGTATGTTATTTATTTATATATCGCGATTACAAAATGCATATAAGAACACCCTATGTGAGGTAGTTCCGGGCGTCTTTGACGACCCGTTTCGTGTTGTAATTAAGAACTCCCTATGTGAGGAGTTCCGGCTGGACCGATTTGCGTAAACCACGAGTAAAGTGCATTTCCAGCGTATATATGAAAACGCTGAGATCCTGGGATGGGCGGCATGAGCAACTCAAATTTGTTCCGCGGATGTTTGTTATTTGTCGTTGGTTTGTGTGAGTATGTGTGGGGTGCCCCAACGTTTCTCTTCTTTGTCCTCTTTCTTTTCTTTCCTCTAATTGTGAGTGAAGTGAGCGCTCCTTATTCTGCTCTCGTGAGTGGAGAGGGAGCGCGGACGAACAAAGTAATTGTTTTTGAAATACTTAAATATCGAGTATAGGATAATAAATGAAGCGCCTTTGTTCATATTCTGGCAGGCACCCGTGTGTGCCACGTGGCGCCTTTGATTAAGATAAGGGGAATGGTGTTCAAAATTTAGGAGAGCAGGCCGCTGTGAGCCCCCCTTATTGTGTTCTGGCCAAGCACAATACGGGAGGCTGTAAATATATTTAAGCCCTCTCTTTTTACTAGAACTAATATCAAATTGATAGTAATGGGGAACAACTGATTATTGAAATAGAATTTATGAATGAAATGAAAAGCGAGTGAGGTGAAATAAATAATAAACTAGTGAGCTTAATTGAGATCGATAGTATGATCTTTAGAGCTCAAAATGTTTTGTTAAACAACCTTAAAAGTAATGAGATTTGTTTAATTTGGCGGAAAATGACATGTTGAGACAATGATTATATTGTTTGATAAAATATGTTTACCTTAAGTTTTAAGACCAGCTAATGAGCTGCTAGACGACATTTTTTCTCTAATGTGTTTATTTAGTTCTAAACTAATGATTTATTCATTCACGAGCTCATAGATTAAAATAGGTTTAAATATCTGATTAAAATATGGAGCAAGGATTGTTGTGATTTGTGAAAATATTGTGCTAAGAAGGTAGTATTCTGATTTAAAAATAATACATCGGTGGGAGATAATTTCACATTTGATTGATCAACAAATGTCGAAATTAAACTCCATCCGAGAACTCTAAACCAATAGCTTAATAATAATAAACTTCTCTGGAAGGCTGTTGAAGCGAGACTAAATCGGCAAAATCTTAACTGTAATCTATCAATTATGAAGAAACAGTTGGCACAGCTGTTATATTTATGCTAGAAAAAAAATAATATATATATATATATATATTGTAACAGGAGAACTGCAGAAGCAGTGAAAAAGGGAGGGGGGGCAGCGGAGCCCCAGCCCAGACGATGACCACGATAGCTGACACAGACTTGTTTTCACCCTCTCCCCTAATTGAAAGCAGATGGCAAAGGCCAGTCGGCTGCTGTCCTGTGACCAAATCCAAAAAAGATCCCAGACAAAGACTAGAAGTTGGAACTTAAATAGATACACCCTAACACCTGGAAATTAACTCATGATTCCAAATCAATAAGGTGAGTTAATTGACTTAAAATTGTTATTAAATGATTTTGACTTTTTGCAGAAACACTGCCAGAATTGGCTATCGACGGAGAGGTTTGGATCCAGGCACGAAGATAATTTATGGCCTGCGGTGCTGTAGTGAGACTGATATGTACTTGTTTATTTTTCACCAATTGGTTGACATTCTGTCTTATCCTAGGTTTAAAATTGTTGTTCTTGAACATTTGGTCTCCTGTCACTCCATTGTTTGCTGTTTTCCGAGACAGGTTCCCATATTCCACACCAACCACTAAAGCTCCCCGACTTCTAACCTATGATGCCTACCAGATCTCACCTCGACTAATGCATAAGTATTTAGATTGATGACTAAGACACGAAGCTCAAGAATTGGGACCCATGGTGGGACAATGCCGTTTGGCAACTGATTGGACATGAGTTCAAATACCCCTTGACATGTATTCTTTAGGTACTGAATGTTTTTGTATACAGGTCACTGTGATCCGAGGGACCTGCTGACATTGGACTGCATCACGGTGAATCCAATCACATTTGAGGTAGCTTTGAATGGTTTTATTAATGTGCCCCTGCACTCCTGTAACCAGGACGCAACCAAGGGGCACCACATAGACGCTCAAGAAACTCCAGTGTTGATGATTTAATTCAAAGGTGGAAGTGACAAAGTACTAATTAATTTTAATGTAGATTGGACACTGAGAATTGGAAGCAGCTGAAGTAAATCTTAAAATTGACAAAGAGCAACTATTGATTCACGAAAGAATGAGAGGGGACCTGTCTTGAGTCATGTTCGAAATATTAGACGATATGCAATCTAATTTTGATTTTTAAGGACTTGAAAATGCCAAACTTTGCTAAAATGTAATCTTTTGGGTCACATGCTGATATAATCTGGCTATTTTTGACTTCAGCTGTGACCAAAATAATGGGATGAACGTTTTTATTAATTTCGTAATCTGGGATGTGAAGAGAAGTCCAATTTATGTAAATTTTGTTGTAATGAAATTATAGTGGGAAATAAGTGGCCATTTTCGTCGAGAGATGCCACAGCCAAATTTAATTGACAAATTACTAAAGAGGGAGCAGACAATTTTGAGAGAGGAAATAGACTTTATTTGGCATTACGCTAAACGACGTTATTCTGGGAAAATTGTTAATTTTGTAATCATGTAAGAATTTTGTTTGTACAGTTGGGAAAATTGCGTTTTCGTATGGCTTATGATGATTTCATATTTCCGTTGGAGGGAACAAATTTCCCAGAATAATACCAATTTTTATTTTTCATTTTCTTTTTGATTTTTTGATTTTTCATTTTATTTTTGATTCTTTGATTTTTATTTTTCATTTTTAAGTTCGAATGGTTTTGATAAATTGAGGCTCAAGTACTTTTGTTTGGCTAATAGCACGTACTATTGATTTTTCGGTTTCCGATTTTTATTCTTTGGAATTTTTAGCTTTTCATTTTTCTTAACTTTGAAGATAAGTTTCAAATGATCTTTTTCACTTTTGAAATTTTGTGTGATGAATTTTTGATTCAGATTTCCTTTTAATGTTTTCTTTTTCTTTCGCGACTTCGGTAATCTTACATTTTTATTTTGTTGTGGTTATTTTTTATTTTTTTAAATTTATAGAAGCCATTTTTGATTTGATATACCTTGCTTTGCGCGTTTAAATTTAACATCAGGCAAGGACTTAGTTAGGTCTACTCAACCACTTTCTCCATATGTGGGGTAGAGTGCCAAAGTTAGCTTGAGCCATGGTGACCTTAGCAGGCCTCCCTTGAAAGACTCCTGGTGGACTCCAACCGGACCGGAGCGGGCTGACTGAACCGTATTCCTTCTATCAGACTGGCAAAAACCCCATTACGCCAGGCTATTTATCCATCCAGCGACATACTGAAGTCCTACTAAGAGTTGGTTGAATCTTTCTGATGATATCGCGGAACAGAGGTTGTTTCACAGCCGGCAGAATATACTGGACCTTTGCTTCGTCTGACCATGGGGGAAGGGCATTCAGCTGTTGGCTCTGGAATTTGTTGCCGTTTTCCCTTAGGAAAACTGACTCTCGTCGCCATTTCAATACTGACTTCAAACTAGCCTTGTCGGATTTGCTATCTTTTCTCTGTCCTTGAATTTGTCACCAGTTTTTCTTATCTGTTTTCTTCTTTTGATCGTACATTTGGTAGGATGTTTTCATTTGATTACATGATGATCCGGAGTGCCAGAAAGGCGTCTTCAAATGGATTAGATTTATTAATGTTGGTAATGTTTGCCTCTATGGGGTTTGCTCATTTTGTTTTTGTAGGGTATAATAATGATGATGTATTTACAAGGAAATTATTTCTTTTGAAATAATATTTTGTTTTTTAGTTTCCAAAGAGGGATCTTTCAATTTTGTTTGGATTTTTGATTTAACTCGCATGTTGTTATAAATTCATGATGATCGTTTGGATTTTTTCATTACAATGCTTTTTTGTTTTTACGTAACCTAGTAGTGTTATAGTTTTATGTTATATATAGCCATGCTTTGGTTTGTAAGCATGGCTAAAAGAGGGACATCATCATCATCATCATTATTATATACTGTACCTATGGGGGGTTGTGTTGATTTTTAAACTCTAAAGAAACATGATTATATTTTTATGTTTTGTTAATTATCTACTGACATATGGATAGTTTTTTTTTTTGAAGGTTTGATGGATCTGTGCTATCTGTTCAACTGAAAACATACAGATAATATGACACTACATATTCAGATGAGTTAAAACTTTTGCAAGCATATTGTTCAAGCACATTATTCTCCCATATTTTAAATGGAAGGGATTTAGTTTCTGTGTTAGTAATATGGTAGGAAGAAACAGATGAGTTATTGCTCTCCCAGGTGATAATGATTTGTCATATGTTCCAGGAGTTTGGAGATAGATGCTTTTGGGATTCTCCAGGTGGTAAGATTACATATATGATGACTTGAGAGGATAAGTGATGACAATTTGGCTATTTTCATGTCGTTTTTGAGTCCTGTCAACACCGTTGACAGGACGCACGGCCTTCGCCGGATGCACGGCCTCCATTACCATCGTGAGCTTGGTGACTCACTGATCTGGTGGGGCTGCAGGGTGACCCGGGTGTCAGCCCATGCTCTCCGAAGGTTAGATGATCGGAGGGCTGATTCAGTTCCCACTTGGACCCTGAGTGGGTGCACCCGTTGGCTTTAACTGGTGCGAGTTTCATCCCAGCCGAGGGTATTGTCCTTTCTGTGCGTGAAGGTTTTCAGGTTCCTTTCACATGAATGAATTTTAATTGTGACAGTTATCTTCCTGCCTGTAGAATTCCAACGAGCATTTTATTTAAATGAGGTCATTGAGTGATAGTTCTGATTAATGTTTAACTTGTATCACATTTAAACGGCCATTTTTATAGTATTAATACATATTTTTTCTTTCTTATGAGCAACTATGACGTTATAACCTACAAGAGCGACCAGCATTTTTTTTTTTTTAGATAGGCTGACTCATTTTATGTTTAATTGTTTATGATTTGATGTTTTACTATTGCATTCTGTGTTTTTAGTTGAACAGATTACAGCACAAAAGAGGGCGGTGTCAGTGTTTACAATAGTATAAGATATTGATGATTGCGTTTTGTTTTCTGAACTGCTTTCTTGACCATTGGACATTGCGTTAAGGATTGCGATTATTGTTTTCTTCAACACACATTGACAAAAAGGATTAGTTTCAACCTGAGCCATGGAATATCAACATGGAACTGACCCTTTTCCCGTGGAGTAAGTTATGAGCTCAATCCCTTATAACACCAAGGCCATGAGATTGCAGCGATGCTGACTTTAACTTTGCACACCTGTTTGGGACGGACTCTGGGAATTCGTGTGTGCTCGCCCTTGGGAAATGGGAATGTGTTTTGCTTTCTGGACTCAGATATTATGGTTTATTTTTTAATTGTTTATATTATACGTTTTTCGTTTCTTTGTTTTACCGTTTTTGTCTCGTCACCTCTCGCGTGGTTTGTGATGTATTTTTTGAGTTTACTTGGGTTTTGTTGTTGTTTTTTTGCTGATTTGTTGTTTTGTTTTTTAGTTGGGTGGATTCAATTTTTAATTTGAATCCAGAGAGGGATTGAAAAGATACACACATATATATTTACCTATTATTATATTCTTGTATGCATATTTACTCATATAGTTAATAACTAGAATATATTCTTTCTCTTATATCCTAAAACACAGTGTTCTTTGTTCTACCACATACCATCTGGACTTAATTATCTCTGTGTGTTGGTCACAGAATTCAACAGCCCCCAACAGCCAGCTTCACATTACCTATTTCCAGATAAGGTTAAGTTTGTATTCTGACTTGGCCATAAGGCAGGACTAGGCTGCCTATTGGCTCTGACCACATCTGTTAACACAAATATATACGGGACAAGAAGGGGGGTGAGACACTTTCACGGAGCCCGTATCCGTGAAATGTCCTGGCCGGTCAGTATTTCCTCAATAAATGTATTTGAACATTTTCTGTAACTCTAGAATTGTGTGCCGTTCACTTCCTGTTTTTTCCACGAGAATAAAAGAACCTGAGAAAAGAGAAATAGTCTTTGACAGTTTTTACACGACTATTTTTCTTCAATACAAACTTGGGGAATGACCCATGCATGGCACTTTTTGGTTACCCTCCTCAATCACCTGATTTATCTGCACCAATACGCCATGTAATCGCTTTCACGACCCTACTAGCGAGACGTCTTATTTTATTCAAGTGGAAACACGTACATCACACATCATGTAGTAGCTGGCTCAAAGAGGTGATTCATTTTAGGTGAGAGAGGATGAGATTCTCACTCTCTGGTAGGGGAAGTACGAGGGGCATTCAAAAAGTAATGCGCTCAAATGCATTGCTCGTACAGGATTTTACCAATCTTGTTTATATTTGGCATAAACATGATAGGACCCACCTTTTTGCGATTATTATATGTGTTTTTCTTATTTTCAGATTTTTAAAGCTTAAACTAGCTTCCAAAATGGCTGCCCCCCTTGAAGCTCGTCAGAAACAAAGTGCTGTAATCAAATTCCTTGTTGCAGAGGGAGAAACCCCTCTGAGGATTCACAACGGGCTAAAAATGTCTACAAGGATGATACCATAGACTATAGTACTGTAAGAAGATGGGTACAGTGATTTAAAAACAGTACTGAAGACCATGAAGGAGATCAATGAAATGGCGTCACCCAAATTCACCAAGGACCAAAAAGTTCAAGGCCCAAAAGTCAGCTGGCAAAATTATGGCCACCGTTTTTGGGATTCTCAAGGTGTAATCCTTGTGGATTTTTTGCCGAAGGGGGAAACCTAACTCTGAGGTATACATTGAGACTCATAGGAAGCTCAAAGCAAGAATTTGACGTGTTCGGCCCAACTTGGGCATGGCAAATGTGCTCCTCCAGCATGACTATGCATGTCCTCATACAAGCTCCGGGACCATGGAGGTCATGATTTCATTTGGATGGACTGTGATACCACATCTGCCGTATTCTGATTTGGCAACGTCAGACTACCACCTCTTAGGTCCAATGAAAGAAGGACTACGGGGCAACTGCTATGGCAATGACAATGAAGTGAAAACTGCTGTCAAGAATTGGCTTAGAGATCAACCGGCTGAGGTCTACCACATTGGTATACATGCCCTCGTTCATAGGTGGACTGTAGCTCTTGAGAGAGGTGGAGACCAGTGACGTGCGGTCAGGGGAGGCAGGTGAGGCAGAGCCTCACCTGTCATCATGACAAAAAAATAATTATAGCATCAAATTCATATTAATATTTGTCCATTGCTCTTTATTTATGACTCATTTTAAACATTTTTTATAGTCAAAATCGCTGAATTTGCCTATTTCCTGTTCAAATAAAGAAATGAAACGAGAGGTGCGGCAGCAACGAGTAAAGCCTCACCTCTGATTGCGCAATCCTTAACAAACTGGGTTGATACATGGAATTGGAGCGTGCTGGTTGCCGTACATCTGCATGTCGCCATTATAATGTTTCCAGATACGTTTATTTGACTTGATTTTCCTCAGTCTGGCTAATGTCTTTAACCCTTAAAGTTTAATGTTTGTTAGCGACATATTTAGTTTTGCTGATGGGAAATAAAACCGCAGTGAAAAGACACAGGCTGCGGCAGATAATACTCTGCCGCACTGCAAGGGGGCGTACGTGAAACTGGACTTTCCGTTAAAAGTGGACGCGGTTAACACAACGCCGGAGCTAAAAGGTTTGCTTCAAACTACGGGACAGAGGATAACTCGCGCTTTTCAAACGGACTGGTACACCCGAAAAGACTGTCTATGTGGCTGTCCTTCGAAAAATCGCCTTTGCTGCTTTCCCTGCCTTTTCTTCTCAACTTGTGCCAATGTCTGGACTAACACGAGATATTGTGACATTAAAAAACTACCACGAAGCCTCAGCAAACATGAGAGCTCGACCACTCACATTCAAAGCCTGTTTGCTTTAAAAACTTTTGGAAGCTCAAGGATCGATTTGGCTTTGACGAACAGCGGAAGCTCAACGGTAGCATCCTCAAAGCTAAGGTAAAGAAAAGAGTTTGAAAGACCTCATTAATGCAACCTGCATCCTAGCTAAACAGGAGTTAACATTTCGTGGTAATGATGAGCGTGTAGCTCTTCTAAAAGTGGCATATATGTAGAACGATTACATGGTTTTGCTGAGAAAGATGAAAGGTTAGCTAGACATTTGGACACATCCACTGTGTTTTCTGGCTTGTCAAATAGAACACAGAACGATCTAATTGAAGCAATCCTCTCCATTGAGGCGGAGAGATTTTTTTTAAAGTAAAGGAAATTAAGGAGGACTTTTACTAAAAGGGCGTAGGTTTGCATAGGGACGGTAGGGACATAACACTACCAACTTTTCAGCATGCTAAAATTGTCCCCACCAACTTTTAAGCAACCTTACCTTTTTTGCATGATATAATGTTCAGTTATATAGAGAATTTAGATCTTTCAATAGTTCCATATGTTGTAAGGATAGAATTGACCCTACCATTATTAAGTGAATTATTTTCACTATGTTTATGTTTGCTAATAAAAACCAGACATTTATTCAGGAAGTTTTCAAAATGTTTCTTTAGTATTTTTTGAAAACAAAGGTTTGAATTGAACAGTGTATCATCTAAACCAATGCACGTAAAAGTTATTATCAGTAGATAAGGATTTATTTTGCACTGATCATTTTGCCTATTAATTAGTTAGGTTCATATACATTAGAAATGTGGCCCTTTGCCCCCTTCATCCAATCTGTTTGGTCTAATTAATGTCCCGTCCCCAGCAAAAAGTGTACCTACATGCAGGTTATGCTGTTATATCGTCCCTATGAATGTTGAGACAAAACCTATGCCCTTCCAAAGTAACGCCGGTTTTTGTGGTGAAGGACAGGCGCAAGACCACAAACAGTTTTCATTTCAATCTTATTTAAAAAAAAAAAAAAAAAAAAAAAAAAAAAGAGCTTAGACCAAGAAAAATACAATAGAATATTTAAAAACTAAATTTTGGCCTTAAATAAAATATTATTTGTTTTTCTTTTCACACTTTTTGTTTAGCAATCTGTAATAAATTGATTAAAGTTTCAGAATTAAAAGTTTTAAAAACAACTGAATATTTCACTAAAGGTCAGAATTGAATTCTGTGGTTTTGTACACCACTCTTTACTCTAATTTATGTTGCATTAATTATAGAATGGCGACGGCCAACACATTGAGGGTGTAGAGCAAATGCATGTTATTTTCTTACTTTTACGTATCGATAATATGTACCGTGTGTGCGTGTTTTGTGAAGAATGCTGATGAGATATGAAATAACCAGTAGCCAATTGAATAAGCTACCCTTTTTGGTTTATATATTTGGAAATCTGACACTAAAGGAGTCAGTGCCTCACCAACCATGAACCTCACCGCACGTCACTGGTGGAAACTATGTGGAGAAGTAAAAATATAATCCTCACATTTGTACCTTTCTTTTGATGTATAGTATATGTTGCTATTATAATGTGTTTCTACATAATAAAGTTGGGTGGATTACTTTTTGAATACCCCTCGTAATTTCCACAAAACCTGGAAGCCCTTTAAACACTACCTGGATGGACTCACAATCTCCCAAGAAAGCGACTAGAACCCCCCCCCCCCCCCCGCCCCATTTTATTTAGTTAAATTTAGTAAGTTTAGTTATGATTTAATTTTGCTTTTTGTTCATTATAATCACAATATTATTACCTATTCTACTATTTATGTGCTTTTCGTGTTTGATGACTATTTTTTGTTGTTGTATTTTATTTATTTTTATGTGTCTTGTTGTGTTGTGTTTTGTTACTGATGGATGGATGTATGTGTGGTTTGTGTCAAATAGATGGAGGACTTGCTCATGATACAGCCAATCATAACTTTGTTTTCCCTTAGAATTATGGGGAAAACTAAATGTTTACCCTTTTCTTCTTATACCAAATGCGACATGAAAAAGATTACTCGAAATGTTACTTTGGGTTTGGCTGAAATCTATAGATTCAGGTACATGTATTAAAAAGCTCAAATAAAAAGATGTATACAAATCATCTCCTTTTGCTTTAGAAAAAAATGATGCATTTACATGGTTACATAATATTCCAAGTGCAACTGTTTCTCAATAAATCATTTTTTGATCCAATGCACAGCTGAAATGTTAGCCCCAGAGTAATACAACAGTAAATGACATGTCAGGTATGAATACATGAGGCAATTTGTCGACTAACGCAAAACTATTTAGTGATAATCAAAAATAATCTTTGTGGGAGCCCTACCGGAATGGCATTGAGCTAATGCATTTTATTATTAGAATTATTATTATTAATTTGCGATTGTGAGTTAATTCTAAATCATGACTAAATTATTTACTCAATTCATAATATCCATATTAAAAATGTAGAGTTGCAAAAGGTGAATCACATACAGGGAGTTTTCACTGTATCTCCACCAGCAAGTTTCACAAATCTGACTGTTTGGTTTGGTTTGGTTGTCACAATCAAAAGTTGTAGTCACAAACAAGTCTGATTTCATATCTGCTTCTCCTCGCAACTTCTCCATGCAGAGCTTTCTTCCCACCTCGCTCTCCGGGCCGTGTTAAGTCTGCGCAAATTAAATCCAACATCGGGGCAGCCTCTGCTGGGATATGGCACAATACAAATACAAGCCGCTTGACTGCAAGATTCTGAATAATGAATAAGCGCGGCCTTCTTTTTTTCTTTTACTACTACTGACTCTCATTTGCTTCATTATGCGCCATCTCAGCGCCATCAAACATCTCGTTACGCGCCGTGACAGTCCAGCCAAGCGCGAGGGCCTCTCGCCGTGTGGCGGCGGGCACAGGGGGAAGCCGTAATCACCCCAAATTACCGTCGTGCTGACTTGATGTAGGGCAACACCAGGACGCTTGCAGATGGAGCAATGAACACCACACGGCTCATGATAATTAATGTGTTCTTTAACCCTTTCGCAAACAATACGAATTGCAAAAATTTTACATGATACCTATTTTGACGATCTTTTTCACTTTAACTTGCGACCAAAAATTTGAGGTACGCGCACCAATGAATTAAACACTAAATCCTTAAGAAATACTGCTGGTACTATTACAAATGCCAATTACACATAACGAAACAAATAAATTATGAATACAAATCGGATTATAATAATAATAATTCCTGTAATAATGTTACGAATCAGATTCTAATGTGGCGGACGTTTTTGTGTGCTGTACCTGAACGCACCTCGTGGCTGTCGTGGCAGTGAGAGAGAGTGCGGTAAAGATTTGTCTTTCCCTTTTAATGTTTTGTTGCAGGCGTCAACAGCTGCGGACAGTAGGGGTGATGTGTTGCACAAGTTGATGGAATAAATGATTCAAAACCTGAGGAAGCGAACGCACGGCATGGCTGACGTGCCAGACGGAGAAAGGACATTTTACTTTCACTTTTCATGTTCTGCCGTACAGCTGCGGCGGACAGTAGGCATGTTGTGTTGCACAAGTTCTGAAATAAATGACTATGAACCTGACGAAGATGGCAATTTCTTTGGTGATGTTACCACAATAATAATTGTTACCTTAACCTATTAAGACTGGTGAACGGAGGTCGGAGGCCAAACGTTTTCTGTAACTCTTCACAAGCTTTTCACACACTGTTGCTGGTATTTTGGCCCATTCCTCGATGCAGATCTCCTCTAGAGCAGTGTTGTTTTGGGGCTGTCGTTGGGCAACACAGACTTTCAACTCCCTCCACAGATCTTCTATGGGGTTGAGATCTGGAGACTGGCTAGGCCACTTCAGGACCTTGAAATGCTTCTTACGAAGCCACTCCTTTGTTGCCATGGCTGTGTGTTTGGGATCATTGTCATGCTGAAAGACCCAGCCACGTCTCATCTTCAATGCACTTGCTGATGGAAGGAGATTTTCACTCAAAATTTCTCGATACATGGCCCCACTCATTATTTCCTTTACACAGCTGTCATACTGATCCCTTTGCAGAAACACAGCCCCAAAGCATGATGTTTCCACCCCCTTGCTTCACAGTGGGAATGGTGTTCTTCGGATGCAATTCAGTATTCTTTCTCCTCCAAACACGAGAACCTGTGTTTTTACCCAAAACTTCTATTTTGGTTTCATCTGCCCATAACACATTCTCCCAAGTGCTTTTCTGGATCATCCAAATGCTCTCTAGCGAACCGCAGACGGGCTTGGACGTGCACTTTCTTCAGCAGGGGGATACGTCTGGCAGTGCAGGATTTGAGTCCCTGGCGGCGCTTTGTGTTACCTATAGTAGCCTTTGTTACTGTGGTCCAAGCTCTCTGTAGGTCATTCACTAGGTCCCCCCGTGTGGTTCTGGGATTTTTGCTCGCTGTTGTTGTTATCATTTTGACGCCACGGGGTGAGGTCTTGCATGGAGCCCCATATGGAGGGAGAATATCAGTGGTCTTGTATGTCTTCCATTTTCTAATAATTGCTCCCACAGTTGATTTCTTTACACCAAGCGTTTTACCTATTGCAGATTCAGTCTTCCCAGCCTGGTGCAGGTCTACAATTTTGTCTCTGGTGTCCTTAGGCAGGTCTTTGGTCTTGGCCATAGTGGAGTTTGGAGTGTGACTGACTGAGGTTGAGGACAGGTGTCTTTTATACCGATAATGAGTTAAAACAGGTGCCATTAATACAGGTAACAAGTGGAGCCTCGTTAGAAGAAGTTAGACCTCTTTGACAGCCAGAAATCTTGCTTGTTTGTAGGTGACCAAATACTTATTTTCCACTCTAATTTGGAAATAAATTCTTTAAAAAAATCAAACAATGTGATTTTCTGGGGGGTTTTTTCTCATTGTGTCTCTCATGGTTGAGGTTTACCCAAGTTGACAATTACAGGCCTCTCTAATCTTTTCAAGTAGGAGAACTTGCACAATTGGTGGTTGACGAAATACTTATTTGCCCCACTGTATATGCCAGTTCACATACATTTTATAAAGTATACCACACAGTGCTATTTTTTTTTTTTTTTCAATAAAAACATTCTGTACATTTCTTTAGGCTATTTATGGGGCGACCGGAATGGATTCCATTCAAGTGTGTTTTGAGATTCAACTCGCCTCTAGCAATGACAAAAATAAGTTAGAAGTTTACTATTTTGATCGTTGATTTTTAAGACATTGTTGACCTAACAATTACGCAAATCCTTGTTTAAGAGCCTCTTAAGAGTAATAGTTCTAATTTTTATTATTTTTTAATTCAATTAAAAAAAAGAATGATGATAATAATAATAATAAATTAAAATGTGAAAAAACATTTATTTTTCCTTAGTCTACTCCACGGTTTCCACCAGTGCTTTGAAAGCCTTGCACGGGGCGATGCTTTATTTTTTCTAAAACAGTGCTGCAAACTTATAAAAAGTAGACATATTTTAACTGGTGATACGGTCGAAAGTGAAATGGTGGCATGTTATGGTTGCTGTGTGGAGAAAAAACCTGTCCAATCTCTCTGCTATTGCACAGAATTGCACCATATTTTTGTTTGCGTCTTAAAATTGCTTTTAAATACTCTGCCTTTTTATTTGAGTAAGGTTAACAAATGGCAAAGAATAACACTAAATATTGATCTATTTCGAAAAACATGGTGGGCTAACGGTGGGCTTCTCTTCTACCAGGCTTTGCATGTTTTTTGGGGGAAAAGCTTCCGCTCTAATAATAAAGTCTGGTTTTGGCTTTTTTTTTTTTTTTTTCCCATGGGCTGACACCATAGGCGGAGTTTGACTTTTGGGGTAGGGAGGGCACAACACGTTGATGACGCCGAAACGCAGTGTCAGCAATAAAATTTACTTACAAGTATATTTATAATAATAAGTTGACAATGAGTGTTTTTTTGTTTCCCATCATTCTAGAGGGGAATTCTAAATCAGGCAGCGTAGGCAATACTTTTCGCCAAGGTCATCATCCATTGAATATGGCACGCCCGCCGGTGTCGTGCCAATGTAGTTACCCCAGTCAAAAATTGTATCTCCTGGGCGGAGCCATATGGAGGTAGATTTGTGTCTTTATTATTCAATCAAAAAAAGTTGCTTCAATCAAAATATATATTTTCAACAAAAAAAAAAAGTCACTTTAATAAAAAAAAATGTTTGAATGCAAAAATAAATTTAAGACAAAAAAAAAATGCATGTGAAAGCTATTTTTCTCACTTTTTTTTTTTTTTTTTTTTTTTTTTTTTGATTGAAGCAACTTTTTTGATTCAAGTAATGTTGATTTGTGTTTGGGCCACATTTGGGCTTGGACATATGTGTCTTTATTATTCAATCAAAAAATAAGTTGCTTCAAAAATTATATTTTTAAAAATAAAAATCCCTTCACTTTTGAATGCGAAAAAATATTTGAGATTGTAAAATTTGCATTTGAACACTTAATTTTTCCATTGAGAAAGTTTTCTTCGATTGAAGCAATCCTTTTTGTGTTTGGGCCATATTATGAGTAGGACATTTGTGTCTAAATAATTTAATCCCCAAAAAAGCTGCTTCAATCAAAAAAAAAAATTTTCAATCAAAGAAAAAAATCTTTTGAAAAATATAATTGCCCTTCCCTAATTTTTTTTTTTTTTTTGAAAATTATATGCAACGCAAATGACCGTCTAAGTTGCTAGTCACATGATCTATTCGAAAAAATAATTTTGACCCATGATAAAAATATATTTTTTTGTTCATTTCATTCATTTTTGTTGCAGTTTTATTGCTTTACAACTTCTATATATATATATATATATATATATATATATATATATATATATATATATATATATATATATATATATAGGAAAGTCAATTACATGCAATCACACTTTTCGGCCACAGGCGGACGGGGGGGGGCTGCCCCCCCCCTTAAAATCCGCTTATGGCTGACAAAGCAAAAACATGACTACATCTCTTGCTTCCGCATAGAAAAGTCATCCCATTAAATCTCTTTTGCAGCCTTGTATTTCTAATCGAACTCACCCATGTACAGAAAACTATTCTGTCTTCTGCATATTAAGCAGATGAATGTATCACTTTCCGAGACCAAAATAAACAATTCACACATATTGGTAGTAAGAAGCTGCTTGCAAAGGACAAGAAAATCCGCTCGCTCTATCAGCTATTCTGTCATGCCCCCGTTGGGAATACTGTACATTACTTACAGTATAATTTGAATAATATCCACTTAAAACAAATATCACATGTCCAAATTAAACCGCAGGCGCTGTTGGCGCAAGTCCTCCCCCCCTTTGGAAGCCTAATAGATAAGGTGACTTTAAAGAGGTCAAAGCTTGGGGGGGTGTAATGCGTAATTATTTTTACACAGTGGATCAAAGTCTGATTAGTTGGTAGCACAATTGACTTGAAAAATGATTAGATGGTCCTATTGGTATTAAAGGAGACATTTTTCACCGCATGATCGCTGCCAGGACCACCAAGTAAAAATGGACTGGACTTCCATTGTCATCAATGGAACTGGTCTGGACAACGGCTCCCTAAATTAATCAATTATTTGACAACTAATCGTTATTCAAATGAATCGAGAACTATTTTGTAGTCCATTAACTGTTTAGAGACATTTTTAACCTGAAAATTGTCCAAATGCAATTTTTATGAGCCATTTAACTCATTGGCTGTCGTTGGCAACGGTAGATATCTAATCGATTTTTGACTGGGGGAGGCTGGCAGTGAATGATGGCTGCCACACTCCCAGTAAAAAAGGATTTGAAATCTGGTGCCGTCAGTGCCAATGAAACATCAGCATTAACAGCCAGTCCTTCCAGTTTAAATGAATTGGATGGCAGACAATGAGTTGATAGTAGATAGTTATGATATAGTATTTATTATTTCATTTATTTATCTATTTTGTACTTGTCAAATAAAACAAAGAAAAACAGTAAATATGCACTTTAAATATTCTATAAAAAGAAATAAAATTTCTATATGGTGCTTTAGGAGGGGCTCGATACGAATTAGGCGATTTATATGTAAAACACGACACATTATAAGAAAAAACTAAAGATGCAAAAGCGACAAATTAATTTTAGATCTTGAGATACCACTGTATATTTTAAAGATGTGACTGAAAATTTGTTGCCAAAAATACCTTAAAATGCATTACCGGTTTCCGGGTGAAATGTTTTGAAGACCAAAAGTTTAACACCGAATAGTGTGAAGAGCCTTAGTCCTCTTGTGATGACGTAATCAAAACACAGTAAGAAACAACACGCTTGCTGACGGTGTCTTGCAAACACGCCTAGTTCACAGCAGACATGCCCACGGTATGGAAGTATTTCGAGTTATGAAAGTAAGATGTTATGATAGCCATCTGTAAAATCTGTTTTGCTGAAGTGTCTCGAGGAGGTACAACGCCAAAGAATTTTTCCACCTCTGGTTTAATCAGCCACTTGTCCTCCAAACACGCAGAACAATACGGTGGGTATAAGAAGCTCACAGAAACGAAAATAAAAGTCGCTCCCAGCATTTCGACTCTTTCTGTGACAAACTTTCAAAAAGGTGAAAATGTTTACCAGTACTCTAGTTGTCTGATATCATTGGGGGAGCCATTAAAAGCATTTAATGATAATATCGGGGAATATAGTTATCTGATTTGGGCCAAAGGATAAGGACACATCTCCCAAAACGCCACAAGGTGACCCCAGAAGAAGTGCCCTGAATCTCGGCGCGCATACCAGTTATATTGCTTTCTAGTGCCGCTCATAGCTAGACAAAACAAAAACAGCAGAAGTCCTTCTACTGTAGATAACACAGAGCTATGGAAACATGTACAACCATGTGATATGAATATATATATTTCCATTTAGTCACACAAATTCATGACTGAAAACACTCAGGTGACTTGAAGTTCCGCTCTGAGACTTGTAGGACAAAATTGTCCTATATGCATGTGTGATACATCATTGGAAAGCTTAAACTCTCAATTTTCTGGGGGAAAATTTTTTGAACAGGAGAGCATTTTTAATTAAAAAAAAAAAAAATTAAACAGCAAAACCCTAACTGGAGGTGAGATCACATGAGAACATAATTAAAGACACCATGATTTTAACGAGATATTATCGCGTACTTACCTCTTTTCGATCCAAAAACTCCAAGTAGCATGTATCACTGAGTGTCAAGATACAGCTGTGAATGGCCAGAGCCGGATTTTGGGGAGATTTTATGGGTTAAACATGGTCATATGTATAACGAGGGTCGCGATGCAGATATTGCAGACATCAAGGAATGGTCGAGATTTTCATTTTCATATACCCTTTTAAACGTTTTTTTTTTTCTTCTTTGTTTGTATGGATTAGTTCTCATCTAAAATATTGGGGAAATGCGACAGTAACAGAAAAAATATAATTAAGCAATAGTTATGAGGTAGATACATAGGCGGAGTTTGACTTTTGGGGGAGGGGGGTCACAACATGTTGATGACCCCAAAACGCAGTGTCAGCAATAAAATTAACTTACAAGAATATTTAAAATAATAAGTTGACAATGAGCGTTTTTTGTCCCCCATCATTCTTGAGGGGGATTCTAAATCAGGCTGCTTAGTAGAGCTGGGAATCTTTGGGCACTTAACGATTCGATTACGATTACAATTCAGAGGCTCCGATTAGATTATAAAACGATTATTGATGCACCCCCCTCCTTTTTTTTTTTTTTTTTTTTAAATAAAGTTTTGTACATTAGTTCCAAAATTGTTCAAAAATACTCTCAGGCTAAACCAAACTACTATTTCAATATCAAGTTAACATATAGCAGTAAACAAATATACAAAAATAACATTAAATAAAAAAACTCCAGTCCCCATTCTGTATCAGCAGCTTTAAACTACATTCAATTAATTTAATGTTGTGAATCAACCGTTAAAGTTGTTAAAATTGCTCCCATTATTCCATAATTTCCCTTTTGTCTACTTTTGACATGTGAAAGTTTTAAAACTATTTTAAAGATAGATTCAAGTCAATATTTTACCGATTTAGGAGTATTTTAGATAAAAAGTTAATTAGGTTTGCTTGGAAGGTTCGCTACAACAGCATTGCAGGGAAGTTTACTGCTTTAAGATGGCGGCGTTTACTAACGCCCGCATCTAGCTTTTTGCAGATGTGCTGCTACCGCTACCGAGTCTATAATCCATCTAGTCCTATATAAATGATATCTACCGTAACATTATGTAGCTTAGCTGTACTTGTAGCAGCTTTTCGGCAGCAGTCAGGTATGTTGTTGTGTTTTTTTATCTCGTGGCATGAGTTGAGCTACAGCCGTGAGTTGAGCGTTGGCATTACCCGAGGGGCCGGTTAATGAGAAGCATAATGTTTAGCTACTCCCGCTCCGTTCCGTCCCGAAGACCTCGCGGCGCGCTGAGTGTGTTGTACTTCCGCTTTACTTGGCATATTTCAATAATCGGAATTTGGATGTTTGTGAATTGTTCTCGAATCTTTCACGGCCGAATCGCGAATAATCTAAGAATCGGAAATTTTGCACACCTTTACTGCTTAGGCAATACGTTTCGCCAAGATCGTCATCCATTGAATTTGGCACGCCCGCCGGTGTCGTTCCAAAGTAGTTACCCCAATCAAAAATGGTATCCCCCAGGCAGAGTCATATGGAGGTAGATTTGTGTCTTTATTATTCAATCAAAAAAAAAGTGACTTCAATTAAAAAAAAAAAGTTGCTTCGATCAAAATATATATTTTCAACCAAAAAAAAAGTTGCTTCAATCAAAAAAAATGTGTTTGAATGCAAAAATAAATTTGAAACAAAAAACTCAAAAAAATGCACGTGACGGCAATTTTTCTTTGATTTTCTTTTTTTTTGTTGTTGATTTGTGTTTGGGCCACATTTTGGCTAGGACATTTTTCTCTTTATTATTCAATCAAAAAATAAGTTGCTTAAAAATATATAGATTTTCAAAAATAAAAATCACTTCAATCAAAAAAAAAAAAAAAAATTCAACCATAGAAAAAATATTTGAGATTGAAAAAATTGCATATGAACACTTAGTTTTTCATTTTAAAAGTTTTCTTTGATTGAAGCAATCCTTTTTGTGTTTGGGCCATAATTTGATTAGGACATTCAATCCCCCAAAAAGTTGCTTCAATCAAATAGGACATTTGTATCTAAATCATTCAATCCCCCAAAAAGTTGCTTCAATCAAAAAAAATATTTTCAATCAAAGAAAAAAATCACTTTTAAAAATATTTCTCTATTACATGTATATATATTAAATTATATGCAAAGCAAATGACTGTCTAAGGTGCTCGAAAAATAATTTCGACCCATTATAAAAAATGTTTTTTGTTCATTTCATTCTTTTTTTTTTTTTTTTTTCAGTTTTATTGCTTTACAACTTATATAGGAAAGTCAATTACATGCAGTGACATTTTTCAGCTACCAGGTGGGGGCCTGGCCCCCCTTAAAATCAGTTTATGGATAGATATCCGTGACTTTTTTCAGCCACACAGTCGCTAACAGTCATATGCTATTGTTTAGCTACAACTGGATTCATTACCTTATTACTATTCATCCTTCACTCAACCGCTGGAAACACAAATCTCATTTAATCTATCTGCAGGTGACAGGGAGATCATGATTTTGACACTGTGCCCATGTGCGCTGGCCCTCATGGGAAACGCAGTCTTCCTTAAGGCAAAACACCACCGCTTTTGTTGACCGGCGTCGCTAAAATCGACCAAAACTAAAAAGTTTCATAGTGGCAGTTATCCGTATCAGTTTGTTAACGGGATCAGATTTTTGGAGTTGGACGATATCAATGGACTAGCATTGGCAAAAATATTGATAACAGGAAATACATTGTATACACATGTATTATTCGGCCTTTCGGTTTTTGACCAAGTGTTTCCAATATTCGGTTATTCCTTTTCGGCCAAGAATTTTGCTTTCGGTACATCCCAAGTATAGTTCAGTCGTTTTGTATATATAATCTTTTTGTAAATTTTGGTCCGTTTTTGGTCTTGGAAGTGGAATTGGCCAAGGCACTACTAAACAGGGTTTGCCGCCATCTTGTGGCATCGTTAAGTATTATTACTATTATTATATTTTATTTTTTTCGAAAAAACGCTTTCGGAAAAAGGCATATCAAATTCTCATTCAAATTAATTTTCATGTCTCTTGTGACCTCTTAAATTCCAACTTGATGTGTCTCTTGTGACCTCTTAAATTCCAACTTGATGTCACCCCTTGACTCGATATGTCTCGGTAGCAATACAGGCCATCACGATAGATGGAGGCCGGGGTGCATGTTAATTCATAACGCACCAGTAAGTTACACAAGACCCCAGGCAGACTCAAACACAGGATGACATTTTCAGCTCACTGTCTTGAATTAGGAAAGAAAGACAGAAAAAATGGGATATAAAAGACAAAGTAGGTCTGGGTTTTTCATGTAAAAATGTGCCTTGGCTCAGTTGGCCAACTCTGGTGTTAGTGTTTACAAACACATGAGCAGGAGATTTCCTAGTGTCCAAAATTATGTCGGCAGGAGGTGAAAATGAAACATTTCGCTGATCCTTTTAGAGTCTTTCTGAATTACACTTCACAAGTCTTTGCCGCCCTAAGTGCCTCTCAAAAATTAGAACATACATGTAAAACATAGTAAAACTGGAACATTTCTCTCCTCTGCACCACATCAAAAGATGCTGGGGATATGATCTTGTCAGGAAAATGAGTGGACATTAAATTGTTGCCCGAGATAAGTCTGTTCCCTTGCTCCTTGTCTGACCATGTGCGGTTCTTGAGAGGCTTCACTGCGAGGAAGATGAAAGAACAGAAAGTGATCGACTTGATGACACTCTTACGACGGTCATTTCCAGTTCTGCCGTTGGAGACATGGTTTTGTTATTTGGAGGCACAGTAACTTTAAACTCTTGGCACGTATTATACAGTAGTGTTTGTTGTTCACACTTTGTTATAATTGTTGCACTGGAGAATAACCTCCGTTTGAGACTACATTTAGCAATACATTTAGGCAAAGTCTACACGTAACAGGGTATTAGGCAAAAAAAAGATAACTTTTTCTACGGTTTGGTCTATCAACCACACGCACATTTAAACGATGGTTCTTGAAAACTGCGCCCAAAGTGAAGATCTGCGAATCCTGCGTTTGTGGCGCCATCATGTGGACACTGATAACCGAAGCTTTAACTGTGGAAACTTCACTGACTGCGACAAACTTTGTCCCAACGTCACACACAGGACCAATGTTCACATTTGGAGCAAATTAGTGAATAAATGGAAGCAAAAAGTGCCTTACCTCTTGTAGTGCTTCATATTGAACACATGCGAAAGATGGGGGGTATTACGGACAATTATTTTTCGCGCAGTTATGTACTTAAAAAAAAAAAAAAAAAAAAAAAAAAGCTTCCACAGTCATTTGTTTTTAACAAACGTGCTGGTGTAGAGATGGACTGAATCTACACTAAATCCTTTTTATAGAAACGTTTTGAGTATTGGTCAACTAAAACTAGACACGTTTAGAAATTACTAATAAGTATTTCGTCCAGAAGACAAAAACTAAACAGCTCTCTGTTACGTCAAACCCCCAAAATTTGGCGTGATGTACGAGCAAACTGCGTTACGAGCAGTTCAATCACCATACACCTTACTGTAGGTGTAAAGCGACCACTAATCGGCTAACCATTCCAAATAGTTCAACAGCAAATAAACAAGGCTGACCAAACAAACCAACACGCTCAATTCAGTGAAAACAAATAAGGCAAAACAAAGAGAAAAAAAAGCCATCAGACAATTTCATAAAACATTCATCAAAAAAGGAGTGTCAAAAATCACTTCCAAGAAAATGATATGAAGTAAATGAGCCAGTCTTGCCTTTAGGCTGCGATCCAAAAGGTTGTGTCTCAGGTAGCCAAATCAAAACTCCCCCGGTCCTTTCGGTTCCCAAGCGGCCGCAGCTGCGGCGAGAGATCCGGCGGGGGTGGAGGTGAACGGGGGATGAGTATTGGTGAGGAGCGCGGAACAGCTGAGGCCCGTGGTGGCGGCGCTAGGGCTCGTGACATCAGGGAGCAGTTCGGCTACGGACAAGCTTCATCCGCCTGGTAAGTGTATCGGCAAAGAGCGACAGGACGACCGCCTTGTTCAGGAGAAGGACGCAAGTGGCCCGGTTACGGCGCGCCACGAGCTGGCTGGAGCGAGGTGGCGCGTTCCGTTCGCGTCTTCGCTGCAAGTGTGCGCGCGCCTCGCCAGCGTGAGATTTACAACTTCCAAGTACCTCCCACACTTGAATCCTGACATGAATTCACTCAGGCGTTAGGTGGAGGGAGGGGGCTGTGGATAAGAAAGAAAACCTGGAAGTAGCCTCAACACCGGTTTCTCTTAATACAGTGGGACCTCGTTATACGAGTTTACTCTTAACCCAAAACACTCGTATCTCAAATCATTCCACAATAAAATAATCCGTTTAGCCTACCCAAGCATAAAAAAATAAAATAAAATAAGAAGAAAAAATAAAAAATAAATCACCAAAATGTTTTTAACTTCCTCGGCTGCCATTGACGAGATGCATACAGCACTTCCTCCAACCAGACGTCAGTAGCTCGGTAGTCAGCATGGTTGACTACCAAGGTGACAAGTTGTTGGTCAGCACCATCAAGACTGGTTCCATATGGGTCACAGTATGAAAAAAATACCATTTTTTAACACAATAAAGGGAACAAAAATCTACCATAAAATTTGCCCGTGCACTGTTTTTACATGTTTAAGTTTTTCCTATTTGAAAGCTTTTACTGAAATCTTTCCACCTGCGTAACAATTCACAAACAGTAATAAGTGTATTGTAAGGAATTTGACACGTTGTGCATTGCAATTGTGGCTCTTCTTAGTGCACGCGACGCTGTATGCAGACTTACGAAGAATACGTGCAGTCTTTCACTATTGCTGGATAAAGAATCTAAATCTGACAAATGATCTGCATATTGTTTAGTGTCCATGTGTCACTGCACTGTGTTATTTTTTAACTCTTTCAGTGCCGTTGTTGATAGACGGGAAATCTTGTGGCCCTTTTCATTTTTCTAGAAATTTTAAATCAGTTCATACACTATTAGACATTTAGTCCATTGGAACTGTGATGCTGAACATTCGTTCTTTCCCTGGCAGCCCTCCCGGTATAGACCCTACCCACCGACGTCACAAAACCACGTGCTCGCTGTATGGTTCCGCCCACTTGTCCGTCATTTTGTCTCTGTATTAGCATTGGTTTCAATTGATCGGGGAATTTAAAATGCATTTCATGGAAGACCCGGTGCTTTCTGATGCCGTAAACTCTTTGGATGTGTTGCATAAAAGGCGTTATGTGGAAAAGCTTCGTTCTATACAGTCGCCAGATCCATATTTGATGCCCAAATCGATGTTTTTCGACCCACTGTCTTCGCCCTGTCTGCCTGACATCTGCTACGCTGATATTTACAATTATCTTGTCCACACAAAATCAGCCTATTCTCACGAAAATTTGAAAAACTTTAAGAGCTTGGAGGCTTATAAATACTTCGTTGCTGGTTGGGTGAAACAGGTCCTCGTCCACGAAAATTCGGCAGGAATCTATCTTGTGCTTGGAAAGGTGAGTTACGAAATTTTCAATTCAAAATCTTTTGTTATTGCTAATATCCATTGTCAAGTCTAATGTATTTCATGTCGTTTGTCAATGGAGTTAAGGCTTTTAATGTTTATATGGTTTAGCGATAGCACTCTCACTACATACATACGTGTATGTTGTCGGCGATTAGCCTAGCAATGATCTTAATTGTGGTTATTTGTCAGCCCAAAACCCTCTAAGTATATCTTAAATGCATCTCACCCGATATAAAATGACTACTACATAGTCTGTGGTGATTTTTTGGTGCCCAGTTTTCACGTCGAATTGCAGCCATCCATTTCGCTCTCCTCTTTGGATCCCTCGGAATACGGTAAAACTTCAAGTCTCTCCTTCCATCTTCTCTGTTAGTGCAACCAACAGCCACACACGCCTTCACCATTTTGATTATTAATGTTAAGGAGCAGAAAAACACGCCGTAAATAGGAGGAATGTACGTAGCCGTAACAGGTTAACACTATGTTTTGACGGACAATTGGGCGGTACCATTCAGGAGAGCGGAGTTGTGACGTCACGTGGGTAGGGTCTATAAATGGACTAGACGTCTGACGCCGACAATGGCAGCCAATGAGTTAACCACAACACAGACACCACATTTCTGTGCAATTAGCTGTATCTGCATGCATTGTAATGATTCTACAGTGTAACCTGTATGATTGTGATCTTCATTTTATTTACATGGAATGCTGTAGTATTGTACAAGTTTTTCCACCACAATCAATTTGCACTGGAACAATAGTTGAGTTGACAGCAAAAAAAATATATATACTTTTTTTATTTTTTACATATATTCTGCCCTCACTATGCTTCAGAGGCCACGCTGTCTTCACGGCTCCTCGATGGCAGCTTGGTGTTGGTTTGCACAAAGTGTTTCAGGCCTTTATAGCCTTGCGAGAAGAGATACTCCAAGTACCTGTCCCACACATTGGTGCCCTACAAAACACGATAGCCGTCCTATTATATGACCACATAGATACACAGTGGCAACCTACTAGAATTGCAATTCTATGTACCTTGATGGAATGGAGATCCAGGTCTCTCCTACTAGGCCAATGCTGATAATGAATAGGTAGCAGTTATCGGGAATTCCATATATGAAAGAAATGCAAACTGTTTAATTATTTAATCCATTTCATGAGCACTTAAATGCCACAGGCTTAAAAGTGTTACAAAAGAAACTAAAAAGTATATACTGTATATTATCAACTGCGTCTGGTTATGTGTTTGAAAACGTAATGGTAACATTTTATGGTCAATATGTGAACAAAACCCATCCCAGCTCTCTGCCATTACATTGAATTGTATTTTATTTTTATTTATTAGTTAAAACTTTCAATATTGTGCCTATTTGTAAGACTATGTATAAGTATCATGAATAAATGGCTTATAATAACCCATAAGTCATAAGGCAAAGTTTCTGTCTACGGTGGGGGCAGAATTTTCTTTTATCTCAGACCAAAAACAAATATTATGCATTACAGTAATTGGGAACAAGTTAAATAGGCGTCCGTTAACGTAACATAATTTAACTAAAGAGGTCCCCGAAATCACGCCCGATCAGATTTTCAAAATGTATTATATATTTCTAGAAGTGGACTTTTAAGAACTTCAGTTTTACTTCCACTATGTAATATTGATTTATTGACCTTTTAAGATCATTTGTTGTTACTGAAATAGTGGGGTTTCCGATATGTATATCTTTTTTAATAAATTGATTCATGCAAGATTGAATATTCAGACGTTATTTGTTTTCAACATTATTTTGTGTTTCAGAATTGACTCGTGTGTCCTACTAGAGCAGGCATGTCCAAAATGCGGCCCGGGGGCCAAATGCGGCTCGTGGTCAAATTTCATCCGGCCCCCAGCCTGTGTCATAAAATCAATAACCTAATAAATTGGTCAGCAGTACTGCTACCAGCATATGAAGTAGCTTACACACTAAATGCTGCTCCTCATTTACCCACTAAAAGGCAGCAGCACTCTAAGCAACATTACCCCACGTGACCCTTTACTCCCAATTTTCTAAAATGGCGACAATCAACAACAAAAAAAAAAAAAAGAAAGTTGACTGTGACGGCCGACGCTTCAAGGATAGGTGGAAATTGGACTATTTCTTCACTAAAATACGCAAAAACTGTCTGCCTCATTTGCAAAGAGACAGTCACTGTTTTTAAAAAGTTCGATGTGAGGCGATATTACTAAACAAGACAAGCTGACATGTACGACAAGATTACAGGGAAGATATGTAGCGAGAAACTGAAGCAATTTAAAGCTAGTTTAATTTTACAGCAGCAGTATTTCGCAAGAGCCCAAGAGATAAAAGAGAACGCCACAAAGGCTATTTGCAAGATTTTGTGGAAATTATTCATTTAAATAAATAAATAAATAAATAAAGCAAATGTGACACACAGAATGGCTCGCTAAAATTTGCATAAATATATTGTTCTACGTAAAGGATGTCAGCCAAGGTCGGCCCCCCACATTTTTACCACACCGATTCTGGCCCCCTTTGCAAAAAGTTTGGACACCCCTGTACTAGGGCGTTCTAATGTCATACAGTAGAAGGCAATACTGGAAAAACATAATTGCTAAGAAAGTTGTTCTCGTCATGCGCTGTAGTGAAGACAAAGCGCGTACCAGTAAAAAGAGAATTCAGTGCACTCTCAGGATATAGACTAAGTGCTCAAACGACTCGCCGGCTCACAGCGGGACATTGGCGCTGCGACAGAATCAAAAAAGACTTGTGTGTATTATTAAACATGATGAAAATCATGTCTCATGCTGCAGTTTTAATAAATAATATAACACTCACTTAGGTATTAATGTATGTTGTATGAAAGATACATTAATGCCACATGTGGCTTGTTCCTATTGAGTAGTGTGGCATTTCTCGGGGAAAGTAGTAAAAAAAAAAATCTAAAAAGGTCATTGAGAACCTCAGCGTGTCCCTGCAGGCAACAACCTTCCAGTGTTTGAGAAACTACAGTACTCATAATAGATAGGTGACTGTAGTCATATGACTAGTGAGAAAATCGGCTCTACTTCGAACTGTGTTTTGCGTGTTTATATTTAAAAATTAGCAATTTCAAGGAACTCACAAAAATGTCAAAGTTCCGTACTAGCAGTGAATTTTTGTTTTGGTGCCATTGATGGCGATAGGCGTTCAATTAAAAAAAAGCATGTGATTAAAACAGCCTAACGGTCAATTCCTCTCAAGAATAATTATTTGTGGCAGCATTTGATATTTTTCTGTGATTTAGCACGATATAAACAAACCTGAAGGAATGTAGCAACATGACTTTCAGAAAAATGAAAGTGCTCTCGCGATGTATGCGCTCTCTCACCTTGCGATGAAAGTCGACCGCGTAGCCCATGAAGGCCGGGTGATGGACGAGGTCAAAACTTTTGGCGCAATCAGGGACTTTGCTACTTCCAAACAACTTTTCATTCAGCTGCAGATTGACACTCAGGAACATCTTGCCATTCCATAGGTAGTTGACCATGTCAACTTGGTAGTGGTTGAAATCGATGACGGTCTGACGACTGCTGGGCAAAGACTGTCGAAGGAAGAGGAGGTTGTTTATTTACCACGTCTGTCTGTTGCGTTGATTTATTCCCACAACACGTATGGGCTGACTTCTTCATTTAAGAAGCCGTTGGCATTTTTCAGATAAAAAATAAGGCTGACTGACACGGACTTTCAAACTTCAAAGCCTTCGGTTGAGCTTGAATATAAACAACTTCTGTTCACCTGCCGTGGAATACAAAGGTCACATAACTTCGACAGAAAAGCAAATGAAATGTAGAACTGCAAGATATTTTGATAGACAACAACAAACATTTTGAGTGACTGTGTGTTTTGATAGACAACAAACATTGACTGTGTGTCTAATCGATTGAGTACATTAAAACACAAAACACTTTGCATTTTTAAAAAAATCATGATAATTTTTTGGGTCATATAGCCCAGCACCTACTACAGAGTTCTATTCTACTTTTTTCATCGGTCTGAAGATTATCATTTAAGAATGGAGTGTGTGTATAATCCTTTCTTCAATCCCAGCAAGTATATCAGCTTTGTTTAATTTAACAGTGAGTAAATTTGCTCGTTATATTATACTGTGAGGCGGGATTTTACAACTGTAAAACAGGTACCACTGCTCAACAAAGGTTGGAAAACAGTGTGTGCTGTACATTTAGTGTGATCAACTTGCATACCTTTATGATCTTCTCCTGACTTTTGTAAAATGCCAGGTTCACTTTGTATCTGCCCAAAACAAGAAAAAAAAAGGCCAAGTTAATAGCATATGGTGTAGAAAAGAGCAATTTGTTTTTAGCATTTTGATAATACTGTATTGAGCAATTACTTCTAATTTGTTTCCCTGTTTTTGCTCCGACAAAACTATTACACAACCTTGGCTGAAGTTAATTGGCAGGTAATTTCAGCTGTAAAAGCTTTCAAAAATTGCAAGCAACAACATAAAACGGAAGGCAGCGTCTGGATATTTCGCCTCCGAGTCACTCATTATCATAAATTATACATTAGTATATAAGTGCAAAGGGGCCATTCTGTCCCATCACCCAGTAGTAACGCGGCACTACATTAAGGCTGGCGGCTCGTACTTGTACATGATGTAGGCCAGGCGGTCCACACTGACGGGGTCAGTGGCGAGCAGCGCCGGGTAGAAAACGCCAGGCGGCGGAATCACAATGAGCGGGAGCCCATACTGCAGAAACATGTCACACACCTGGAAAACAGTCATGAATTACACTAATACATTTTCGCATAAGTACTCTCCATGACCTCCGAGGAACTGGCAGTCAATCAGGCTTTTAACACTGAATGCCTTGCGGTGGCTTTTTGTAAAAGTCATTTAAAATTGGTAAAAATGATGTGTTCTATTGCTGTGGCCAATTCTTTCCTAACAGTCGTAGTCAGTTTATCATTAAATGTTTTAGTTAAGGACCATAGGTTTAGGTGATATAGTGACTTATGACACCTCTTTTTGATAAAAGAAAGTTATGGTGATAGTATGTTTTTTATTGTCATATTGCTAAGCACTTCGATCAAAGAGTTAAAATGTAAATAAAGTGGAAGGCAATTAATCAATTATTTCGCTTTACCGTCTCGTAAAACTCCAGGACAAAGTTGAGCAGGAGCGTGTGGCAGCTTTCCACCTGCAGCCCTACGGTGGCCAGGTGACCCACAAATTGCACCAGCTGGAACACTGAATCCTTAAATCCTGACAGAGTAATGTGTCTGGAAATAGTTTGGAAAGTAGTAAAACAGTGACCAAAAGAGTTCAAAATCAAGGACCACAACATTTACATTGAGGTATGGCTGTTTATGCTGATGTCCATATCATCTTCCAGAGCGTAGACAGAGTGCCAGGTCAGCCATTTTCGCAGCATGTTGTTTAGACATTCCAACAGCCCACACTGAGGAGATTAAACCATCTTAAACCACATAAGATTTTGGTTCTGGCTGTACGAGCAAAAAACAAAGCGGTGAAGAACACTTACCTTGAAAAACAGGGAGGAAGTGAAGTAGAGTTGCTTAAGCGGCTCAAACAAAAGCGTTCCCATCTCTGAAGGGGAAGTAAGTGGATTATACTTACTGCATATGGAAAAGATGCACACAGTATGTAATAGATTATACCAAACGTACTGTGGCTTGGGACCACGTAAATGTTGCTCAGCAGGCCGAGAATCTGTGGTCGCATGAGGAACCCGTCCCAAACAGTGAGGAATTTGTAAAGAAATGCTTCAGAACTAGAAAACCCCTCCTGGAAGAAAAATTGTGACGACATTGAATAAACTATTTATTTTTTATTTTAAATGAAGATTTAAAGGAAGATAAGAAGCACAGTTGCTCACTTGGAGAAATTGGTTTGCCATCAGCAGCCTGCTTAAAAAGTGAAGCGCCTTGTCGGAATTCTGGCTCGTGCCTCCATCTTGGCAAAACAAAAAGTCTGAGAGAGGAATGTGAAAGGTTTTAAATTAAAAAGGGCACCGCATTTCACATTCACCACGTGTTCGTTCCCGAATTCCCCCCGAACTGCTTTGAAAGCTCATGCTGAAAGATGGCCACTAGAGTCAGAGTTCAGCTGAGGGTTAGCGCCGATTTGAGTCTCAGAGGCGTAAGACATGAATGACATCTACGTCTTACCTTCTTGGAGCACATAGCCCAACCAGAGGTTGAGGCGAAGGAGGGCCGACTCATCCTGCACACAGTCCAGGTAGTGCAGAGCCACACTGGTGGACAGCAGAGAGCCCATTTGAGCTGGCAGCTGGTGGTGGGGGTAAAAAAAAAAAAAAAAAGCTAATAGAATGTGTGACAAATCATGATTTGTGAAGTGAAAATGACAATTGTATACATAAAATAAGGATTTCGCTTAGTGCTTTATAAGCCTGGCAGGTTGCCAGGCTTATCCTGCCCCCACCCCGTCAGGATATAACAGTGCTGCAAAAGGAAGCGTAAATATTTTAAACACATTTTTAGCCGCGTGTATTTACACATTTGAAAGTGCACTGGCGACATCCTATGGTCGATACACAATTTTTTTTTTTTTTTTTTAATTAAAAAAAAAAAAAAAAAACTTTCCTAGCCCTCAACCATTGCACTGAATTACATTGCATTTTTGTTTGCTAAAACTATTTCAAAACCGTACCTTTTGTAAAATGATCTTTAAATATTGTTAATAAATGGCTCATAAATTTTTTCAAAATTTCAGTTAACATTTTAGATTTTTACTTATTTATTCCCCCCAAGTCCCAAAAAAACCATGGTGGCTTTTGAACCACCAGGCTTTTGAAGCTTTCTGGGGGATACCCTGCAAAATGAACACTAATGCTGCTGTAGTTAAATAATATACCCCAAATCGACAAAGGCTGTCGATTAGTCATCTTCTATTTGCATAAAGGCGGACAGATTAAAAATGAAAAAAATCACCCAGTCAACCTTCTTTAATGCTTTTTGCAGAGCTCCAATAATTTTTCAGTAGCCTGTAATCCTAATAACTCAAGCCCTGGGAGATTTTACACAATCACTTTTAATGTATGGCCAGCTGCTCCCTTCCCTCCCATTAAAGGCAATTTTGTCAGAGTAATAAGCAAAATGATAAAGAGAGGAAAAGAACAGTTAAGCACCACTGATGACGAATAGATTGATTGAATACAGTTGGACACACAGGTGATGGTCCTACTGACCGGTCAGGATCGCAAAATTGCCGACTGAATTTTTTTCCTTATGATAGTGCGAGAGCCATAAGAAATAATATACATTATTAGGACTTTATAAGCAGCTTTGGTTTGCAGATTTTTACAATTTATTCTTATTGGTTTTCTTCGTTTTTATCACTCGTATAAAAATAAACAACAAAGTAGAAAAGAGATTATGAGGGGATGGGAGGGGACACTAGTTAAATAGTTTGTGGAGTGGCGTTCGGCAGATTACAAAAATTGTGATACAGCGCCATCATGTGGGGTGGAAAATGTATTATACTTCTATAAAGTGGTCCCCAACCATTTTTGTTTCAATTTTGAAGGCTTCTAGGTCATAGCCTCGTCTGCTAGCTTGTTGCAATTACCTGTTGGTGGTTATTGTGCTGGCACGTAAAAATAACACAAAGGTAACAGTAAGTAGGATTTTAGTTAGCATGTTAGTAGACAAACGTAAACAGAACAATCGTGACAATGAATGAATGAAATATTTATTGTCATCATCATCGGTATCATAGAAAATCATTGACAATTACAAAATGTGTAGGGTCCCCTCCCCTCATATTCTCTTTTCTACTGGGGCGTGGCTCAGTGGTAGAGTAGTTGTCCCCCAACACAGAGGTTGTAGGTTCAATTCTCAGCCCTGATGAACTCTCCTAAGTGTCCTTGAGCAAGATACTGAACACCACGTTGCTCCTGGTGCTGCGTCACCAGTAGGTGGATGGTGAGATAGTGTAAAGTGCTTTAAGCGCCTTGAAAGGTGGAAAAGCGCTATATAAGTATAACACCACCATTTACCATATGATTTGCCCGTAGGAAGAAAGAACCGAAGAAGAAGACAAAGGCAGACGGGAGGAAGCATATGCTTATCAGTTTCCCGTCACCCCCATACAGCTAAAGACGCACAATCAGACGTGGTACAGTTACATACATCCCATGGCCACAAACTGTACAATAACACAATCAACAGTCTGGGTTTACAATAACTCGGCATCCAATCAAGCAGCTCCATTGCAGTTGTTGACACAGCAGTCTCGTGCAGTGATCTGAGTTTCAGGGCGTACAAGGTTATGGCTTTGTCATTGTCCCTGACATTCTAGCATCTATTTGTTGTGGGAACATTTTGTTGTGGCTATGTGTGTGGCAAAAGTGTTATGTCTTATCACAGCTGGTGTGAGTAGCGACTCAAAATGCTTTTCTTATAAGTCTCTTTAAAGGGTACATTCCTAAGGTGTACATGGTGGCAACAATTGCCGCACTCAAAGATCACTGTAACAGTTTCATCAGACATGAATGTATGAGGAAAATCAAAAATGTTGTACATATTTTATCATATTTTATAATGTCTCCACAACAAAAGACATGCTTATTATTCTTTTTAAACAGTATCTCTTCCATATACTCAGTAAGCTGGACATTTGAATCAGGAGCTCGGTAGAAGCCCATTTCATTTGTGCCATGTTATATCCGTGCAAATTAAAGTCAGAGCCTTTGTTATCTTTAGTAGATAATCCTTAATGTGTTCAAAATTCTTGTGCAGACTCATGCCGTTCATAAGTTTCAGTTTACCGTCCACATCCACAGAGTCCTTATACTGGTCCGCTGTGTAGTATTTATAGTTACCCAAAATGCTATTGTATAAGTTGTGGTCCGGAAGTGTGGTTTCAGATGTCATCATTAATTTTCGAGTGGGGTCAGCTTGTCGAGACTCCTAATAGCTTTAATCTTCATAGCTTGCATCTTGATAAGGATCCTGCAATCCGAGACCCAGGTGTTGGTTATTTTCCCAGCTTTCTTGAGTTGATGTGCTTTTCTTGCAATTTCGGCGAGTCAAGTTGTCATTCAAAAGAATCTTCGACCCTTTCAGGTTGCGGCTCTGGTTAAGCAGGGCAGTCTTGGTCTTGTGGTCTGCCAGCTTCATGAGCACCGTCGCCGGTCCTCTGCCTCCAGATGGGAGCAGAAAGCAGCGACGGATGTCCAGCGGTTCCATGTTTATGTTTATTCCATACTCTTTCAGCTTCGCGATTGCCAGTTGCGCCGCTGTATCACCTGGGCTAGGCGTCAGTTATAATCCCGAAATGATTAGCTCATTTGCGCGTCGGCACTGGTCGAGATCGTCAGCCAAAATTTCCAGCCTTTTGATGCGAACATCTCTCTCCTCGACCGCCTGCTTGAGTTTCTCGTTTTCAGCACGCATTAACTGGAGCTCTCTGACGATTTCTTGATTTCTCCTTCGATTTTCTTGACTCTGGCTTTCAATCAAGACAGTCAACGAGACCTTCAATTTCTGTATGGAGGATTTTATTTCATCCAAGTCTCCAGATTTCGAATTTTTTGGAGCCATACTGGGAGTCTAGCTTGCTGACCCTGAGTTGGCCCTGAGCGCTTATAAGTTGAGAAGTTGCTCGAGGGAGCTCGGAGGAGTGCGTCTGCACACAGCTTGAGCTGAATCAAGAATTACGTGACAATGACGTGCACGACTATCAAAGTGCTCCGTGAAATAAATCAACCATTAAAAGCGAATGATACAACCACTCAGGAAAAAAATGTATGATTACATATGGAAATGACGTTAAGAAGTTAAACTGGTATTTGCTGAAAATATATGACGACTCTGTAAAATTGTACAAATAGAAGATCAAAATTGCAACTGTGTGTCAAAAAATGAATGAGATTTCAAATTATTGACCAAATTTTTTTTTAAAAATTAAAAAGTCACACAACAGAAAATGAAAAAATAAATAAATAAATAAAATTGGGTAGGGGGCAGTTAACCAGTAGAACATTCTTTATGTGCAGCCTGGTATGAAATGCCTCGCGGACCAATACCGTGGTTTGGGACATATTGGATCTAACCAGGCATTTTAGATTTTTCATACCTACTGTACATCTATGGCAACGTCATAACTGGCCAGGACACATTTAAGTATGTTTGTGTCTCGCCATTTGTACCTCTATACGATGCATGTTCTCCAACAGCTCGGCAAAGGTCCGTAGCTGCGCCAGAGGGACTAATTTTGTGCTGGAGGAAGACTCAGTCTGAGACTCCTTATTAAGCGCACAACTCAGCTTTACCAGTTCCAAGCGGCAGTGTTTCTAGAAGAAAGCACAACAGAGGTTGGACAATTAAACATTTATTGGTAAGGATTTTAGGAAGTGTTTCAATAATGGATTACAATGGCATCTATGAAAAGAATTTTCTAAAATGTGGCTTTGTGAATGTAGAAGCAAAGACCAGTGCAATGTTAGTTATTAAGTTGAGGCATAGACTTCACTATCAGATGATGGTGAAGTCTATGGTTGAGGTTAAAAACCTTCATACCCTTTTCCTTGACTTGCTCTGATCTTTAACCGTGAGGGTCACACCGGCATTGGGGTCAAGTAAAACTCCATTCTTCTTCTGGACTAATGCTAATGCACATTTCCAGGGTGAGTTGTGATTCCTGAACCCACTCTATCATGACATACAACAAAAGGTCAGAAATCATTTTTGGGTTCAATCCATTTGAACACCGAGGACTGGCAGTGAATGATCATATAGAAACGTGTACTAACCCTCATTCTGGACGGAACAGAGAGTGTCACTAGTTCAGGACAAAATACTTTATAAAGAGACAGTAGGTGCAAAAGGAAGGGCTGTCTTCCCTGAGAAAACATCACATACAAATTCAACACATAATTAACATTTCTTATTACCTCTGCTAGTCGGTGAAACCTACGGAAGGTGGAGGTTATGTATTCAGTTGCATATGTCTGTCTTTATGTTTTCAAGGTAACTCAAAAACGGCTAAAATGAGTATTGTCAAACTTGCAGAATACGTTTGTAATATGAAATGGAAGAGTTGATTAAATTTTGGAGTCATGAGGTCAAACGTTACTTAGGTCAGAAAAGACATTACATGAGGAAAAAAGGTAGCGTGCCCAACTTAACCCCCTATGCTTTGAATTTGGCTGCTACTTCAAAAGTCTCTGTCAGAGTGCTCTTCTAGTGTATGTATATACACATGCCCACAATTTGACCACTTCTTTTTTGCTGCTTTGTACCTAAAATATTAGATAATAAATAACTTAATTATTAGTCCAATTGACAGCAATAGCAGTCCAATTCATTTAAATTGGGTGGACTGGCTCTTAGTGCTTATGTACAAGTGCTAAAAAAGGCGCTAGATGTGTAATCCACTTGAAATGGACCTCTAGTGCTGTCAATGGCAGCAAGTGAGTTAAGGAAAAATAAATAAGTGAATATTTACTATAAAAAGCTCAAACAATTATCAACTTACAAAATAGTTGGTGATTAATTTGATTATCAAATACTTTAGTTGGTGATTAGTCAATTCATTGTGACAGCCCTAATTTGGAGCTAATGCGACTTCAGCAACAACTGGACTATTGACAAACAAACAGTCACTGTTTTTAATCATTTTTATGCATTGTATTTCAGTTTTTTAAAAATATTCACAGAATATATATATTTTTAAAAGAACAAAAAATGATGACTGCACCTACCAGTTTGGTTTGCAGTTCGAGTAGCTTTCGGACCCGAAATACTTGAACTGCCAAACAATTTATGAGTGATAAGAAACAGTCAAGAACTCAATTCGAAATCAAATGTCGCGTTGACTTACCGTTTTGCTTTGTGGTCAGAAGATATAACAGGTGGCAGATGTAGGGACACTGAAAAAGTGTGACAGTGCAAAGTGAGTGAGGTTTGTGAGTGTTTCATTAACATACAAGTAGTTGTTGGATACATACCAGGTTTTCATCTCTCACATAGCTGAAAATGAAGCCATATATGGCTCTTAGTTTATCTTTTGCATCAATCATGTCAAAAACAGTGAGCACCCACTTAATGAAAAGAACCTGCAAATGGTATGGAATAGTGTTCAAATAAATTGAGGACAGAAATTACGTTTTTATATGGCATTATGTTGACTCACTTGTGTACTTGTAGGAATTTTAGAGACACCCAGCCAACCTACAGCTCGAACCACAGCCTCTTGAGGCACCACTGTAGCAGGGATCAGACACTTGAGCACTCTGGCACATAAGCTTGTTCCTTAACATGGGGGTGGAAATCAAGTGGATGAACAAATATGTCTTCAGTAGTGTACAAAAAATAACCAGGGTTTACCCCAGAAATATCAAGACAGCCTGGTGGTAGAGAAGCCCACCAGCCATGCTACTACAGTTAAATTATATTCATATTGCAACTTTTCTTCACCCATATTTTTTTGTTCCAATGCAAATTTACATATAAAACATAAAGCCCACGGTAATAATAATCATTTATAGATGGGCTGATTATTTCACTCATTGCAAAAATAATCAGTAATAAATAGACTCTCAAAATAATCGTTTGTGGTGGCCCTAGTGGGGTGCTTCCCGCATTGGTCTCTTCCAGTCACCCCAAATACAAAACTCCAGTTTACAAGGGAAATATCGAACCTACCCATACGAAGGCTCATGGCAAACTCCAGCATCACAGAGATGGCTTCAGGTGGAAGTCCTTTACTGTGCGCCACCGCCTCCACCACAACCAGGTTCCTCTCAACGACATCATTGCCAATCACTGGAGTACCTGCCTTAACTGAATAAACAACAGAAACGAAAATTAGATCTAACCACTTAAGTAATGTCTAAATACTTTTTATAATGGTGGGCAGGTGAAGACTTAAAAGAGTACAATACAAAGACCTCTGCTGTACAGTATGTAATTATTGTATTCTCGTTTATTACATAACTAATATGATTATTAGCCTTTATAGAGGAAATGATCAGGTTTTTAGCAGTACAGTATCTCTTCAGTGTGCAGTCGTTTATCTCACATAAACGCAAACTACATTAGAAGCTATGAAATTTTGTTTATTTTAGGATGTACACTAAGACACTCTTTATATGTTATGTTAAACGAGGGTCTGCAAGTGTGGTCCTCGAGAGCCGCTATTCAGCTTGTTTTCCATGTCTCCCTGAGGAGGATCGAATAATCAGGATCGTTATCAGGCTCCTGCAGAGCTTGGTGATGAGCTGATCATTTGATTCAAGTGTGTTAAAGAAGGGGGTCATGGAAAACAAGCTGGATGGCGGCTCTCGAGGATTGGACTTGCAGACCCCTGTGTTAAACTCGAACCAATGTTAGTCACCTTGCAGTAGCAAACTAGAAAACAAACAATATGGTGACGTCACCCGCCAACGTCGTGCTCGTGTTTGGTCAAGTTCCGTTCACACAGAACAATTCATGCAAAAATTTTAACAAAATCATGCAAATTGTGATATTTCCCGAAAACTAACATCACTGAGTGGAGAAAAAAAGTCCTACCGTCAGAGAAATACTTTACGGCCAGAACAAACGGGTCCTTGGCCTCTTTTTTCCGTCTCTCTTTTTCAGCGACTCTCAGACTTCTGTTAGAGCTCCGGTCAGACAAAGATTGGTCGCTTGAAGATGATTTGTTCAAATCCAACGAGTCCGACAAGTATGAGGCCGCTGCCATGTCAAAAAATCGTGTTGAGCCGTCGATTTCTTGCGTTCCGCATTTAAATTAAATTTCTTCGCGCGGCCGTTTGTCCTGCGCTTGCGCAGTTGGGTATATTTGCCGAGGTGCATTGTGGGTCATGTAGTGTGTTGCAATTCCCGGAAGTAGTGCTGCTGCGTGAGGCCAGAACAAAATGAAATATTTCAAGTTTTTATTTCTTGTAATTCGGATGATAATGCCCTGAAACGTCTTTTTTTTTTTTTTTAAACTAAAATATAACTCATCGGGAAAATTAAATCACTGATTTAAAAAATATATATATGTTGATAACGTTGCAAAATACGTTTAAAAGTGACCAAGAATTTTTAAAAAAGTGAGTCCAAAATCCCCCGCAATCAGAATTGCGCAAATTCAACAGCAGGTGAACCGGAATTGGCCGAACATCAACATCAACAACACTCATGGTAATACATGTTCCCATTCTTTTTTTTTCTTCTTTTTTTAATACTGATGCCTTTTTTTTTTCTTAATTCAAACCATACCAATTTAACTCCACTTTACATTTTCAAAGATTCAACTATTTGGGGGGGGGGGGGGGGGGGGGGGGTTTCAATGACAGACGTTTTCCACATTCTATTGGTGTTCCCAGATCTCTACAGTAACAAAAGATGCCAGTAAAATCAGTCAATGTGCATGTAAAATATTTGTATATTTAAGATAAGATACACTGAAACATTCACAGCATTAAAGTAAACATGATACAAACTGAGGTATTTTCCATTAATTTGTTTCGAAAAGATTGAATAGCAATGATTTTCAATTATAAAGTGACATGTAAAAAGTATTAAGTTGTTCTACTTTTTTTTTTTTTTTTTTTAAAGAACTGAAAGGCATAATAAGACTGGAGTGTCTTGGTGTGGATTAAACCTCAGTTGTTATAAAGATAATACATTAAATTCTTGATGAAGGGTATTGTTCTTTTCACCACCAAAGCACAACGGTACAGAGATAAAAGGTTTTCACAAGAGGTGACTGGACTATACAAATTGAATTGAATTGAATTGAATTGAATTGTACGGTACTGCTCTGGAGATAATTAATAGTTAAGATTGTAGTAGTAACAAAGAAATATTAAGACATAAGCAACTGAGAACAGACAAGCATCGATTTAACATTCCGGTTATGAAATAATAATTTGCATACTGTGCTTCTTGGACATCAACTTGATAGAATAATGCATTATTGAAAACAGCAACTCTGTGGTAGTGTAAACAAATTACATTAAGTGAACCGCTTAGTCCGGGGTTGTAAGTACTATTGACGATTATAATTATAAATAACAGAAATATTCTGTAAAGGTTACGTGTGTAGTTACTTAAAGTTCATTTCCTCAACTTAGATCATATTTTACGATAGTGTATTGCTATCACACCAGTATTTAAAAAATGTAACATGTTACAACAGAATCTTAAAGCACATTAAATAATAGTGAAGATAGAAAATATAAAAATTTTACTTTACAACAAAGTTTTAAAAAAATGAAATCATAACATGAAACCGTAGTAAAAACCTTCAAGCTATAACATAAAACATCACTTTAGTTCTTGTATTACAATTTATCACGATACACTATAAGATATATTGCGTCAAAACGTGAAATCATCACGTTTTAATCACCAGTCATCATCATCAGTTATGAGAAAAAGATCAGGTTAAAACATAACCATCACATCATGAAGTGAGACTTAACTTTGCTCTTTGTTGCAGGATAACTTATAACAAAATATGAAAATAATTGCATTATTCCATTTCCACTTTTTTCCGAAATGATAGCAACACTCCTGTAACATCGGTTTCCCAGATTAAGGCATTAATTCCAATGTGTCAGGAACAGAAAAGTTCATTTCCACAGTTCCACATTGTCCATATAGTCCTCCAAAGTCCCACTCTCATCCATTTCCCACCAGTCTGGAAGCAGCCCGTCAGAATTTGCACTATCGGCTTCTTTGTCCTCTTCCTGGGACAAAGTTACAAAATTATTTTCCATTAGAGTGGGGGCTTGAGTGGGTTTCTGCTGGCGTCCTTGCATTGCAGCTAGCCTCCCTCGGAGCCGCCGCCTCTCCTGCTGCCGCCTCTCTCTGGCCTGCCGCCGCTCCTGCTGACGTGCAAACTGGAAACGCTGCAGGAAGAGATCTCGCGCGTAATCATAGAGTTCCACATCCCAGCGGTTGAGCTGGCGGATACGCCGCTGCGTGTCGGCTGGGACTTCCACGCCTGACGCGCGCGTGCCGTTGAGTTGAGTGAAGGGAGTAATAAAAGCCAAGTGGAAGGTGCGTTCGAAAAGGTACTGGGTTTTACGCTGGTACTCAGTGAGGCCATAAAAGGCCATGCCGCGCAGGTTCCGCTTGGCGCTCTCCAGGAGCACGGCCCAGCGCTCGTCTTCGCTCATGGCCGACACGTTGTAGCAGCCCACGAGGCTCAGGTCGGCCAGCATGCGTGTTTGCCGATTGTTGGCCAGATTGTAAGGGCAGTCGGTGAACTCCTGCAGAGAGCAGCCCGACCAGTCGTCACCCGGGTAGCAGCTGGGAAGCTCGGATGACGTCGGAGAGCGGCCGTCGCACACATGCAGTGACGCTTTCCAGGTTGCACCTCGCTGTACGTGGCGCCACTCGCTCAGATATCGCGATACCGGATCTCTCAGGATAGTTATGTAGTAGTAGTTCCGACTGGAGTAGAAAGAAGGTGAAGTTCAGTAACCAGCGGGGGTTTTCCACAAACGATAATTTTCATTGTCGACTGCAGTAATTAACGATTATTTTGAACATTAGTTGGCTAATGCGCTATTCATGCTATGAACTGTTTTTATTACTGTGGGGTTAATATTTTAGCTATAAATGGCATTTGGAAACAACATGAATGAAATTTTACCTTTTTTTCTATTATTTCAAAAATAAATAAAACAAAAATATTTAGACAGTCTTTAGGTCACCAATGTCGACGATTGATCAACTAGCAAAAAAATTGTCGATTAATTTGATAATCACTTTGTCAATTAGTCGATTCATCATAGCAGCCCTACTATTCCATTTCAACTCTTTGGCTGCCATTAAGAGCGATCAACGTCCATGACGGAAGACAGGAAAGATTATGGAATGACAGGGCAGGATGTGTGTAACATTTGAACCCATTGGCTGCCATTGAAGACGATAGAAGTCCAATCAATTTCGACTTCATTCGCTGTCAACCTTCTAAGTAAAAATGGATAGGAAATCAATGCAGTTTTAAAATGGCTTACCTCTGCATGCTCTTAGGGGCTTCCCGCGAATCCATCTGTGACGGCACGCAGCGGGTCAGCTCGGTCCAGTCGGCGTGGAGTCCGCAGCTCCAACCGGTGGAGAACCGGGAGAAGAGCCACGTTTCCTTCTTGCCCGGCCTGAGGCAGGTGCACTTCTTCTGGCCGGCGTGGCACTCGCACGGCCTCTCCAGCTGGATATTCCGCACCAAGTGTCGCCCGAATGTGGTGCCACCAGTCTTCTGGATGTGCAGAAAAACGATGACATCATCTCCCTTGATGTTGAAGTCCACAACACGACTCAGGTCCGCCTTGGTGAAGTTAAAGCGCGGGATAAAGCGCATCAAAGCGCCATCTTCTGCGATGTACGGATCCCGTTTCTCTTGGACTTCACCGTCACTGTTTTGCGAACCCGTAGCCATATGAAACCAGGAGCCTAGCTGATGAAGCATCTGGCACTCAGTTCTGCTTGGACATACGTACTGGATCATGATGACGCTGAAGATCAACGCCATGAGCAGGACCACCAGAAGTCTGTGGTGGCTGCTGGACTTGTCATCCATTTTTGCAGAGACCAGCAGAATAACATCACTTGCCAGAACTATGTGACCTCCAAAATTGGATTTAATCTATTTAAAGGATATTGTTTCCACTACCTAGATTTTTAGATTTAATCTATTTTCCATTCGTCCTGATTTCGACGTTGCATCCATTTACACTTAACTTCTAAGCTGTTAAATGAGTACAAAGTGTTTCGTGGGGCTGGAAATATTTCGCAGTTATTTTAAAGAGAAGATGCTACACATTGAACCTATCAAGTTCTTCATAAAGACTCGTGCAAGCACGGCCGCCACAAAACAATAACAGGTAGCCGATAGCGTGCTGGGTTGCTAACACTTGCTAAATCGCTCAAATAAAACAAGACATAATGGCATTTCTCGTAGTATTGTACCCAAGAAAACATGCAAATACCACAGTATCATCGTAATTCATCTTGTGGCGTTTGTTAAATCCTATATGCCAAAAACGCCCGACTTTTTGTTAGCCGTTAATCAAAGGACTTCCACTGGCCAGACACCGATTCTTGACCTTTCTTCCCGGCAGCCTTTGCGCTGAGTTTGGCGAGAAAATGACGTCATCGCTGAGTGAACAAACATCTTGTAGGCTACAGGAAAGTGAATACAAGATGGCCTAACAAAAACGTCTGCGTGTTCAGACAAATTCATCTTCCGTACTTTGGGAAACGTTTCCGTGGGGACGTCTACAAATACAACGCCCGCACCCCTGCGACACCATCGGCCGAAATAGCTCAGTTGGGAGAGCGTTAGACTGAAGATCTAAAGGTCCCTGGTTCGATCCCGGGTTTCGGCATTTTGGTACAGCCAGATGTGCATATTAGTGACTTGTGTTTTTGTATTGCTTGTATTCCTTATTACATAATTACGTATTTAATTTTGCATTATGCAAATCTGAGAAATTTTTAACGAACTCCAAGCGCTGACAGATTGTTTTTAAGCTTCCCACTAAATTATTACCAAACAGAATCTCAATTTAAAGGTGTATGTATATGTACCAGTGCTTGTGTGCATAATTCTGCTAACTGTGACAAATGTATAACAGCGTACCCGTCTACGAAATCAATTTAAATGATGGAGCTGTATTTAAATCTGTCATTTAAATGAAATGATGACGTTGGTGTGTAGACGTCATTGCTGGAGGGAATGGCATCAAAGATCGTTTGTATTGAGGATGTGACGCTCCATTCCAAGAAGAGAAAATATAGGTCAAATTTTCACATACATTTATGTAGTTCGGCTTTATTGTAGTAACTTTGTACAGCGGTCTCTTCTGACCAAAATATGAGAAAAAAATAATTAATTCCTGCTTTTGATTAACAATTGAGCTTACTATACATTATTGTTTGTCGTGATGGTGGTATTTGGGGAGCTAAGTATTTTTCAAAGGTGATACTTGTAAGAAAGTTTGAAGAAGAATATTATTTTATAATCGTGAAACGTGCCTGTAGTATTAAATCGGCTAAATTCACTGGGAGGAAATTGCTCTATATATAGCAAAAGTGGAACTGGAAACTAGCAGAGAGTGAGAAGTCTGTCGTTTTACACTTTGCACGTTGTAGTTGTGTAATGACAGTTTTGAGTTGAGCTCACGTCGTCAGTTGGGTTCCGCCCTTGTTCGGAATCGGAAACTATCCAAATCTTCCGAAAGCGAACGGAGAGATGTGCACGATGTGTTGACGTTTTAAAGCCTGCATTTCGCTTTTCAACTCACCTTTTCCCCAACCCGGACATGGAGCTGGACCGGCGGCTGTTGATGGCTCACTGTGCCGCTCACGCCCTCTCCATGGCGGCGGGATTGCTGGTGGTCGTCCCCATGGCTCTCAATGGGTCGGCGTTTAAAGGCCGCTGTGCGCTTTTCTCCGGCGGTTACTGGACTAAAGAAGGACCGGGTGAGGGGGACGCCGGAGGCGTCGTGGCTCGTCTAGTGGTGCAGGAGTGGGGGCCGCCGGCGGCCTGCCAGTTCGCCACTTTCGTCGGCATTTTCACAGTGCTGTATGGAGCTGCACAGGGCTGGAGGTGCCTCTTCTACCTCCACGGTCGACATGACGAGTAAGTGTTTAACGTGTTGCAAAATAAGCTGACATGGTTTTAGATTTTTTTTTTCCCGTGGCTGTTTTTTGACCCAAAAATGCCATTTTTTTCTGTATTAATTATTTTTTAAATATTCTTAAATTGGTGGTATTTTATATATATTTGTCATATATCTTCTTCACCCAAAGCCAATTTAATATTTTAGTTCTTTGCATTGCTATATGCATTTTTGTGAGTGGTTGTCAACAACAGTCTGTCACAATTTCTCATATTGGAGCACTTTGGCAGCAGTGCAATATAGCACATGTCCCTATTATTGGTTTCATGTGTGTAGTTGTCTAAAGCAGTGTTTTTCAACATTTTTTGAGCAACGGCACACTTTAGTCATAAAAAATATCTCAAGGCACGCCACCAGCAAAAAAAAAAAAAAAAAGATTAATTTCTGTGGACTATAGTCACATTAAAAAGTCGTGTCTTGTTAGTTCGAATAATCGAGTAATCGGATAAAGAACATAAAAAAAATTGAAAATACCTGAGCTAAGCCTCAAACTGTATAAAAAATTAATAAATTAGAATCTAAGTGCAACAAAAGAACAATTGGCTATCTTACATAGCAAAAGTCCGCTAGCTAAATGATATCTTTTTTTTTTAGAATGCTCTTAACAAGTGATTCAAACACATATTCCACTAAAAAGGGCTAAATATACCTATTAAAACTTAGCTTATGTTGGTTAACAGGGAGCAGCTGGATTCAGCCATGTGAAATGAGTTATGTCAAATTCACTGTTGGCACTAGAAAGCAGTGTATCCACCCAAATCAATAAAACTAAATGCAAACACTTTCAAAACAAACCATTACAACGCCACTTTATTTAAACGAATACTCAAAGCAGCAGAATTTAGTTTGAATCTTTTTTTCTAATCAAATTACTCGAGTTAATCGATTAATCGTTGCAGCCCTTCTTTTTACTTACTCAGCGTGACACCTGAGCTTCTGTATTGGAGTTGGTATCAGTGCATGCCCTTTGAAAGTTAATCCTGCTATGTTCAGTTCTTCTTTACATTTTAGCACAAATCCCATTGAAAGATAGTTTGCTTATATTTTTACACAAGAAAACAACTGGTATTTGCTTCCTTTTAATCACATTGCAATGAATTTTGTCCATTTGTGATTTAGCCACGCTCCTATATAAAAACCTTTACCATCACTATCACAGTTATAATTTTGCTAGCTAGCCGCAGGTCGCTTGCCCCTATGCCACTCTTACCTCTTACGCATCACTAAACAAGGTAATTATCTATGTATTCACACCTACTGATATGGAAGAGTATTGCATGATTACCGACCAATGGACAGTACACTCAGCAACAGCATATTTGCGGATTCAATGAATGATGAATGAATTTCCAAAAACATTTTTAAAATCAATTAGGTGGAAGTGCATGATTTTCCACGGCATACCAGCTAATACGCCACGGCACAGTGGTTGAAAAACACTGTTCTAAAGCATGGCACAATAGGGAGTATTTTTGATACATTTTGTTGCTTTTGAGCAATTCTTTAAGTGCCAGCTATGTACCCACTTTGTTTCATTAAAATATCACTTTACAATAATTTTGCATTGCACAAAAATGGAAATTAAGATACAAAAAAACAAAAGCAAACAAAAAAAATAGATTTTACAAGAACAAAAAATAAGGTCAGATTTGGATTCACCAACCCAAAATTACACAATAATAAGTGTTTGCATCATTGCAACATTATTATTTTTTTGTCGACAATTGTTTTCAAATTAATTGACAACTACAGTGGGGTGCAAAAGTTTGGCCACCCCTGGTAATATTTAAGATTTTCCTCAATCACTGATTGTTTGGAACAAAAATTTCGGTTAAAATATTATATAACAGATGATGAACACAGTAATATTTGATAAGTGAAATGAAGTCAATAGATTAACAAAGTGCCTAATAATTATTTAAACAAAAATAGGCCAGTCCATAAATTTGGACACCATTGTGTTTTTATTGATCAGGAAATCTTTAGTACTAAGTTTTGGAACTCAAAATTTCCTGTCAACTGTCAAATGATCTGAAAGAAAAGATAATTCAACATTATAGTGTAGGGGAAGGATACAAAAAGCTGTCACACAAATTTCAGCTGTCAGTTTTCACTTTGAGGAACATAGTAAGGAAATGGAAGACCACAGACACAGTTTAAGTTAAGGTCCGGAATGGCAGGCCAAGTAAAATCTCGCATAAGCAGAGGCAAAAGATGGTGAGAAGAGTCTAATTGAACCTACAGACAGCCCATTTGGATAAACCAGCTTCATTTTTGAATAAGGTTCTGCGGACTGATGAAACAAAATTGAGTTATTGGGGTGTAACAAGGAGCAGTATGCATGGCATATGAAGAAGACACCATTCCAAGACAAACAATTCCTACCCACAGTAAAATTTGGTGGTGGCTCCATCATTTTATGGAGCCATGTGTCCAGCGCAAGCACTGGCAATCTTGTTAAAGTTGAAAGTCGCATTAATTCCAGTCAAAACTAACAGATTCTTGCAAACAATATTCCAGAGGCATTGACAAAGTATAAGTTGCGCAGGGGCTGGATATTTCAACTGCGGCCCTTGAGGACCGATTTGCCCACCTCTGCCCTAAACACTGCTCCAAATCTATTAAGGCATTTATGTAGAGGAACAAGTACACCATTCTGGAATGATCATCTCAGTCCCCAGACCTGAATATTATTGAAAATCTGTGGTCTGATTTGAAGCGGGCTGTCCATGCTTGGCAGCCATCAAACCTGACTGAGCTGGAGATGTTTTGTAAAGAAGAATTGTCAAAAATACCTTCAATCTGTATCCAGACTCTCATTGGAAACTATAGGAAGCGTTTAGAGGCTGTTATATCTGAAAATGGAGGCTCCACTAAATATTGATCATGTTTTTCTGTAGGGGTGCCTAAATTTATTCAATGGCCTGTTTTTGTTTAAATAGGTATTACGCACTTTCTGTTTATCCTATTATCTTCATTTCACTTCACAAATATTACTGTGTTCATCTGCTATATGATATGTTTAACTTTTTTTTTTCTCCAAACAATCAGTGATTTACAAAAAAAAATCTGATAAATTATCAAGGGTCAATGTTTGCGGACATTGTTGACCTAAAACCTGTCAAAATCCTCTCCATCAAACCTGACTGAGCAGGAGATGTTTGTAAAGAAGAATGGTCTAAAACACCTTCAACCTATATCCAGAACCTCATTGGAAGATATAGGAAGCGTTTAGAGGCTGTTATTTCTGAAAATGGAGGCTCTTCTAAATATTGATCATGTTTTTCTGTAGGGGTGACAAAATGTATGCACTGGCCTATTTTTGTTTAAATAGGTATTACGCACTTTCTGTTTATCCTATTAACTTCATTTCACTTCACAAATATTGCTGTGTTCATCTGCTATATATTTAACATTTTTTTCTCTCTAAACAATCAGTGATTTACAGAGAAAAATCAGATAAATTATCAGGGGTGCCCAAACTTTTGCAGACCACTGTATTTTGATAGTCGATTTCCGCTAAGTGTTTTCAGACATTGTTGACCTAAAACCTGTCAAAACTCTATTCTCTTTTGTTATTAATTTTTATGTAATTATGTTAACTTGAATTTTTAAAAAAGAGGGAGAAAAAAGCAGAATCTTTTGTACTTATCTTTTAAAGGCATCGTTTAATCACAAAAATAATTAATATCATATCAAAACAATTGCTTGTTGCTCCAAATTGTATGTTTTTTTTGTTTTTTTTTTGCATAGCACTTTGTTTTCGTCCTTCCTGACGGTGCTGCTGAGCGTGTGTATGCTCTTCCTGTCGGGCGGCGCCAGCGTCATCTTGTCTTTGGGTCTAGCCTCCTGGTGCGACACAGTGACCGACAACAATACACAATCATTCAGGTGATTCTAACACTTGCTGTTTCTTATCTATGTAAATGTCTTAATAGATTAACAAATGTTGTCTTTCTTTTTGTTGTTTTCCAGCTGTGCCGCGTCACAGTCAGTTCCGCTTTATTTGGATGTGGACACCTCATCCTTCTACACAGAACTTAGTCTGGCGCAGGTGAGCAGCCAAACACAAGTCATACTGGTGTGTTCATGGCCAGTTTACAACCACAAAAGCACTTCATTTTTAAAACCAGGGTGCTACAATTACAAATAAGAAAAAATAAATCAATTTTTTCTTGATACCCAAGCTTGCAGCAGATGGAATCCTCTGAACTTTGTTCTGGGCTGGTCTTGGCATAGCAGCTTTGTAGATGCCGGTTCTTATAAAATCTGTCATACCATCCATGATTAGCCTTGAATTGTTCTTCTGTGTTGATGAAAAGCATCAGACAGAATGTTCTTTGGCGATAAAACCCCCATAGTCCCTCGAGATCGTAAATAGCAATAAACTAGCATAGCATCTTCACCGAAGCAAACTGTGGCTTTTTTTTTTTTTTTTTTTTTCTCCCTCAAACCACCCGGCTGAGCCGTAAATGGTTCATCTGTAGTAGTACAAAGGCACTTGTAGTCATTGTCTATGTTTTGTTTTGTGTATTTTGGTTTGGTTCCTTTATGTCTTGTTTCTGTCTTCTGCCTCATGTTTCAACTATCCGTTTCTCGTCATCTTGTTTCCCAAAACTAGACATGTGCTGATTACCGGTTTTAAGGTATACCGTAGTATGAAAACGTCAAGGTTTCAAAACCGCAAAAATTTCCTGTTATACCGTCCCTAAGGTATTAGCTATTTTTTATGTCCCAAAATGCATGGAGAAATCCCTCACTTGTAAGGCTCAGCCATCCCCCACAGGTTGTTGCTCAGTGTCAGTGAGTCAGCTGTACTAAACGATGGCTGGAGGAAGTGAAACCCCTGAACTCCCCCCCCCCCCCCCCCCTTCCCAATCGAAGAAAACGAAATAGCTGGTATGGGAATACTTCGGCTACAGAAAAGTTACAGACGGCCGTGGCTTAGGGGAGGAGGGCCAACCGACATGTAAAACATGTTTGCTGAGAGTCTGTCTGTATAATGTAAACACGATACCGGTCATACACACGTGCTTTTTATGAAAAATAATTTACATGTAAGGCAGAGACTTGAATGGAACAACACTTCTTTATTCAGTGTGCTTCTCAGCATATATGTCACGGAGACATAACAGATTCCTTTTTATACTGTAATACCACACCCACAGGAAGTGCACACTATGGCAACAGCAGTGTGACATAGATATGTCACATCTTAATTATTTTTGTTCTGATGGTAATAATGTTGAGCTGTGGCTGTGGTGTTAGGGTCACCTAAAGGACTGCATTTATTCTTATTTTATTTAGAATTTTTTTTCTCCAATTTATTTTAACTTAATTTACTTACCCATGTTCCAATTTGCTAATATGTTTTGAAAAATAAAAATCCTGTCCAATGGGGAAAAAAGTTGTTTTTTTAAAACTAAAGTATCACATTTTAGAGCTGTAAGTGCAATACAGAGATATTTTGGTTTAAGGTTATCATACCATTAGAATACATATCGGCACATGCCTTTTCAGTCTTTGTCAGGTCCTCCTTGATGTCACGTTGCTCAAGTGTTTCCACTGCTGCGTCTTTGCCCTGTTTGGATACCTAGATTTTGTTTGCTATATTGTTTTTTGGCGTTAAGACGTTTTTTTGTAAAAGGAAAATTTTGTTAAAAAATACTTTGAATGTTCCACGTGACCCGTTTTGGCCCCGTTTACCTATGGATAGTGGGACATTGGTAGATAAAGACTGAACGTGCCCAAAATGGCAACATCATGTTACGGGACGCTAAGTAAATTTAATAAACAACTACAGTAAACATATTGCGAGTTTGCCTGTAAAAATCCATAAATTAGTCCCTTTGTATCTTAAACCCCAGGGTTTAAAAGAGAGAAAAAAATCGGGTTTTATAGTCTGAAAAGTACAATGCATCGAAATAAATATTCCTTACCCAGGTATTAATTGGAATTAGGTCATTTGGGGTCTAAATTCTGTCCCAGATTTTCTCATAGTGGCCTACTTTTAATTTGTTAATCCATAGATGACTTCTAGTGGATTAGCCCAGATTTGATTGCTTCTTGTCTCTATGCGCAGGCGTCTCTGTGGTTTGTGACGCTCTTGTGGTTGCTCCAATCCATGCTGGCCTTCATGCGCCTCTACCACTCGCACAACGCGCCGTGCCTCTTGCGGGAAAAGGAGCTTCTTCTGAGGGACGCTCTGTCTGAAGGCTCCGCATCCACCCCGCCATTTTCAGAAACTCCAACTATAATGGTCTAATCATTCAAACAAGATGTTTTTTTGTATTATCTTTTTTTTTCTTTTTAAACATGTAATTATCTTCTTTACAAAATGTACCTGATGATGACCACTTGTTGAAACCCAGTTTTTTTCAGTAAATAATAATTACTTTATTTGTTGTTATATCAATATTAAGATGTAGCTATGCATGTATTCACAGAATCCTTTGATGAGCATTGTAGCATCAAAATTAAGTCAAATGCGGATTTTATGTTGAAAAAAAATATTGGGGCACCCACCTCTTAGTAGTTAAGTATTGACCACAGTATGGTTTTATGGTTTGATACACAGTACTTTTGTTTATTTAAAGCTTTACAATGCATAAAACATTTGTAAGTGGTCATTATACTGTGTGTGATGCATTTATACAAACACAAGTGTGGGGGAAAAAAAACACCATCTTCTGAATAAGGTGGCACTGTGCTAACTGCTCAAATGTGGTTGCCACAAATTGGAATTATCTTTTGTATTCAGGTCATAATCAACATTTGTATTCAACAAAAAGTGTCACTGTGTGATTAGAAAAAAACATTTCTCCATGTGTGTTTAACCAAACTGACCGTGTCACCGCTAATGAAGATTTTCGAAAGATGATGCTCTCCGTGCAGACGCGACTGAGCCGGCAAGATGAGTTGATGGCGGCAATGACTTTGCTGAAGTTCAAGAAACAAATTATGCCAAGTCAAACTTGTTGTAATGACACACAGATAGCGGAATGAGAAATCTGAAGGCAAAAGATTCATGGACACTGTCACTTTTTGGATTTTGTTACTTGCGAAATGAAAACCAACGATTTGTGCTTTTTACCTCTTGTGTTCTGTAATATTCAATTCAATTAACTTTATTTATCCCTTGGGAGAGTTCCCTCATTCCTGTTTTTGCACCGTTTTATCTTTTTCAAAAGGAAATGTGTCATTGATCAACTAAATAAAAATAAAAGCATGGAGCTACACTTCAACAGTTTGTTTCTTTACAGCTTTGCTGTTAATAATGTATAAAAATAGTTTGGTTAGTTTGAAAGAAAAATGTTGCCAAGTCTGCCAAATGTAGCTCAAATTTCTCTGCTGATTTTTTGGTCAAAGGTTTACACTTTACAGGAACACATACTTCCATGTCAGATATATTATTAGTTTGCCATTCAAAAATAATCCACAGTTAGGAGTGTAAACACCATTTTATGTAAATGAGTTAATTGGAGTGATGATCACTGGTAGTTCTTTCTAACACTGCCTCCTAAAGTGTCTTTGCACTCCAACTGCATTTTCATGCTTCCAGTAGAATTTTACCATGAATTTCCTTTCTTCAAAAGTTAAGTCTGGCTGTCATCAATAATTCCATTGGGTTTAATCTGTAAAGAAAAAACAAATAATTGAGCTCTCAAGTGTGAATATTTTTTTGGAACACCCTATACTAGTGCTGGACAATATGTAGAATAAATCTACCATGATTTGGGCCATTTTATAATTATCTACTCGTACTTGTGAGTGGTTTAAACTTTTAAGACTATTAAGCATAATATTCATTTCAAATTGCTTTGAATGCAACACTTCTCAAAATATAATATTACGATGTTATTCTCGTGGGTCTATTTTTTTTTCCTTCCTACTTTGTGTGGCCCTAATACTCCTCATTACCGGTCCTTCTCAAAAAATTAGCATATTGTGATAAAGTTCATTATTTTCTGTGATGTACTGATAAACTTTCGACTTTCATATATTTTGGATTCATTACCGACAGCTGAAGTAGTTCAAGCCTTTCATTGTTTTAATATTGATGATTTTGGCAAAAAAAAAGTCAAGAAAAAACAAAAATCCCTATCTCAAAAAATTAGTATATCATTAAAAGGTACTAAGGACGCTACTAACCTAATCATCTGAATCAACAATTTAACTCAAAACCCCCGCGAAAGATTCCTGAGGCTAATAAAAACTCCCAGCCTGGTTCATTACTCAAAATATATGACTCAAATAGGCTGTTCCCAGAGTGGTGTATCAAGGCACCTCAGTGGGAGGTCTTTGGGAAGGAAAAAGTGTGGCGGGAAACACTGCACAACCAGAAGAGGTGACCGCACCCTGAGAAAGATTGTGGAGAAGGGCCGATTCCAGACCTTGGGGGACCTGGAGAAACAGTGGACTGAGTCTGGAGTAGAAACATCCAGAGCCACCGTGCACAGGCGTGTGCTGGAAATGGGCTACAGGTGCCGCATTCCCCAGGTCAAGACACTTTTGAACCTGAAACAGCGGCAGAAGCGCCTGACCTGGGCTACAGAGAAGCAGCACTGGACTGTTGCTCAGTGGTCCAAAGTACTTTTTTCAGATGAAAGCAAATTTTGCATGTCATTCGGAAATCAAGGTGCCAGAGTTTGGAGGAAGACTGGGGAGAAGGAAATGCCAAAATGCCTGAAGTCCAGTGTCAAGTACCCACAGTCAGTGATGGTCTGGGGCGCCATGTCAGCTGCTGGTGTTGGTCTACTGTGTTTTCTCAAGGGCAGGGTCAATGCAGCTATTAGGAGATTTTGGAGCACTTCATGCTTCCATCTGCTGAAAAGCTTTATGGAGATGAAGATTTCATTTTTCAGCACAACCTGGCACCTGCTCAAAGTGCCAAAACCACTGGTAAATGATTTACTGACCATGGCATTACTGTGCTCAAGTGGCCTACCAACTCTGTCTGACCTGAACCCCATAGAGAATCTGTGGGATATTGTGAAGAGAAAGTTGAGAGACACCAGACCCAACACTGTGGATGAGCTTAAGGCCGCTATCGAAGCATCCTGGGCCTCCATAACACCTCAGCAGTGCCAAAGGCTGATTGCCTCCATGCCACGCCGCATTGAAGCAGTCATTTCTGCAATAGGATTCCCGACCAAGTATTGAGTGCATAGCTGATATAATTAATTGAAGGTTGACTTTTTTTGCATTAACAAACACTTTTTTGTATTGGTCGGGTGAAATATGCTAATTTTTTGAGATACGGATTTTTGTTTTTTCTTGACTTTTGCCAAAATCATCAACAATAAAAGGCTTGAACTACTTCAGTTGTAATGAATCCAAAATATATGAAAGTCTAATGTTTATCAGTACATTACAGAAAATAATGAACTTTATCACAATATGCAAATTTTTTGAGAAGCACCAGTATGTGGTGCCTTATCAACACTTGTTTTTGTTACAGAGACATCTAGTGGCCGTTTCTCAATATTGCTGTTTGAAGTCCCAACTATTCAGTGTAGTGTAGTCAGCATACAAAGCCCATGCACAATAAATGACGATTTATCATATCACCAAGCACTACCCTATACTTGTAATTTAAAAACTATCTCTCGAAATACCCCAAACAATGGATAAAACATATGTGCTACAAAACAAGGCAAAATTGCATTTGTAGTAGAAGCTTGTTTGTTAAAATTAAACAAAAAGGACTGAACGATTAGAAAAAATGTCCCAAAATTGCATTTATTTAACAACAAAAACAAACCTTGTCATGCTGACTTCTGCCAAAGAAGAACAGCAGCAAACATAAGCTGTTCAATTAAATAAAATAAATACAACATGACCGCCGGTGTGGGAGCAAATTGCTAGTAACAGTAACAACCAGAAAGGCCCGAGCTAATGCTACGCAACACTTCAGTCAGACCACACATTTGACAGCAAATTCTTCATGTTATTTCATTTGCATTTTTTTAAGCACACCATCAGTCGCTACGTCTCCTGTACTTTTGACCGACTCCGAATCATTAGTATAATGGAACAAAATACAAAAATGTCAGTAGTTTTTCCACAAAGCTGCCTTCATTTCAGTCCTTCTGAGTACAATCAATGCCTTCACTGAAGTCAGGTCAGTATAAGAGAAAAAAAAATGAAAAAATGAAAGTCATAGGAATGGACGGATGTCAGTTGGGTTGAGAATGCTTTTGGATCATTCGGGCAATGTGAGAAAGAGAGAAAAAAAAAAAAAGGAAAAAAAAAACCAGCCAAAATGATATGGCACTAGATTTTTCAATTAGCTCATTGGCTGCCATCAACAGCAATAAATGTCCAATCCATTTTGACCGAGAGGGGCTGACAGCGAATGATCGCTGCCACCTTCCCAGGCAAAATGGATTAAACGTATATTGACATCAGTAGCAACCAGTGAGCTGGAAGCCTACAAAGTAGTGGTGATTGTCCACAAATCAACATTATGAGATTAAAATGCAAAATAACACTGGTGTACAGGTATTTCCAAAATTTTGAAACTATTTTACAAATTGAAAGTAAGAAAAAATATGTTGTTTTTTTTTCTTTTTCTTTTTCATAACGAAATTGGCCATCAAAAAGGGGGTAATGACCTCTATGTATATACTTGGTGTATACTAGAATGTGAGTTGGGAAAAAAAACATTACAATAATACATTTTTCTTTTGCAATTTCCCATCCCGGCTTCATTGTATTATGGCAGTTATTCAAAATTATTCAACCCCCGACTGCTGCGTAGTATTGTAGTATTACATTTATTTATTTATTTTAAAATCTTATTAATAACTATGCCAGGAGGTGAAATCCTCGGAAGCTGAAGGTTATGTATTGGGTTCCATACATCTGTTTTTCTCTGTCTTCAAGATAACTCAAGAACAAATAAAGAGATTATTATCAAACTTGCATGATATGTTTGTAATATGACACAGAAGAGATTATTAAAAGTTGTGGGCAATGAGGTCAAAGATCACGGATATCAGAAGAGGAATTCTGTGATAACTTGACGCATTAGCCTGCTTAACTCAGATTTGTAGGGTAGTTGAAAAGAGAAATAGTCAAAGGTCACAGACGTACGAAATATGGCAATTCTTTGAATTTGGCTGCTTTGGCGGAAGTCTACATTCCCAGAGTGTTCTGCTAGTTCATAATCAGATAAATTGAGACTTGTATTATTGACAAATGCATTTGTCTATTTTACACATCAGTTCTTATTTGATCCGTTTATGAATGAGATAAAAAAGCAAATAAATGTCAGACTTGCTACAACACTGTACAACAATGGAGTCTGAATAATTTTGAGCACAACTGTAGGGACGTGGACTGGAGTAAAAAGTTAAAAACACTTCACATACAACCAAATTACACTAAAAAGCGCATTAAACATATATCATGTAGGCCTTCAGGTAATCTTTTCATAGTTTTCACAGCAATTCAATTTGTTGATGGCAGTTTGGTTCCTAACACTTAAATATCACAACAGATGTAACGTTACATTTCGGACAAAAACTTCATCCGCTTTATGTCAGTTCAATGTGAAGCATTTCGGTATAAAACAAAAAGTATTGCACGGCTTCGGAGTGACTACTATAAATAACAACTAGGACCAAATAAGACCGTCAATAATGACACTAATAACCATAATAAAAATGGGTGCGACTCCCCCCTGCCCTCGACTCTGCTGGTTTACCACTGCTGCCAGCTGAAGTCATCGTTGGAGCCAAAGACGATGAAAAAGCCCAGAATGGTCCCGAAGATGACGATGTTACCCGTGGAGACGAGTGCACACGAACCCCAAGCAATCTGGAAACAAAACTGCGCTGTAAAGAGCACCACTTCAATTGTTTCGCACAATTTGGCCCACTTACGACTTGGGCTCGCGCAAAGACTATGGGCAGGCCGAAGGCCGAGATGACAATGCCAGTGGTGAGGAAGATGGCGAGCTCTCTGCAGGCATTGCTGGAGCTGTCGCTTTCGTCCACCACCCGCCGCGAGATGCAGTACGGGATGGGCGCGAGGATGTAGAAGAACAGGAGGAACAGCGGCCAGTACTTGCTGCACACACACCCAGCGGCATTGCATTAGGTCCCCCAAAAAGTTTAAATTCCACTTTTCCCGTTTTTAGTAATCGGCAGTAGAGAAGTCACCAACAATTATTTTGACAGCACGAATGCTATTTTTAGACCGTGACGTTGCATCGTAAAGCGGAAGTGGGACATTATAGACACGCCCTCGCATAAAAACCATTTTATTTCTGCTAGTTTTCTCCGGTAATCTTTCAAAAATAAACATGCCGATCAAACACTGCTACTGCAACTTGTAGAAACGACTCTAGACATTACGACTGTCCACATATGAAAGATGTTTTCCTCATACGTGTCCCGAAAACAAAGACTCAAAGGAAAAAATGTGAACAAGGGATCAGCTTGTGCGGACGTCTGAAAGACCAGTTTAACGCCAGCAAGGTGATTGGTTGAGGGTCATAGTCCTACAAATGACAATCCCAACCCATTGCCTGCCACAGCGTCCCCGGAAGAGGTAAGCAATTTTTGATATTTTTACTTATTTTTTAGCGTTGCGTTTTGCCGTGCTGCTTCTGTCTGACAATGAATGACCTGAAAAAAATTAAAGTGGTATCTGACTGCCACCGTTGTTACCTTTTCTGTTGTAAAGAAACAACTTTAGTAAGGGGTAAGTGTAAATAAATTATTAGAATTAAGATTTGTTATTAATAAAAAAGTTAAAAGTGTTCGTTCGCTGTCACTGAGTAGCAATTGCGATTGCTACACAAAACTAACAACATAAATTACCCCAGAGAATGGTCAGAGACGTAAGACAACCAGATGATATAATAGATAAGAAAGACGGGGGGCATATGGGGGTAAATGATAGCTTGTTGAAACAAGAATGTCATGGTCTTTTTCAGCCCTCGACACTCAAGCCATCTCTTTAACTGAACATTTGTATGTTCTTCCACATCTTTACTAGTTAATTTGGCACCAGGGACATCTTTTTCGGACAGAATTGTTAGGTTTAGCTCTGTAAAAATCTCCTTCGTACACTATTTCCATTCATTTACTATTGGGACAAACGGTAGCGTGTCCCCCCCTTAGCAACAGTTGCTAACGTTATGAATATTAATGAGCGGAAGTGACGTGTAGCTTGCGGTACATCATTAGTCGATTTATCAGTTCATATCGACGGCGACGCCTTAAAATATTCGCCAAGTCTTTTTTTTCCAGCTTTTTCAAGAATTTGTAATATTTACTCACAATTTTAACCATATTTGGAAAAAAAAATGCATTGACGGTAAATAAAATAATTTGGATATTATAGGTTTAACAGGCCAATTACTTAAGAGTACAATACCGTAGACTTAACTCATTTGCTGCCATTAAGGTGATAGACACTGAGTGATGGATTTCTATCCCCCGACTCTTAATTCCGAATTCATTTATTTTATTCATGGGGGTTAAAGTTTCTTAATGTCATGTAACAATAAAAACAGTTTCCTTACTCATACACAGGGAGGGCACATCCCAGCATGAGGAACATGAGACCAATTGCCCCTCCGAAGGACAACGTGATGAGAGCTAGAACACAAAAAGACATTGAAAAACACCAGAAACTAAACACATTTTAGTTAAACAGAGGACTCCCAAGGTGCTTGCTTGCATGGTTAAAATTAACTAAAAAACAAAAAATGTATTACAATAATTTTAATGATTCTAGTGGTAGCACTAAATATTGAGTGAATTTATTTATTTTTTTGGGCACTTAAAATGCAAATTGATGGTCTTGAAACAGGAAAGTTCTTGGTGCAGTGAAAAAAAAAATCAAAATGTTATATTTATTTTTTGGCACTTAAAATGCAAATTGATGGTCTTGAAACAGGAAAGTTCTTGAAGCAGTGAAAAAAAAAATCGACTAAATTTTATGTTATTAACTCTGTATACTACTATGCAATAATTTTAGTCTTTTCTCAATAGTTAATTTCTCTTTATGAGCTAATCCAGCAACTTAGTCCTGTGGAAATGTGAAATGTCAGTATTTACTGCAGTAAAGTGTACCTATTATTTTGTCCATAATGTCTCCCGGCTTAAGAGAGCCCCAAACTATACACCATGTGACGAATCAGCTGATTTCACATTTGACAATAAACCAAACAAAATTGCCAAGGACTTTTAATAAACAAAACGCGTCTATTTTTTTACCTCTACATATTACCATCACCTAATTAAATTTATGCTTTGGTTAGCCTTAGCCTATTAGCGATGGCTACAACGTTACAACAAAAAGGCGACCACGTCACTTGAGGTCCTCTTTTGTTTATAGAATTATTACAATATCCGAGTCCTTGATTGCAAAACAGACAACGTCAACCAACACTTTGTTGGTTTATTTTAATCTAACGCCTATTATTAGCTCAGTGGCTGCACTTCTGCGTTAGCGAGCTTTAAATGCGTGCGTGAGGCTTACACGCATTGCGTCAAACTAACGAGATGGACGCCGGTTTCTATTTCTACATCTGTTCTGTAGATTTAAAATCTAACAACAACAAAAAAAAAAACATTCAATGGCCGCACCTTTAATCCCAGCCATTTCCCCTGGACAAAGGGTCGTCACTCCAAAGCCGGGCCTGATGACAACAGCTCCCCCTTGCATCCGTTTAGGACTGCATCCGAACCTGAAACAGTAGAAGCGAACCGGTTGCTTTCAAAGACCCACA